>NC_059354.1:15047500-15647500 GCF_019703515.2 Myxocyprinus asiaticus | reverse complement strand
ATATGGACTTGCATACCTTTGTGCATTAACTGCGTGCTTTTTGAATTTCTGGCATATTTCTTGTGGCACGCTCCTTTAATACGCATGGAAAATGTGTTTCTCATCAGGACTTGAGTGTAGGCTTATTAATCGCTAGTATTATATTAACAGTGATTGGATCGGCCTCCCAGGTTAGGCTGTGGACATGAACTTTACAACCTGCAGGTGGAATCTCAAAACTGCAAATGCAGAGATGGAGATTAGAATTTGCGTTGAGAAAAGAGGTGCTTCTGAATCGTCTTAGCACAATGACGGATTTCTCAAGAAAATTGCAAATTGTGCTTTGTGCCTCTAACATACAATACACCCACAGTTTGCACGCATACACCCACAGATAGCGCAAACACTCATACCCACGCCCATTTGCACTTTGTGCAGGCATGAAAATTGCTCCCAGAATTAGTGCTCTCATGAAAATAAGATAAGGTGTTGCGCACTGCGCTGCACCTAGTGCGGTCATGAAAATAGAGTCAGATGTCATATTTCACTAGGAACGAGATTCTCTCATGAGCACATAATGGATATCAAGATTTTTGAGTAGTTCCTCAACAACAACAACAAAAAAAAAAGTAATGTATGCCTTCAGAATTCTAGAAAGATGATGCAAAAGCTATGTATGACTCCTTTTTTGATATTGTGGGGTGCATTTTATTAGAAATGCAATTAATGATTTGACTTAAAAATGCATGTTAATATGTGAATTTACTGCTTAAATTATGTCCACATACAGTAATAATATCTGACTTCAATATCATCATCATATTCAACATGCAAACTTTCCATTGCTCAAGTTACTTACTGCAGTCAAAATAAATGCAAAGACATATCTATAGAGCAGTGTTTCCCAGACTTTTTTCTGCCATGGCACACTTTTTACGACTAAAAAATTCTACAGTACACCACTATCCCACATAGGCTAACCATCGTCAATATTTTTCCTTTTCAAGAACTTGTCCATGTTTTCTGTCCGTCTTAGTAGCGTTTACTTGTAATGTTTGAAATTCGGCTATGCAAAAAACAAACAAACAAACAAACAAACAAAAAACAAGTCACATAGGTAGGTTACGCTGTGTGAGGTCACAGATGGGAAGAGCTCTAAATGGGTAATGAAAAAACAACAAATTTGCTTCTTTTCTAATTTGTAGATTTGTTCTTGCAATGCCACAACAATTACAGGGATGCAAACTCATGAGGGCGAAAAATGTAGGACAATCACTGGTCCACGAATTTTTTTTCTGGGGATATGTTTTTAAAGAATAAGCTAAAAGCATCAATTCCAGCTATTTTAGTGATTCAAGTTTATTAAAGTTTACAATTGTGCAGAATTAGCTGCAAAATAATGAGTATTTTGGTGTGGCTTGCTTCTGTTTTACAAATTTGTTAAATTTTATTAACTGATTTGTTCAGTGACCCCCTCTGGAAATGTCACTAGGTGGCGACAAATGAGCGTCTTATGTGCTAAGAGTGAGTCAGTGAATCATTTTGAGTCATTCATGAACGAAATCTACCAAGAAACTTTATAGTGTTTAAGCATTAAAAGAACAAAGCAGATCTATAGTCTTCCTTCAGTCTGAGCATTATTTTTCATCCAAAAAGACAACAATAATAGTCTAATAATAGTGAGCTTCAATAACGTCCTTACCTTCTCCTTTATTAAAACTTGCATGGCTACAAATCTACTGACTTCAGTCTAAGAATTATAAACACATAGCAGATCTACGGTATTATTTTCCTACAGTAGCCTATTTAAACTGCTGAGCATGGCTTTTATCAGAAAAGACCACAATAATAGACAAATAATAATAATTTTGAGTTTCAATAATGTTCTTTCGTCATTGTAAAGCGCATTTCACATGAGTTGAGTCGAAGCGACAACACTCCGTTCAACGCCAGCATCAAGCACTGCATTGCCCTCCACATGACAAGAGTTGCAGAAAGCGTCACAGAGGGGCGATTTTACGAGTTTGCCACGTAAAAAAGTGAGAGGTGTGCACAATAAACATTGAAAACATGTATTTGGAAGAGATAAAAAAGCTTGCGGTTGCTTTGATAGCAGAAAGTAATAAAAGGACTCGTTTATGTTTAGGTCTAAGCATTTTCTTGGTGAATTTAAATTAGTTCAATAACTGGGGTCTCTGATATTCGTAAACAATAAGGTAATATTAAATTAAAAGAAATTATGAGACATTCAATGTCTCTTCACAAATTTGGGTTTGATGTACAGTCGGAGCTGAAAAATGAGATTTCAGCTTTACAGTGAGGGGGCTTTAGTTCTTTAAAAGGGCCATAGGAGTATCAACAATGTCTATTAGTAGTGTTGGGGAAGCTACTTTGAAACTGTAGTTTGACAAGCTACAAGCTACTCATAATTATTAAGTAGTTAAGCTACAGTCAAGCTACTCTTTTGAAAAAGTAGTTAGCTACACTACAAGTTACTATCAAAAAGTATAGCTACATTGAAGCTACTTAATGAGGCAATTTTTTTTATGTTATTATTATTAATAACAAAATTTACACTAATGACATTTATTAATTCATGTATTAATGTTTACATTCAAGAATAAGCTTTGCATTTAAGCATTAGGATTTTTAAGGTACAAATAAAAATGTTGAGACTTGCTGTTGTGATGGAATTATGATCTTCAATATAAAAAGATCACTTTAGTGATTGGCACTACTTTGCATTACAAGCCATTCTACCAACCTAGTCTCATACAATGAACGTTACTATAAATACATTTTTGCAAACTGAATTTTATGTGTGTAGTTCTACATTTCGTCACAATTTTCTAGTGAAATTAACACACAAAACAATTACAACAGCTGTGCGTTCTATTCACATTCACACAAATCAAGACTACAATGGCTAATTATGACTTTTTAAACACTTATTTTTTTGCACTATTACTCACACACTGCTATGTTATAATATCTGAACACTTGTACTATAATGCATCATTTGAAAAATGATACATTTTAAAACTTGTATTAAAAACCCACCTACATTTGCACACTTATTCCAAAGTAATTAGCTTGTATGGTTGCTCACCTGATAGAGTGCTGGACATTGAACTCTGAAGTTCAAGCCCAGGCAAGCATGCAAGCTGACACATGAGACAAAAGTGTCACAGAAACTACATGAAATTATGTGGTTAGTTAAGAAAATGTGCTTTTCATTTTGCATTTTGTTTTTGGACACTATCGGTTAGGTTTATGTATTGGTTTAGGGTCAGGATGTCTGTTTTGTGACAAGCGCTCATTTGATTTTAGATCACTATGGTTAGGTTTAGTTTAAAATTTAAGGTTAGGGAGGCATGATTTACTCATTAAAACCTCCATCTAATATTGGCCTTCAAAACCTTGTCTGAATACGACACCATTTCACTCGCTTTTGGGGCTCCCCACTGTAGATTTAATTGTGAAACTGCAGCCAAACTTGTAATAAGGCAGGTAATTTCGTTTTGCAATACGTTTCCAACTGTCAAGTAATGTTTATGAGATTAGGCTGCATTTTTCTAATAGTTGAAGTAAATTATAATAAGATTGCACAATATGTTTTATTGTAATGACTGTCAGTAAAAAATTTTCTCTTGCCATATACAGTCCATTTGAGTTTGTGCAGATTACCTTTGAAACGAGTCTTTAAGTTGTTAACTGTTTCAAAAGAGCGTTTCTTACCTTAATGCTGTTATTACATTTGTCTGTTTTTAATTATGGGTCGAAAAAACCTTGGGACCAATCACTTCACCAGTCTAGACCAAGTCTAATAAGGAGAAAGGAAAAGGCCTTTTAATTGTGTGTCAATGTCAAAGGAACATTGTAATTAATTATTATATAGTCAAGGATTCGAGCATTTTTATTTCATTAAAAGGTGAGTGTGTTTGTGTGTGTGTATGATAGACATGCAAGAATGTTTGAAACGCATGTGAGTTTTGTGTGTGAATACATGTGGACACAAACCTGTACGCATGTACATCTTACTCATACATATTAAACCTTAAGAGGTAACAGAGAAATTAAATAAAGCAGTCTCCTAACAAGGTTAACAATGTGAATATAGCTGCCATCATACCTTTACAGGTTTCAATGTTTCTTATAGAGCTTCTCTTCTGTATTTTAAGGTGTCCAAGTGAAAAACACAAGGCTGTGCACAGGTCTTGTACATCTAGCCACCAACATGGTCTTATAAATCACTTGCACATTTCTTTTCATTATGCAATGGTAAGCTGTCAAATTATCTGTGTGTTTGCATTCAACAAATTAAAGCCCTTTCATTAACAAGAACTAGACAGATCTTTGATCAGCTCTAAAGTGGATTACTGTTTCAGTGTTTTAATGGTAAATTCTTTTTGGTGTGTCAGTAGGACAAGTGTGTGTTCAATCCAGATCAACTACAGCAGTGTCGGGCACAGTTCTGTAACTGTATGTACTGTCTTAAGCTTTCATGCCTCTGTGTGACTACCCTTTTGCTGTGATTGATTACATAGCTGGAGGCTGGACCACACTGGACCATGGTGGTTGTTTCTAACTTGTTTTTTCCTCAGCTGCAGATGTAAAGCTTGCGTTTATATTCAAGTCAAGTCATTTTTATTTGTACAACATATGTCGTTTCAAAGCAGTTGTACAGGAAATTATGCTATAACAGAAAATAAAGCTGTAATGTCTTAGTCATCATTGTGCTATTTGATAGAAATGTTATTGTAGATTGTGCCTTAATAAGTAAATAATATTTGTATTTAGACCCGCAGTGAGCAAGCCATGGTGACCATGGCATCGAACAAAAAAACTCCATGAGATGTTGGTTAATGGAGAAAAATAACCTTGGGAGAATCAAGGCTCAGTTTGGGGGTCAATTCCCCTCAGGCTAAACAGCATAAATATAATGCCAATATTAGTAATTAATGTGTAGAACAAGTCATGGTTTAAATCAGTAAACTAAGCAAAGTCAGAGCAGCTAATGCTGTCTAGTGGGGTCTATAAGTCATTTTCATAATGTTTTGCTGCAAAGGTGAAAATTAAATCATTCATCCAATGTTCACGCATTTCTTATCCATATAACAGCAGTTCATAATGACCACCTCTGTCCAGCTCCAAAAAGGTCCAACAACACAATAAAAGAACCACAAAAGTATGACTGATGCTCTATATTCTGAGTCTTCTGACATAATTGAGTAGAAATTATATAACATAAATAATAATAATGATAATAATAATAATAATAAACAAAACACTAACAGAATGTCAGAGAGAAAAATTAACTACAAAAAACCTTCACAACACATATAGTATTTGAACACCTCAGCAGGCTTTGAAGTGTTGGACTTCTCAACTGGGCTGTGTGTGGAGTGCTGAATCTTTCCTCTGACAGCTGATGAGGAGATGACTGCTAATTGTCACATCCTTCTTGTTCTTTGAAGTGTTAAAAAAGAAAATTTCCTATGATATTTTTTGCTTTAATGAACTGCATGAATGATTGTAACTCCCAGTGGTTTCTGTAAATAATTTTCTTGTGTCTTTAAAATGATCACACATTTAAATTTTTATTTACAAACACTTATGTTCAAACATAGCCTATCATACAAGACATGTCAATTAAGTGAATATTCAGGCTTATATTGGAGCTGTTTTATTTTCAAGGAATTTCATACAGAAAAAAAAAAAAAATCTGTGACATTTCAGAGTAGCTTGTTATAGTGTGATGTTGTAAATTGTTTTTCAAAATTTCTCAGCATGCATTTGACATAAATGGGAATGAATGGCTCAGTGGGAAAATAATTTATTTGTTTTTAGTAATACACTTTTCTTAAACAATTACTGCAGTAAATATGTACACTGTGAACAACACATGCACATGCTAGGGATGTTAATCAAGCAGGTGATAAAAGGTCAGTCAATTCGTCCCCACAAATAAATATTTTCCTTCCTGTTATGATTGAAAATATTCGGCTTATTTTCAACAGGAACAGCTATATCAAAAATCTGATGCATGACCCATTTCGAGTCATTGATTCTGAAAGAAGCCATATGCTGTTCTTGCACTGTTGTTGAGCTAGATTTTGATTGCTCTCCCACACCGCCAATCTAACAATATTAAATAGCGCAATTAAGATCATTAATTTTTCAGATTGTTTGGATACCATGGCAGAATGTCCAGAGGAGGTATAAAACCACCCATGGTGACCAAATAAATCTTTGACTTTGGCGCATGAATAGGTGATGGATTGCAGAGTGGGATCCCCTGCTCTGCTCTGATTGACAGGCCTGACATATGGAATAGTTCTGCTTCTCTCCAGAGACAAGGAAAAGTGAGAAAGGGTGGGAAAGAAAGAGACAGAGAGTGTGAGGGGTTGGTGAGTGAGCTGTACTGCCTGCCAGCCCAAGAGGAGGAGGAAAGGGTTCTTTCCTACTACAGTCTGTATTTCTGATCAATGGAGCTCCAGATCTCACTCTCTCTATCTCTGTACTTCTCTCTACCTGTCTCCAGCTTCCCTCTTTTCCATCTGACTGCACATTCTATCCCTCTCTTTCTGCACCCCCCCCCACCCTCTCTCTCTCTCTCTCTCTCTCTCTCTCTCTCTCTCTCTCTCTCTCACTCGCTAAATTTAAAATTAGCACCAGAGGCAATTAGTGGTGAAGTGCTCAGAGCAGGATCTGTAACTGCTGACAGGTTCCACAAGTACAACAAACTACTGTGTGTGTGTGTGTGTGTGTGTGTGTGTGTGTGTGTGTATGTGTGTGTCTGTTTAAATATGCAGCTCTATGACCATTTAAGCCTCTGAAGAAAAGGTTGTATTCATTGCTATTTAGGCATGTGTGCACTTGAGAACACATTTGGACATTGTTCTCTTTTTCTTTTTTTCAAAAACAAATATTATTTATAATTTCTCTGATATCAATCAAAAAGGTTTACGTGTACTGTTGATTAATAGTTTAAGTATTAGTAGTCATGTGGAACTGTGGTTCTCAACTGATTTTGCTTCAGGACAAGATTTTTACATTTGATACAAGTAGTATTTTCAAAAACAGTATCAACATTTTTTATTGTATAAAAGTGTAAAAGAGGAAAACTCAATTTCAGCAGCAAAGAGCCCCCACGTTGTGATCATGTGATGATCATGCTGGGGTCCATCCAATCAGGACGCAGCATCAGGTGCAAGGAGGTCATGTGGAGAGGATGGGAGACTCAGCGACACCCCCAGTGAGCCCCAAAGAGGTGATTAAGCCCCGTTTACGTGAGTGGGCTGCCAATCAGAACGCAGCATTGGTCAGAGGATGCTGCAACAAACTTTCTGGACTTTTTCATCCTTCAGAGTGTAGCAGAGATGAGTGCGAGTTAGTTTCCCATTCATTCCAGATTTGTGTGCGTTAAAGACCGCAAAATCACACACACACACACACACACACACACACACACACACACACACACACACACACATACACCATGTTGACCATGTAAAGACTTAAATGGACATTAATACCCTTAGTTTAAACCTGGATTGTGTCTTCTTGTCCTTACCGACACTCCATGGCAATGGCCACCTAGCCTCAGAACCAGCAAACCCGCACCTACAAAAAGAATCTAGAAAAGTACTTGAAATCCAACATTGAAGTTTATTACTGCATAGGCCCAACACACTGCATATTTATTGAGTGTTTGGTTTCTAAATATCTCTTGAATTTCAATGGTTTTCTGCTCTCAGCAGAAAGGAAAAATGTAGGCCTACGCACATCCAACACTTCTTCAACAGGTGCCGGACGAAGGCAAAAAGCATTAAAATATAACCGAAAAAGTAGATCTGCATACTGTTATATTATTTACTTTTATTGATTAAAAACAACAGCAATGTTTTGATCAAAATGATCTTCATCTTTTTTTCATTTTTTTTTTTCATGCACTCAACAGCCAAGAATTCATTTGTATAAAATACATTGTGACTGGTGTAAACTGTTTTATCCTTGAACCTGTAATTAAAGCTGATGTATATGATTTTTCGTAGCCTAAAATGCAGAGTCAACTATAAGGAAGATATTTGTAGGTTGATTTCACCTAAAAGTGTAACAGTGCGGCTCTGTGGTTCTATCAAAACATTCCACTGTTTATTTGAGTGGCCTGTCCAGCCAGACACAGCAACTTTAGCTCAAACAATAGTCAGGGATGGTTTTAGGGTTAATGGATATTTGGGCTTAGCTTAGACCTCTATGAATTTGTATGGGGTCATCCTTTGATTAATTATCAGAATATAATGCACTTTATAATTAAAGTTTAAAAGTTACATCTGTGAGCTGTCATTTATATAGAATACATCTTTAAATATTGTTGAAATTGAAACTACAAGGCAGTGTTGTAGTATTTGAGATCGGTCTTGGTCTCGAGACCACTTTTTGAAGGTCTTGGTCACATCTCGGAATCGACCACATTTTTACTCAGCCTTGTCTTGGTCTCAGACAAAGAGGACTCAGGATTTTATTTCAAGACCAGTCAAGACCACAACTGGATATCACTAAATTGCCTGTGCATTGTCTGATTTATTAGTTTACATCATTGATGTAAAACTTCCTGCTTCAAATGCAAGCAATAACTTGACTCATTTCTAATTAGAATTTTTTTTTTTTATTGTTAACGGCTGTCACCCCTCCCCACCCCCCTTCACACGCACTCCAAGAAAGTGAATGCGGGAGACAGGAGAAGAAACTGTGGCTGTCTGAGAGATGTCAGCCAAATCTTCTGTAATACAATTTGGCTACCTAAACCAGTGTTTCCCAACCACTGTGCCGTGAAAGATTGTCAGGTGTGCCATGGAAAATGATCGAATTCCTCAAAATAAATAAATACAGTTTTTTCCCGGTATTTTAGTGAAGGCATAGAGACGGTAGAAGAGTTTTAAAGTTGCCAATTCAGTATATTTTCCATTACTAAGTATTTTATGCAACCAGTTTAAATATTTTGTCCATCATAACATTATTGTTCTAACAATCTCTAGTCTGCTGTCAAACAATTCCTCACATGCCCACAAAATGATGCTTCATCACACTTGTACTTAATTTTATTTATAGAGCACTTTCAAAAACCGCACTGGGTACCCAAGTGCTGTACATAAAGTTACAAAAAATAAGATCTCATACATACAGCTTAAGAATACAACAATCATTTAAAAAAGACAAAGACAGGATAAGGGAAATTGACAGTACACTTTACAAGGCAATTAATTAAAAGCTAGGGAAATAAGTTAAGGCCCCCTGGAAAGACACTAGAGATGGAGATGATTTCAAGGCCAGCGGAAGCTCGTTCCAAAGTCAAGGGGCTGCCACCGCAAAAGCTCTATCACCTCAAGGCGAGATCGAGGAACCGACAGACACAGCTGATCACCAGAGCGGAGAGACCTTGAAGGTTGATGCAAACTTATTAAATCAGAGATGTACTCTGGTGCCAAACCATGGAGAGCCTTAAATACATATAGCAAAAACATGTAGTAAAAACATTCAGTCAGTGAACCGAATGAATGAATAGAATACAACAGGTGTATTGTATTACTCAGACTAAAAGTGGTTTATTTGTGCACAGCATAGAGTTACAGATGTTATTAACAGATGTGGCTTACTTGTCACATTTCTCTCATGAAACATAAAGAGAATATGAGAAACTGTTACATTGTAACAATTAGCAGAGATGAGAGACAATGACCCAGGCTTTTTAACGGCAATGATGAAACCAGAAGACTACAAACAACAATCACAGGAACATACAAGGAAACAATAAGGGAGTGAAACTAGAGGGTATATATACAAACAGATGATTGATGAGGGAACAGGGAACAGGTGAGGAAGATGGGGAACAGATGGCTGTGATGAGGGCAGTACAACATGGGAATTGTAGTATGGGGCAGCGACAATAACCATGTCAAAATAAGAGTCCTTTTGAACGGAAAGGTGACAAACTGTGACATACATATGATTACTAAAAGCAACTTCTTGTGTTTTAAACAAGTCTAAAAACACAGTGATACGATGTGTAGATTCTGATGTACTGTAATCTTCACGGAGCACGTTTGACATCTGAACCACTGAATGGAGGCCGGGCGGCTGCTCTCGTGTTCTAGTGCCTGCCAGATCCAACATCTGTCAGTGCGACTTATGTGTTTTTTTTCTCTCTAACAACAACACGATTTTGAACCAGTGCGACTTATAGTCAGGTGCGACTTTATTTCCGGAAAATACAGTAAATAAATAAATAATAAAAAATGTACTTGCTGTGCTGTTGCAAGAATTAATTTGCAAGAACAAATCTACAAATTGGAAAAGACACAAATTTGTTGGTTTTTCATTATCAAATTAGCGCTCTTGGCATTTGTGACCTCATTATACAGCGTACCTATGTCACTGGCGTTATTTGCATAGCTGAATTTCAAACATTACGAGTTCACGCTACTAAGACAGACAGAAAACATGGACAAGTTCTTGAAAAGGAATACTACTGATGATGGTTATGTGGGATAGTGTTGTGCCATGGGATTTTTTAATCATAAAAAGTGTGCTGTGGGAGAAAAAAGGTTAGGAAACACTGACCTAAACCACAAAGAGTTCATCTGCAAAAAAGCATCCAAAAGAAAACACACAGCAGTATGTAAAGATTTTTATTTTATTTTTTATTTTTATTGTTTTAGGTGGATGGTAAAACTTGGAAAAGGAGTGTTGAATAAAGAGGGTTAAGTTGATTTCAGCTCCTTAGTGTTTGTTTGTATTTGTTTGCTCATAGAAAACAAAGGAAAATTCACACACATAAAATTCATCTCTGCAATGCCTTTTGATTATTTTATCAAGACATTTCTCATGGTACATTGATACACACACACACACACACACACACACACACACACACACATATATGGCAATAAAAGAGATGAATGAAGAGGAATCTTCATTTGTTTTCTGTGGGTGTTTTTATGGGAATGTGGTTCTTTCAGATCAATTTGAGGAGTGCCTATGGTTTGCGTGTTCCACATTTTATCGTAAGTGTGTCATGCAGTGTGGGACTTGTACTGGTCTGGTCTTGGTCTCGACTCGGTCTCGCCCTACCTTGGTCTTGGTCTCAACCCCTCGAAGTCTTGGTCTTGTCTCAGCCTCAGATACGCTCAAAGATCAAAAGTTTGCATATTTTTATGACTTTGTTCTTTAAAACGTGATTTTAAAAACAAAAATGTTGTCCCTTTCGGCTTTCAGTATACTTTAACACACATTAAAAAAAAAAAAAAACTTTTTTCAAAGTCAATGTTTTTTATTGGAAGATGCTCTAGTAGTCCAAGGCACTCAGAGTAGGGTATACATTTAAAAAGCCTTTATTAGGTCATGGCTATTGGATTAAAACATACCACAAACTGACACATTGCGTCTTACAGTGCCTTCATCAGGGTGTGGAAAATTACCAAGTTGAAGGTTTTTGTAAGCTTTGGCTAACTAGTGTCACATGACAATGTCACATGGTGTAACAACAAATTTCTTTAAAAGTGAAGACCATGCAAGATATATACATTCACACACACATGTACAAAATCAAATTCTTCTTCACAAATATCCACACACACACACACACACACACACACACACACACACACACACACACACATATATATATATATATATATATATACAGGGTTGGGAGGGTTACTTTTGAAAAGTATTCCACTACAGATTACAGAATACATGCTGTTAAATGTAATTTGTAATGTATTCAGTTAGATTACTCAAAGTAACATATTCTAAATACTTTGGATTACTTCTTCAACACTGGTAGATTTTTTCACTTGTTTTGACTATAAAACCTCAGTACAGTAAGACAAAATACACATGTTAAAAATACATTCTCTGAAAACCAAAATATCTTATGCTCTGTTTCACTGCTGTTCAAATGCGCTTTGGATTGCATCATTTATATGTATAAATGTTTTCCATCTGAAAGGACTAAATATTAAATGAAACAAATGACAATAAAATGCAAAGTAATCTCTTCAGTAATCAAAATACTTTTTGAATGTAACTGTATTCTAATTACCAATGATTTAAATTGTAACTGTAGTGGGATAGAGTTACTTATATTTTGTATTTTAAATACGTAATCCCGTTACATGTATTCCATTACTCCCCAACCCTGTGTGTGTATATATAATATATATATATATATATATATATATATATATATATATATATATATATATATATATATATATATATATATATATAAAATTTATATTGCATAAGCCATTCAGAAAAGGTTTAAACATGAGCAATGAGCAATACTCATCAATTTTATACAAACAAACAAGGGTATTGTAAATGTGTTGAGCTTCAAATTATAAATATAAAAATCTCAACAATAAGTGTATTAAGCCTAAAACCTGGATTGAGAAGCATTTAATGTGCAAATCCAAAAAGATTCCCTCTGTAAATGCTTTTTTAGCCTGTCTCTGCCTCTCGAGCTTGATACACAGCATGTTCAATATCATATATTTTCAGTGTGTCTATACTTCTATGATCAGCATCTCTGTAATACAAGGCCATGGGGTATTGAGGGTTACTGGTTCAAATGGAATTTTTATGTTCTGCTAATCTAGCTTTCTATTTTCTCTTTGTCCTCCCAATATAAAAACAACCACATGGGCATTCCAGCCTATACACAACAAAAGTAGTATTACAATTAATAAAATATTTGATGTCAAACTTATAACCTGATATAAAATCTACAATGGTATTTGGGTAACACTTTACAATAAGGTTCCATTCGTTAACATTAGCTAATCCATTAGGTATCATGAACAAACTATTGACAATATATTTTCTACAGCATTTACTAATCTTAGCTAATGTAAGTTAATAAAAATACAATTGTTCAATGTTAGTTCATGTCAGTTCATTGGTGCAATAATGCACCCCTGGTTATGTGAGTGCACTTGGTTTTGTATTTTCTCATTTCCTTGTGCATTCGTGTCTGTCTTGTCTTCAGTGATAACCCCGCCCTCTTGTTTGCCTTGTTACCTGTTTGATTATTAGTTTATTAGTTTCACCTGCCTTCTTCGTTTCCTTCCTGATTTCTCTCCCTTTATAAACTCCCTTTGTGCTCTGTCTGGTGCCAGTATGTTGTGGGATGCGGCTTGTGTTTATGCCTGCTGTTAGGTCCCTGTCAGTTGTGTTCCTGTCCAGTTGGGTTTCTATTGGTTCCCTATTCCAGCCCAGCCCAGCCCGTCATTGTGTTGTTGCCCCGGACTGTGTTTTTTTTCTCCCCTTCAGAGTAGTGTATGTGTGTGTATATATAATATATATATATATATATATATAAAAAATAAAAAAAAAATTTGAGTCCTGCCATTTCCTCAACCAAACCTGACAGGGATGGGCAGTATTTCAGATACATGTATTTGAAATGCACATTTGAAATACAAAAGACTATTTTGTACTTTGTATTTTAGTCTTTGAAAAAAAAAAATATATCAAATGTAATTTGTATATAAATACATTTAAGTTTGGTATTTATGTATTTTCAAAATACATAAAATACTTTTGCCAGTCAATCTCTTTACTAAGCTGCTGATTTCCTGTCAACTAGTTCAGGCATGCCCCCCAACTTTCATGCACGTGAGCTGCAGATGTCAAAGAGAACAGCTCCATCTAGCATTGGGTTAGTGAATTTTCTGCATTCCTGCAAGGAAATATGGAGTAAGATAAGGTGTGATGTGATGGTCGATTCTACTTGTTGCAAAAAACATAATAAATGCTGGCAACTGTATATTTAATTTCCATTAAAATATTAAGGTAGCTATGATACTTCTCGCCAGCCAATGCAATGTGTGTCAGCAATGAGGAAATCAAAACTAGTCTGCAGCCAGCTAGCAAGCTTGTCTAACTACAGTATTGTTAGCGAGTTCACTAGCTATCGTTAGCTAGATCGCTAGCTAACAAGCTAAAATGGAACATCAATCAGATTTCCCTTCAGTAACATGAAGGAATAAAAGAGCAAGCACTAGCACTGGACATTAGCGCTAGCTAGTCAGTCTTGCTAGCTAATCGGCTGTTGGTGTTAAGGAGGCATCTTTTCAGGTGTAAGCTTCATTAACATAATCACTGCCCAGGCAGAGGGAGACAGAGCGTGCGTTAGCGTCTGTCAGCGGGAGGTGTTAACAGAGACTATTTTGCAGAGATGGGCCACTTCTATTTAAATTAATGGGAGAAATTGTAAAGCCCAACCAAGAAGCGCTAGTGCCCAACGGTCAACAGATGTAGAAAGGAAGTCCCGCCTTACAGGTAAAAGAGCCAATCAGCTTTTAGATACAGACATCATCTTCCAATCAACTTGAGAACGCGCGTATGCATTAGCTATACACATCAGGAAAATTGCATGTTTTAGCGTAATATGAGGTTAAGAAGCACAATTTATGATTCCAATAATATCAAATATAATATGTTCTTTGATCGTAATCTTGACCTGCCGGTTTTGTCCCCATTGAAGTAGATAGGAGCTTCACTGGCATGACTGGAAATAGCCTCCCGAGAGCATTCCAAATATGGCCGACAGTGGACTGACTTGCTAGAACGACTTTGGTGTTAATCACTTGACTGTCGGGACTCCATGCTGAGTTAATGGCTTAAAGACTGAAAAAACACATCCGTTTTGTTTGAAAAAAAAAAATCATTCTGTCACTGAGGCGGGTTCTTGTGTTCTCGTCAAGTAGCCAATGAGCTTCTTTTTACTGAAGAACGGACAAGACGTCAAGCTGATGTAAATTTTTTCATCGCACTCAGATTCTGTCACCAAGTTTTTTCTTGCACTAAAATGAGCCACAACAGTCTGTTTTTATTGGATGCATTTTTTTACTCACTGAAAGCTGCATGTGGACATGCGTTCTACGACAAGCCTCGATTGGATCAATAAACAATTAGCACACACTTTCACAAGGAGGAGTTACTCCATCTTCACGATCACTTCTTTTGTATTGTGGCAGTAAAGACACAGGAAGAGAGAGAGTGAGCTCCGTGACTGTGAGAACAGGTACTTTTCAATCCAGAAATAATGCAAAAGCAACTAAAGACGGATGAAAATAACAACAACATAAATCTTCCAGTTTTGGTCCTTTTTAAAATATAACCTTGCAAAAGCCGACTGAACCTGCATTTGGATGAGTTGCTTATTGCTCTTTGGAGTCAACATGTATGTTTCTATGACATATCTAATATGTCTTATCATGACAGACTATTAAAAGAAAAAAAAATCTGCTGCCCAGATCTTTGCACAACATGATTACAAATGTGTAAAACCTTTTACATTTAATTCTTGGGTGTTATATTATTTTATATAACATAAACATAAGCTTCTATAATACCGTATAGTGACACTTCACTGAATGGCCAATTTTACATGTATTTTGTATTTTCAAGATACAAAATACTGTATTTTATTTTGATACATTTTTCCCACACTGTATTTTGTATTTTAAATACATTTTCATGTATTTGTGACCATCACTGGTCACAGATACGTTTCAACATCTGAAACTGACCAAAAGGAATATTTTCTATAAGCCAGGGGAGGTGGATCTGCTCTTAGAATGGTATTCCGATCTGTTGTTTTCTGTAGATTGTAGTATGTAAGTCACCATTATAGTCTTTAAAAATCTTAAAATCTAGGAAATTAATTTCAGTAAGTAAAAATTCCAAACTAAGGTTTAAATGAACATTAGTGTTGTTTAAATAGGAATGAAACAGACTCCGTCTCTGACCCAGACCATACAAGAATAACATCATCAATAAATCTATCCCACCATACAATTTTCTCTTAATACACATTTAAATCTGAATATACAAAATTATTTTCCTAAAAACCCAAGAATGAATTAGCATAATTAGGGGCAAAACATGCACCCATAGCTGAACCTTTTATTTGTTTGTAAAACTGATCTTGGAAAAGAAAGATATTGTTATTTAATTGTAAAATAAATCCAGTAGGAGGCATTTGTTCTGGTGGTCTTATTTCGAAGTAGTGGGATAGTGCTTTTTATTGTCATTTGCATAGATCAAACAAGTAATCTGAGCAATGAAATTCTCAATGCTGAACATACAAGAACACAGAATACAGTTGCATACATATGCAACTACTAGTACAGTACAACTACTATTACAGTACAACATCAACAATAACGGCAATAAAAAGTGTGCAAAAGTCATATCTCAATAGTGTGAGTTTGGGGCAAATCTATCTGTTTGTACAACCAATGGAAGACAGGGGCATCTACCTAATTTAGCTAGCTTCTACCAATTAAAAGACAAATTTGCTGCAATATTTCAAATTAACATTTAGTTACTTTTAGCCCAGGTCTATTAGCCTTATGAAACTAAAATGTTTGCTATATTTTGCCTGGAAAAAAACAAAGAAAAAGAAAAAGGAGTGTCTGGAGTAAGTCACGGCTGGGTAAAAGAGGACACCATGGAATGCTCATTCTTCAATGCAAACTCAAGGTAATTTTTATAGTATGATTATAATGTGAAGATGACGCAAGCCAACACCATATTTGTGTTGTCATAACACATAGACAAGCTAGTATCAGTCATCAGATGCTGTGTTGCCATTCTTTATTAGTCGGGCATCGTAGGAGTAGTCACACTGCAGGACATTGACGCAAAATTTCTGACGTTGTCAGAACTTCGTTGAAGACTAAAGATCATTGCAAGGGCAATTAATCAACCGTCAGTGAGCATGTCACACTAAACGTTGTCAGATTGCCCAATGATTTTGCCCTACGATGACAGAAATCCCCCAGGATTCCCGAAATTTTCTTACAAGGCAGAATTATACAGTATATACCGGGCTTTAAAAAGTGATTTCTAAATGACCGTTATCACCTTTCAGTACTCTGAAGCTCTCACATTGGAGGGTAACTGTCTTCGAAGTAGGGATGTCAATTTTCAGACATTTTCAAAATTGATCATAATAGAAATTAACAATCAATTAACTGATTAATCGTTAACATTGTAAGACAGTGTCAAGTCATCTGGGCTCAGTAAACATCACCCCCTGAGAAAACAAAGAGCACCCGGGACAATAAATTTATAATCTCAGAGAAAATCAGCATATAAACTTTCTGGCAAAGACACAATCTCTATCTCAAGTGCACCCAAATGAGCGAGAATCACTTCATTGTTGTTTTTCCACATTTGTTCTCTCTCCCCCTCTTCCACTCTCCTGTCACTCTCAGATCAGAATCACCTTGAAACTCACCTAATTCTTGTATGTAACAAATATCTGATTATATGTACACAATGAATGCAAGTTTCAAATAATTAAAAAAGTTTCAGTGTGACTGGTACTATAGTCTCTATCCCACAAAATTAGACTTGGTCATAACAAAGATTTGGTATTTAGATAAATTATGTCTCTGTGTCTGCTGTGGGGACAGCATGATCACACAGGAAGTCAGCATGCTGTTTCCGAAAGCTCCGGTATCCTAGGATCGGCGACAGTGCCAACTCACTAACATGTGGCATTTTTCACCAGACATTTTTGCATCAGTTTCAGTGCATTTACCTTCCCACATGGCTCTACCAGCAGTGCATTGCGTCAGCAGCTTGGGAGACCCCAGTTCGTATCCATGTTGGAACCAGGAAGTAATTGCGTTCGTTTAATCAGTGACGAGCGTGATTCGGAGGTTGCAGTTTTCCCCCTAACATTTTATTTTTACTCCACTAATGGTTAGGTTTAGATTTGGGTTTGGGTTGGGGGGTTGAGTCCATAAAATATGCATTCCTCTTCACTGAATTACATCCTGTACAGCTGAAAGGAACTCGCTTCACAAATAGCTTTTGGCGACCTCCCCTGGTCATAAATGGAGCTCACACCTGATTATATGCCCTACAACACTTACCGCTTTGGCCACTGGGTACTGTGTTTTAAATTTTGGCAAGCATATACCGATTTTTGCTAAAGCAATGTCAACCTGCTCTTTCCTATTTTACTGTGAGATTAGGCTGGCGGGGGTGTGTCTCCTAGGAGTTCTCAGTGTAAATAACTTTTAGGACTCAGGAAGGTGCTCCCTTCTGAGTCATCGAAACCTATTCATCCCCAAATTCCTATTGTTTACCATTGGCCGATGATGTTTATTCTGGTATGGATACTTAAGGGAAATTCGCAAGAGGTTCAGTGGGATTCTGTAGCCAGATTGAACCCCATTGAACCTCAGAGTTAGTATACACTAATGGCCTAGCATTAATTGAGCATTAGGCAAGTTTCTGGAGCCTTAGCTTTCTGACTAACTATTTGGCATTAACTAAGTGTGCCTAGACTGTAGGGACTAAATATAATCATTATTTAAAACAACATAATGTTGAACGACCCGTCTAAATAGTGTTAGCCATAACCTCTGATTACAGCAATGTTGTTCCAGTTAAGGGTACATAGGAAACTATGGGGACTAATCAAAAGTACTATCTGGATACGGTAGATTGGTCGGCCTATCCAGATAGTATTAGTCACTGCCTCTGGCTGAGAACAGTGTTACTTTAATTAAGTGTATGCAAATCTAGGGGGACTAAACGAAATTACTATTCAGATAAAAGTGTGCAGGGAGTGACTTGTCTGAATAGTATTAGTCAATTACCTCTGGATAATGATCCAAAACTGACCAGTTTCTGAAATGATCACTTGTACCTGGTCGGCACGTAGACTCAAGTAATAGAAATCTGAATGAAAATGTGCAGTTTAAAAGTATAGAATTGACTAGAAAATCAAGTATCCAAATCAAGATCTTGTTCAATAATAATGTAGCCGGTGGGTTACAAAGAAACAACACGCATACAAAAATATATTTTGGGCAGTCAATGGAGCATATTGTATTTAAAAATAAAGAAAATACAGAAACTGAAATATGGTGCAATGAAATACAATAATAATAATAATAATAAAATAAAATAAATGAAATGAAAATGAAAATTAAATATGGTAGAGGCTAATGTCAAGTGAAAATACAAACAGGGCATTAGCCTACCCATATGTTTCAGCATACAAGCTTAAACATTGCATTTGAGTGCTTGCTTAAATCACTCAAAGCATTATATGCATATATACAACAGTTAGTTCCGGTCCTCGAATCTGATTGGACGAGAGACGTTCCATGAGTACTGATGGTCTCACACCATCAGCACTTGGATGCTTCACTGTGTGTATCACTCTGCTTGTGTTCGTGCCGTTCTAAACTAAATTTTAAGAGCAGTGCATATGTGTTAAGAGCTACTGTATGTGTGTCTCTTTACATGTATTTTTTTTTTTTTTTTGACATTACATATGTTAGCCAGCAGGTGGTGGCAAAAGATAATTTTTGTGTGTAATATGAGCAAGTTGATGAATTGAAGTGAATCCGTGTCAGTCAGTGTTTACATACAACAGCTCTACGTTATCGCTCTTATTACTACTACACTACTAAAGCTACAAACAACTTCAGCATTATGGCTCATCACATCTGAGAGACTCAACAGACTGATTAATTACAGAACTCAAGGCGCTTACCTCTTACCAGACTTTCCACATTGGAGAGGATGTGCTGTTTAAAATGGTGGAGAAGATTGCAGTTTCTATAGTGAATGACTCTTACGCACCGGCTACCGCGAAATAGGGAGAAATACCCCCGCTTGGATGGCTAATTTTCCACTGAGAAAGCTGATCTTCAGAAAGCTGACAGCATCTCTGCTTGGGAGTGGCAACAGGTGATCACACACGCTCAATCTCTCTTTCTCTTTCTCTCTCTCTCTCTCTCTCTCTCACACTCACACTCACACACACACATCCTTCCTTGTTTATCCAATAACTTGTTAGAAACAGCACAAGCCGTGATACTATTTCTGAAGTGACATTTTTGAATTACTAATGAAGGCTTGGACGCATCATTTTGGTTTGAACCAACAACTTCAGATTCTGATCTGTCGCGTAAGAAAGTAGTTCCATGCACAAATGCGTTTTTATGCCCGTACTCAGTTTTTCCTAATTTTTTAACATTTACTTGTTCATTGAACTGTTGTATATAAGCAATATCACACTCGCAATTACGCTATATGGCCCTGAATCAGCACTGATTACCTACGAATCACAGCAGTGCTGATATAGGGCCATATCGCACACTTGCTCGTGTGATATTGCTTAATTAACACATGCTTATATCACTCAAAGCATTTTGCTTATTTTTTAACCAGGCTTTAAGGACAATACCACTTATATTTTCACAAATAACACGTTATACTTATTCAATAAACTGGAAAACACTCTGGGCTATAAATCATTAAATGAGATATGATTAATACTAAATTTACAGACCCTGTCCTCGCATGTGCACCAAAACGTGGTCAAACTCCACATATGTAATCCATATGCATCCTTCAAAAATAACCCATAACAAACACTCAGTTTTAACATACCACTCTTCTGAACACACATTTAAATGAATTTTTAAGCATCTTGTGTGAAATTTGATATTTACCCAAAGAATTATCAACCGATAAACAAAACCAGGAGCTCTCTTTCCCAACGTATTTTCTCACATTCCTAAAGGGTCATGTCCAGTTTATAACTAGAGTTAAATTACATGAAATTTCTACACTTGGCTACAATAATTAGAATCTCCAGGGCCGGCCTGTGGGTTTTTGGGGCCCTAGGCGAAATCATGAAAATGGGCCCCCTGGTGTGAAAATTATCATAACTTTAAAACATCCATAGAATCACTGCAAATGGGATGAGCAGATTTTTTTTTAATAGAAAGCATTAAAAAATGACAAATAACTTGTCCAATAGTTTTTTTTTTAATTTTTTTTTTTTTTTTCAACATGGAGATGTTAGGTTAACATGCATGCATAAGGGAATATATTTTAGGTGCTGTGACAAGTCACCATTCTATCGCCTTATTTTGATCGCCTTTCAACATTTTTCTAGAAGTACAAATAAACCAGTGTCTCAATTAATATGAGGTCATGGAAATTGCAAGTATGATAATTACTGGGTAACACTGTACAATAAGGTTTGCATTAGGTATCATTAACAATGTATAATACAGTTTTCCAGCATTTATTAATCTTGGCTAATGTCAGTTTATAAAAATACAATTGTTTATTGTTTGTTCATGTTTGTTCATATTGTATAAACTTAAGTTAACTTTTACAACCATTAATGTTAACCATTAAAGTTACAAAAAATAAGAAAATGCTGTTTTAAATAGTTTTAGATTTTTTTTTCTCTCCTTTTTTTTCCGCCAATTTGGAATGCCCAGTTCCCAATGCACTCTAAGTCCTTGTGGTGGTGTAGTGACTCACCTCAATCCGGGTGGTGGAGGACAAATCTCAGTTGCCTCCCTGTCTGAGACCATCAATCCGCGCATCTTATCACATAGATTGTTGAGCGCGTTACTGTGGAGACATAGCGCGTGTGGAGGCCCAGGCTATTCTCTGCGACATCCACGCACATCCCACCACGTGCCCCACCGAGAGCAAACCACATTATGGCAAACATGAGGAGGTTACCCCATGTGACTCTACCCTCCCTAGCATCTGGGCTAATTTGGTTGCTTAGGAAACCTGGCTGGAGTTACTCAGCACGCCCTGGATTCGAACTCGCGAACTCCAGGTATGGTAGTCAGCATCTTTACTCGCTGACCTACCCAGACCCACTAGTTTTAAGACACTGCTGACAATGCTTGAAATTCCATTTCAACCCACATAACTATGCGTAAAAGTTTATTTAGAGCAACAAAATCAATGAAAACAAAAAGTTGGCCAGAATGTGTGCAAAAGTGAATAAAAGTTAAAGCAATTACATATTTTAACCCTTGTACATCAATAAAAAAAAGTTACTCAAAGGTCCTTAGAGGACAAAAATGTCCGCGTCAAAAAACTGCCATAATAATATTATATATTAATATTATTTTCCACTTTCAATGAGTTAATGAGGGGGGTGGATTATCACAGTCTGGGATATGTCAATGATTAGCAACAATATTGATTTTGATGCATTATTCTTTTTTGTGCAGTGTCAGATTTAAAAAAAAAAAAAAAATCAAATCACACTCAGGACCTTAGAGGACAAAAATGTCTGCATCAAAAAACTGCCATAAAAATATTATATATTGATATTATTTTCCACTTTCACTGACTTTTCCTGATCATAACTCTTTAATATTCATTCATTTTCAGGATTTTAGACCTTTAAATGCCAGTTTGTTTACACAATGCTACTGTTGTTTTTTACACACACACATACACACAAATTTCTCAATACACACATACAAAACACACTCTGACATCCATATCTACACACTCACACAATTTTAGCTGTATAATTTATTTGATTGGCCTGCAGTGCTCTATAATACAGCAAACAGAAAATAGGAAAAAAGCATGTATATGCTCCATAGGCTAAACATGAGAAAAATGGCGCCATCTGGTGGAAAATATTTTTAAAAAAGCCAGGGCTCCAGAATGAAAGCGTAATATCATAGAATTCACGATTTTTTGCTTTAATGGCACTGGAATTAAATATTGCATATTAGGTTTCAATGGGGACATTTTTGTCCTTAAGGTCCTGAGTGTAACTATTTTGTACACACAGTGTATTATAGATGTATTATAGGAACTGAGGTTGAAATATCAAAATTCCCCCAAAAATACACACCTTTGGCAAAATGTATGCATTAACACAGGCAAAAAAAAATAAATAAATAAATAAATAAATTTAAAAGAAAAAATGTCCCTAGGGTCGCACAAGGGATAAATAGGGCCTATAAACACAATACCTCGTAATATATATTTGTAAACAAATGTAAAGTTAAACACATCCTCTTAGAGAGTAGAGACCTTTGCAGATACGATGGTTTTGTTATTTTCCAGATTAATTGCTCATATGTTTAATCTATGTGATTTTTTTGCATGTTTATATCCATAGTGTCTGAATTCCTTCCCCTGCAGATTATTCTTGAGAAAACGTGAAAAGCCCTAATGATTTATTAAGTGCTGTTTCTGCTATCCTTTACATAAAATAAGCCTCAAAGACCAAATAGCCCAAAGTAATATTTTTCATTACTTATTTCCTGTGTTTCTGTCAAATGTGAGCATTATTCAGCAAGGTGCAATCTGTGTCTAATAATACTGTGAAAAGAAGCGCACCCAAGTTCCCAGCAATGCTTTGCGTTATGAATAAATAATGCAGATTAGTGTGTACTGCTTAGCTTTACTTCTTGCCGATTTTAGATATACTGCTGTTATTTTATTTGTTGTAACTTTCAGTTATTTGTCTCTTCGTGATTATTCAGAGCTCATTTTATACTTAATATGTTGTTTTTTAGTTTTCATCATCATTGTAAATTGTATGTTAAATGATAAGGTCCACATGTGTTGATTGCTCCTTTGAGTGTGCACTTTAGAAAAAACTGAACTGTGGAGAATTTATTTTGAGAATTTCAAAATAAAAGTTATTAATGTTTCTGAATTTTATGACTTGTTTGTTTACTTTGCTCGTGTTCGTGGGGCCCCCCAGGTACATCGGGGCCCTAGGTGGCTGCCTGTATTGCCTGTAGTATAGGCCGGCCCTGAGAATCCCAGCCTAAATTTGACGTCTAACAAAATTGTATTCAGATCGAATTAAGAGTGGAGTCAGATTCAGTCTTAACTAAATCAGATACTTTAAGACGTAAAACCACACACGTCAGAAAAGACGAACATGTGCAGACCTTCACCATCCTGCTGGATACCACCATCGGACCACTGGTATGACCCCTTAAAATGTTAATAGAGTGCAAAAGTGCCCCGCCCACTTATTTAGCTTCTGGGTTCCGGAAGTATTTTTCCCATTCATTTTTTCAAAAGGCTTTTCAAGGCTGTGTACTAACCGTCTTTCAAAACTTAGGGCACAAACTACAATCCCATGAAGCATTGAGAATTATTTAATTGAATAAAAAATTAAGGGAATTTATAAATCTATTGATTTTAGGTTGTTGATTATAAGTATAAAAACAATATATTTTACGTTTATTATAACATATTCCGATATGTACAAATAGATAAGTTGTTTAAGGGTCAAGGGATATGATCACATCATTCACTATGCATTGATTTCTTTGCTGTAACATGGGTAATGTAGTTGTTTACCATGAATCCCATTATCAAACACGATTTTTAAGCAATGAAGTTGAAATAACGCAGAGGGATGGCTTCAAAAGAAGCATATACCATCGATGAACAACCTCTGTGCTGAAGGTAGGTCTGTTTTGAAAACTTGTTGAAAATCAATTTGTCTGTGGGATTTTTACTTCCAGAACCAGACTGTTGCGCTCTATACTGCAAAAAGCACATGAAGGAATCCAAATAATATGTGCATGAAACCAAAGTCTTTCTGGCAAGTCAGTCCACTGGCAGCCATCTTTGGAACACTCCCAGGAATCTATTTCCAGTCATGACAGTACAGCTCCTATCTACTTAAATGGGGAAAAAAATGGTTGGTCAAGATTACGATCAAAGAACATATTTCAAACCAGCAGTAAAATCTGACTACACTGGAATCATAAATTGGGTTCCTTTACCTCAGATTTAGCTAAAAATGCAATTTTCCCGGCTTGTATAGCTAATGTGCATGCATTCTCGAACTGATTGACAGGCGATGTCTGTATCTAAAAAGTGATTGTTTCCTTTCCCTGTAAGACGGGACTTCCTTTCCACATCCGTTGACCGTTCCAATTTCTCCCATTAATTTTAATAGAAGTGTCCCGTCTCTGCTAAATAGTATCTTATGCAGTCTACTGTTTAAAGGATTATTCCAGTTCAATACAAATTAAGCTCAATTGACAGCATTTGTGGTATAATGTTGATTACCACAAAAACGAATTTGGACTTGCCACATCTTTTCTTAAAAAGAAGTAAAAATCGAGGTTACAGTGAAGCACTTACAATGGAAGTGAATGGGGCCTATTTTGGAGGGTTTAAAGTCATGTGAAGTGTGAAGCTTATAATTTTATAAATCACTTACATTAATTCTTTTGTTAAGTATTATTTGAGCTATAAAGTTGTTTAAATTGTCATTTTTACAGTCATTTTAGGGCAACAGGTTTTGTTGACATTACAACGTCATGGCAACAAAGTTGTAAAATTGGCTATAACTTTACACAGAAAAGGTTATTAAGTGATTTTATCACACTAAAATCGTTAACACAGATATCGTTTACGTCTTGTGGCTAAACTTTTGAAAAAGTGAAAACTTTAACATAAAAAATTGGCCCTCATTCACTTCCATTGTAAGTGCCTCACTGTAACCTCGATTTTTTGCTTTAATTAAAGAAAAGGAGGGACGAGTCAAAATTAATTTTTGTGGTAATCAACTTTATGCCACAAATGCTGTTGATTGAGCTTAACTTGTATCGAACCCAGAACATTCCTTTAAGCTGTAAAATAAGTACGCTATCACTATCTTTTGATTTCTGTTAATGTAATTAATGGTGGCATGATAATGTAAACAATGATTAAAAAAAAAATGTATATCCACTAAAACAGCCTGTGAACTTGCTCTGGTTTGTACTTCCCGCAGATTTGCATTACTTCAGAATCTGCCACAATGTATGTGAGCAGTGTGATAGTTTGATAGGAGGCTGATTTAACTTTTAACTGACAGTGATCTGGAAAGACATTTTCACTGGAAACATTTATTCAGGTAGGAGGATAATGCAGAATAATTTGAGAGAGCCCAAAAGCAGCAGAGAAACACAATTCTCCAGAGAGTTACCAGCCTGTCCGCACTCATTAGTCGCCAATTTAACTCTCCTCTCCTGCTTTCCAGCCATACAGAGAGTGCACATCTCCACCTCAGACTGTTTTTTTTAAAATAATTGTATTTATTTTATTTTTTTATCAGTGTGAATTAGTTATAATTCCACTATATAATCCCTGTGGATGGAAGATATTATACCTATCATGAACATTTGACTGAATTAGTTTTTGTATTTTTTTATTTGTACCATTAAATGCCAAATGAAACAAGGCAGATATAGATGAGTGACTGATTGTAAAACCAACTGAACCAATATTTGGATGTTCAGGTCAGGTATTTGCTGAGTGCAGGCAATAAAAATTTATTACTTCTCATCCATGGATATTTCCGACAGAGAGAGAGATTTGATGCCGATGCTGGGTTTCCACATGACTTTAGCATCGTTAACTTAGCTCACATACTTTATATCACAACACTGTCTAAATAGATTGTCATACATGAGGGAGCCCTACTGAAAATAACCAGCTTACACCAATCTAAAATGGTTTTCTGGTCTTAGTCTCTCAGCCATCAACCATCCAGACCAGGTTAAACCAGCTACGACTACCAAACAGCTTAGGCTGGTTTAAGATGGTTTTAGCAGGAAGGACTCACAAGTCTGCGCTCTTATTTTCTATCAGCACAAATGAAATGAATTTGAATAGCAGGGATTTAAATTATTTAAATACGCAGATGATGTGGCACTAATTGCACTTTTAAATAGGAGCTCTCTTAATAATAAGTACTATGAGTACTTACGTCTCTAAGTTGGAACAATGGAGTGAGTCGAGTTTACTGAAAAAACAAAGGAATTGATTTTAGGTCATCCAGAACCACTTTTTTACAATTATGTTATGTGGTCAAGTGGTGGATACTGTTGACTGTTTCAAGTACCTGGGGACCTTGATTGACAGCAAGCTAACTTTTTCGGGAAATGTGGACCTCATTTGTAAAAAAATTATAAAAAAAATTAAAAAAATCAGAGGTTATTTTTGCTGTGGAAGTTGAATGGGTTTGCTGTCAGCCAAAGAGTTCTGCAAATTGTTTATACCAATTTAACTTTTTTTTTATTTTATCCCCTTTTCTCCTCATTTGGAATGCCCAATTCCCACTACTTAGTAGGTCCTCGTGGTGGCGCGGTTACTCACCTCAATCCGGGTGGCGGAGGACAAGTCTCAGTTTCCTCTGTTTCTGAGACCGTCAATCCATGCATCTTATCATGTGGCTCATCGTGTATGACACCGCGGAGACTCCACATGTGGAGGCTCATGCTACTCTCCGCGATCCACGCACAAATTACCAAACGCCCCATTGATAGCGAGAACCACTAATTGCGACCACAAGGAGGTTACCTCATGTGACTTTACCCTCCCTATTAACTGGTCCAATTTGGTTGCTTAGGAGACCTGTCTGGAGTCATTCAGCACACCTTGGATTCGAACTCGTGACTCCAGGGGTGGTAGTCAGTGTCAAGACTCACTGAGCTACCCAGGCCCCCAGTATTATTTTTTTTTATATAAAAGTTTGGTATGGACAGTTAACTTTGAAGAATAAAATTGAACTGTTGAAATAGTAGGGACAATTGAGGATGTCAAACAAAGATCACTAGATGATATTTATAAAAGGACGTTATACAGGAAGGACTTGTTAATTACAAATGACACAACACACCCTATCAATGGTAAATTCCAGCTCTTTCCATAAGGATGACATTATAGGACACAAAAGGCCATAATAGCAAGCTATAGTTTTTTTTTTGTTTTGTTTTGTTTTTTGTTTGTTTTTTTGTATATGCAATAGGTCTTCTTAACAAATAGATTATTATTATTGTTGTTATTATTTTATATTATTAATAATAAACAGTTTAAATCATACTGGCTTTAATGTACTTTTATGCATCATGTTTGAATATATTTATGCTATACTGTATGTAGTTTTTTTTTTTTATATGCTCTTATGTTTGATTATTTCATGCTGCGCATGTAATACTGTATTCTTCATACTGTTGCTGGAATGAAGTATGTGCAATGTTTTGTGTGTGTGTGACGAGACCAAAGACTTATTTTCAGCCATGGTTAAACAATAAAGTAAACTCAACTCAAGTGAGTGTATGTTGTGAAATAACTAGGCTATGCTCAAGTGGCTAAAATCTTGCTCAGGTTGTTTAGTTGCATGTTTGTGATGAATTCCATCACGTTCTTAGAGATTCACTGAAGACTTTGAATCCAGCATTTGATTGCCTTGACTTGAAGTGACCCCAGGTCTGCTTAATGCAGTCCTTCCTGTAATCCTGCTTGGAATGCACGTGGAGTAACTAGTAAGAATGTGCAATGATTTTCAGTATGACTTGGCTACCTGAGGTACTGCCAGAACCCTATTGTCTCAGGTGGAATAAGGGAAGAGTTGTATCATCCCAATGGGGAATATCACATTTGCATAGTGTGATTATCTTCCATTGTTTATACATGCATGATAATGCTACGGCGTTTATGGGCATGTGGGTTTATGGATGTTTAAAGCTCATCTTTGTGTTGAGATTTGAGCTGTGAATCAGGCTTTGGTGAGTCAGGGATAGAGATGCTCTAATGAGGGACTGGCTTCTGCCAACTGGTATTATGTTACCTTTTGTTGTCATGTAAATCTCAACACTCAATAGAGAATAAAAGCCATGACTGACATTTTCAAGAGCTCTGCTGTTTTCTTCTCTGTCCCTGCACAGTTCAACCCCATGCGATAATGTTGTTGTAATGTGTTAATAATAGCAGCTTTTGAAAAAATCCTCATCCGCAATAGAGTAGTGATAACAAACTAAAATTGCAGGTCTTAATATAATGTAGATAGTCAAATTATGTATCGGTAACAAGAAATCCTGCATCAGCTGAATTGCTTTTTGTTTTGTTTTGTGGCAAATGAGTAAGTTTGAGAGCTGTCTCTCTTCATAGGCTTTTTTCACTCTGGGGTAATCCGTTTTTTTAGACCGACTGTTCAAATTGCAAGCTATATGTGGCCTGACCAGATTTTTTCATGTTCAGACTGGAAGTCAAATTCATTCCAATCATTGTGCCTTCAGACAACCATAGAGAAATGCTGTCTTCTGTTGACCTGCATTCCTGTTCGTTGTCATCCTTGTTTTCTTGTCGCAACACCTGATATAACACCAATATAAATCCAATGTAATCGTTCAGATTGAGACACATTAACAAAAATCAGATTTTAATCAGATTCCAAACCATCAAATTTGGTTTGGATCAGTCTTGTCAAAATTTCATAAATAAAAAACAAATTTTCATCATTTTCATTTGTGATATTTTATTTATTTTTTTATTATTTTTTTGGCTTTATGTCCTTTACAACAAAAAAAATAAAATAAACAGATTTGAGTCAGATAGACCAAAAAATCTGGGATGTTAACTGGGATAAATGGATGTTGAAAAGGATGAATAGAAATCTGCTACAGGTAAGCTACCAGTGCTACTTTAATGTCTCGTATCACTCTGCAGTCTCTCTCTTTTCATACAAATGCAAGTTACAATAACAGGCGCTGTGACTCAAAATGGTTAGCTAATGTAGAAAAAATGTGTTGGAAGACTTTAGACACAGGATGAGAGAGAGCTTTCAAAATAGAGGAAGATGTGTTACATTGTAGCTAAATATGTTAGAAAATGTAACTTGGATAGCAGTAAAAAATTTAATATTGTTGTAATATTTATTGTATAATATTGTTAGTAAGCTGATCTTTTATATGTTGTACTGGACTGTTTTTTTTTTTTTTTGTGCATGTGTGTGTGTGTGTGTGTGTGTGTGTGTAAGCTTTAACCTTATCTACAAGTAAAACAATAAAGTAATCTTAACTCAAATCAATATTTAATATCCATGTATTTATTTATTTGGTAGTAGATAAGTAATACAGTGTACTAAGAGGCATAATCTATATTGTCAGTAGCCATTATCACAAAAAAAACACCCTTTCAGGGAGATGATACAAGATCCTTTCACGTTGGGGTCCTTATCACATGGGGGCTCTACATTAACCTTTTATTTTAAGTGCTGTCATTCTTTATCGGGGCAGAATTTTTTCTTCATTTTTTTTTTCTTCAAAAAAATCATATTGTTGAAGTGCTTGAAATATGAGATAAGAATCTGATTGGTATTTATTAATATTAATCAAAATGGCAAGATACAGGTATTGGCTGTACATTAGCTTCAAATACAGTATCTGCATTACGTACGGTCAGAATAATTCACCACAGATGCTCGACAGAAAACAAATAATCAGGTAAACAGACCCTAACATGTGGACAGTGCACATTGATTTTGAGTTGATTTCTGTGCCCGCATCTGGAAAGTCTTTTTTGTTTTTGTTTTCACAGTTGTGTGATCTTATCAGATCCTTTGGAAGTCTGCACCATTATCAAGCGCAGACTATGAGCTTTTTGAACATAGTAGATTAAGTCAGAGGAGGATCACTGTTAACTAAAGAATTTAATCAAAGTCTAGGTCAGATTTGCTCAGAAAATTGCCTTTAGAATTTCAGGTGGAAGAAAAACACAGCCATGGCACAGATTAACTAAAACACGCACTTGTGTGACCACACTGAGGTGTTAAATCGTTCAGTAAATTACTGAATTGGTTTCAACATTGTCATTGCAAAGATGTGGCAATTCCACTGAGCCCAAGCCTTTTTCAGCAGTTTTGTCTTGTTTTTCAGCAAAAATATTTAAACACCATTAAAAACTGCATACGATATAAAGACTAGATAATTTCAGATAATTTGTGCCCATTGGCTCCAGTTTATCTTCAATTTATTCTCACTGGCAAATTTTTCTTGTTTTGTATAAATCTAACAAAATTTAGTGAGGTTTATGCTTAAAGCAAGAACAAACAACTTGTCAATTGGGTAAGAAAAATGCACATAATTCAAGATGAAAACAAATCTTATTATCTTACACAATGAAGAAATTTTTTTTTTGCAGTGCATACCCCTCATTAGTCTTACTTGTTTTACTGTAAGCTCATTGGAGGGAGGTGGTAAAGCCACACAAGTCTGCTGTAAGAAATGCAGGCACTGAGAACAGCATGCAGAAATCCTTACATTCATGCCACGCAGATTCAATGCTGTTTTCTGTTTGGCCAGTCATTTCCGCATGGGGAGCTGCTGTTTGAGTTGGCCACTGGTGGGTTTTGGGGTACAGGGCCACAGTTGTGTTCCCCACTCTGTGTGCTGCTCCTATGGAATTTCCAGCCCAAGTTTTCCCCTGCATCTTTCTGATTTAATATGACTGTTTAAGTCCTGATGCAGTGTATATTAAATATTAGAAAGCGATATGGTGAGTTAGGGGGTTGGATGGGGGTGTCAGATTTTAAATGCCTCATTCTTTTGGTGTTTTCCTTTAAAATTTCCTGTCATTTCTAATACAAAACAAATTCTCACTTGTAGTTTCTTGTTAAAAAGGTTGATCAAATATTTTCCCAGCAAATTGTTTGTTTTTCCCACAGAATCAACAAAAAAAATAAGACTTTTAAACTTGAGTTCCTGCCCACCAGCAATTTCTCTATGCAAGGGTTTTGTGACCATGTAAATATAGCAATGCTTGCTCATTTAATTACTACTCCATATGTTTATGTACTCTCGATGTAACCTGTCATGACAAGCTGCAAGCTTGCCTGAATAATTTTCACTGAGTTGTCAAGAGTATTTAAACTATTTATCACCAAAAAAATAAATCTATGGTTGAGTTGTTACCTTTCAGAATTAATTTGAATTAGTCCAACTGCAAAGATTCACATGAAGAAGTGGAATTGTAAGTCAACTGCCCTGAGATCTCCTTAATGCTTTATTATTTGAGCAGTGAATGACAGATTTTAGAACCTAAATGAAAAATGGGCTTTGGATCTTAAATGATGATTGTTCCATTTCATCTAAATATACTGTATGTAAATATATAGAAACCTAAAAGGATATGTGTAACCAACATGATCACACAGGAACTCTACATTTTGCTGCTAAACATTTCAGTACAGATTCGACCCAATTCTGCTGTGTTACTGACAAGTGCCATTTGTCATCAGACATCTTTGCATTGATTCAATAGTGTTTACCTTTTCCTTTAGCACTACTGATAGCGTGATGTGTGAGCAGCCTCAAGGAGTCGGGCTTTGGACCCTTGGGAACCAGGAAGTAATCCTGTTCACATACAGGTAAGTGAGCATGATTCAGAGGTTGCATTATCACTCTAAAATTACATTTTTACTCCACTGATGGTTAGGTTGGGGTTTGAGTTGTTTAATGGTTAATAAAATATGCATTCCTATTGACTGTATTACATCATTTACTACTAAAAACAACTCACTTTACAACTCGCTTTTGGCTCCACTCTGTGGACATTTAACCCAGGCACTGGAGCCCACACATGCCCATACGTTAAATAACACTTCCAGCTTCTGCCACTGTGGGAAGTGGTTTGACTTTCGGTAAGCAGACCAATATCAGCAGCAGAACTTTGAAGTCATTTCACCAAATTCACAGTGAGATCAGTATGATTTTACAGTTCTCGTTCTCTAATTTGCCACAAGAGTGCTGATATTTCTCATAATAGCACTGGGACTATTCACTGTTTGTGTCATTCTGCTTGTCTGTTTTAGCTGTGTTTCATACAGGTGCAGTTTCAGTCAATCTTTGCGTTACTTTGCATCACACTACAGCTGATGCTGGTTTAGCTTCTTTTAGAGCAGTTTTTCTATTGGCGAAGAAAAAGTAAGTAACATATCAGGCCATAATATGTCTGAAATCTAAATTAATTGATATGAACTTGTTTATTGAAATGTTGTATAAATGCAGTATCATATGAGCAAGAGTGCTGTTGTACTGAATAATAGCAATGCTATGATTACCTGCGGCCGAATGACAGCCATGCTGATATTCAGTACAACAATGATAGCACTGTGCAGAGAAATGCTATTTGCCTTGCATCACAGTTACCGTCACAAGTCAGTATGATTTTTGGCAAACTTTTGTTTACCTAAGGTAGGACTATTTAGCAGACAATTACTTTTTTGAATATTGTAGCATTGTTCAGAGAGAAAAACGATAAAAGACTGGTAAGAATAGAATATCTGGGATGTTTTTCTGCTTGTCTACTTTCTATGTGTCTTCTTCAACATATATATATATATATATATATATATATATATGTGTACATACCCCATGCATCAATCATCTCGGACAAGCCGATAAGAAATCAAAATTTCTTCTGATATCTGTGACAATGTGTATGTGGACAGGATGAATGGTAGGAAGAGAGAGAGCTCTCAAATAATTCATAAATCAAAACAGAAGTCCCACCATTTCCTTTACAGCCTTTGAATATGAAACCAGATGTTGCCTTTGTGCACTTCTTCGTTGTTGTTTTTTTCCGCTTTCTTTTTTTTTACCCGCAATGAAGCAATATGTCCTGTCAGCCTGGGGTGCTGGTCTGTTTTGAGTTGATATGAGGAACTAGTGAACCTCTGACCAATTCATGTCAGTTTTCTCAGCATCCTTTACCAATCTAATTACCCTTAAGCGTAATGTCTCCCATTCGACAAACAAAAACACAATGTCCTCCACGGAAATGTTTATTCAAATAGCATTTTTAGCATCACCCCTGTGCATTTATCAGACATATTCAGACATGCATGTCAGACATTATTCATCTTCCTGAATCAGCTAATTAATTTCTTGAGATAGTATCTGTGTTGAATAACCAGTATAATCAGAATCACTCAAACCCTGAGGTTATGAGAGTACAATAGGTGACCAACAGTCATGCGGGTATACGGAAACTGTGGTATTGGTGTGGTGACTAAATCCTTTGATCCAAACGGTGCTTGTGTAGTGGAACAGACTACTGTCTTGTAGTATTCCCCAGGTTTTGTCATTTCTTTTATATTGTGTATAATGGTGACTTTCCCTTTTATGCATAATTTATTTTAACTATAATGTGACCTGCATTATACCATGTGGAAAAGACACAGCTCTTCCGTCTGTTTTATTGTATGGCCCCCTTGGAATTAGGTGGGGTTTTGTAGCCTATCACTGTGCATTTGTGTGGTATATTAGGCCGGCTACGTGTCACCTAGTCACGTGCCATGGTCTAATCACTGCTCCTTTTTCCGGTATCGGACGCTTCTGCTCCAAAGGTATGTGCTGTTGTTTGATATTAGCCTAACCGCTTGGCTCTGGTAACCCGTGCTAATGTTAGTTCCTTTTTATGTGATAGCGGTTGTTTGTGCAAGGCTCATACCGAGCTTCACTGGCGACTTCTGCCTTCCTCTAGTCTGTTTTTGCCTTTGGTGTGTGTGTGTTCGTGGCCATGTTTATGGCTGTCGCTCCAACATTTCCGGTACGTGAAATCGTTATATACAATGGCAATTTTAAAACGTGTGTTTAATGTTTTTAGCTTTTTGTAATTGTCTGTCTATTTTAGGTGAAATAAACTGCTCACCAGAATTGTCAGGAGCTGAGGGCCTCAGTGTAGGGGGCTAGCCATTCCCCCGCTAAACTGTGGTGGTGCCCCTGTCACATGCTGAGAGCTCTGTATTCACAACTGATTCACCTGTGTGCTTTGTGAGTGAGTGTACACCTGTGGGTGAAGTGTCTTTTTATAGGGTGATCGCTGTGCTCTTCTAGCCTACCTGCTTCTGGTAAGCCTCAGCCCTCTGTGTTGCACAAGCAAAGATATGCTTGTTTTGTCTTTCTTTTGAGTGTAAAGTCTATTGCGAACCACGCAGTAGATTGTCTGTGCTCATAATTTTAATACACTTTTAAATGATTGAGTGTCCAGTGCCCTTCTGATACATGTATCTTAAAATAAAGAATAATTTTTGTACTTTGGTATCCACATCCCTTGCCCTTTTGTTTTGGAACCACAAACCTGTGTGCACTTTCTATTTTTGATTGAGTTAGTATTTCCCTGTTAATTACAGGGTGGCATAGTCAGCTTTTCTATTGGGTTTCCCTAAAATATTAGCATCAGCAGCATTCTCCCCCCTCTGCTGGGCTACAGTTCTATCCTCTATCCTCCTACCCCCACTCCACTATACTTGTAAGTGGAGCTAACATTAGCCATTCTCAGTAGTTCCTGAGTTGCATCTGGTGACATGTCGGCGCTTTCCCTGTTTGTCTGTTCAAAGGGCTCAGCTATTTCTTTATGTGGGTAATTCTAAAGAAAATATTTCTCTGAGGTAGACTATGACTGCTTAGAGAGCAAATGCTAGTGCTGAAATGAAAGGAAATACAGTATTTCCCCTCTTTATTTCCTCTCTCTGTCTTTCATATGGGCCTAAAGCAAATGTTGACGTTGAATTCAGATAGTGCTGATCAGGAGGATCCTGCAGAGACATTGGATCCAGTATATTTGTGTCTTTATTTGAGTTCAGAACATCGAGCCTTTGAAAAAGAAGGCAAAATTTGAAAAAATGTAGGTGGGGAAAAAATGTAAAATGAGAGATGTTCATATGATCAAGGCCACCTCTGTTTTAATACATTGGTTCTCAACTGGTGGGTCTTGACCCAAAAATATGTCAAAGGTCACTGTAGGGTGACAGACAATAGTTAAATGCAACTAACCATGTAATTGTGTATGGTACACCAAAATAAGCTTATCAACTTTTAAAGGGGAGGAGAAAATGCTTCCGATTTTGTTTGATGTTGGTGTAAAAGCCTGTTCTCCCATTAAAACTCTGAGGTATTTTTGTTTCAAATTCATCTGTCACTAGGTAGAAACTAGCAGATTTAGGCAGATGGCAATATGAACAGGTTGCATGACATGCCCTCATCCTCAGAAATCATGAATAAAATTATGAAAGTTAAAATAAAATATGGCCCAAACTACATAGGGGTTCACTTGGTTTACTTGAAGATAAATATGGTTTGTGCTGGCCACATGTGTTTTGTGTGGTAAATTATTCACTGGTGGGAACAAAAAACAATTCATCATTTTGTATAATGTTGGGCTTCTGCAATTTATGGTAGCATTATTATTATTATTATTTTAAAAAAGGACATATTTTGATATTGAAAAATAACAATTTTACGTGCTCGTGTAGCTACTTTTTCTCTTTTTCTTAACCGAAATACACACACACACATGTTGGTACAGCTATCATTATGAGGACTCTCCATAGACATAATGATTTTTATACTGTACAAACTATAGATTCTGTCCCCTAACCCTACCCTTAAACCTAACCCTCACAAAAACTTTCTGCATTTTTACATTTTCAATAAAACATCGTTTAGTATGTTTTTTTTAAGTGATTTTAATTATGGGGACACTAGAAATGTCCTCATAAACCACATTTATAGCATAATACCCTTGTAATTATCAATTTGTAACCTAAACAAATCGTAAACCACCCAAACCCGCCCACACACACACACACACACACACACACACACACACACACACACACGTATTTCATGGCTAAATAAACACTCGACAGCATTAAATGCTTGAAAAACATGCATCATTCCAAACGCAACAGCCAGTGTTATCTGCAGTTCATCTGAAGAGAAGCGCATTTAACAATTTCTGGTGTCTTCTCTTGACCAACATCCACTTCAGACACTTGAATAAATTGAGAAACAACTAAAGTTAAAGGGTTCACAGGTTGGACAGTGCAGATTCCCTGGCTTTTCACTAGTATGTCAGTTTGCATGGGATTATAACCAGGGGTTATTTTAGTGGGTGTTTTATAGAAGGTAAAATAGTCTACGGGAAAATCTTTATTGGCACGTGAAAGTGCAGTCCGTAAAAATTACTGGCATGACCAATTCACACGGGATTAAAACCAGGTAGAAACTCTGGTAATTATTACCTTTTCCCACATCCCCATATAAAACTAAGTTGCAGCATCTATGATCCACACAGGAACAGCAGAAAATAAAGTAGGTTAAAAGTGCCAATACTCGTTAGCCTTTACGCAAATTTCCGTGGACATTTCGAGAAATAACAGCCTACAGAGATACAGATAATTGGAAAATCTAATTTACAAAATCAGTATTACAGTCATTTTTCTCAAACGTAATTTTCCGAATGCATAATGCATTTTTTAAAAAGGTTTTAGTGAATAATTTACCAAAGCAAATAATTGCTAAATAAAAAGACGTTGTTTTTTCATTTTCTGTTTTTTTGTTTCACAATTTGAAATGAACGGAAGATACACAGATTTCTACGAATAAGTACAGGTCAAGTCAGACATGTTATCTGCACATTTTAAGTCTGTCTTAATAGTGTACAGCATTCAATGCATAAATGTGTTACAAATACCAGCACTATGGCCATTCCAAGGCATCAACCCTCATATGCCATTCTTCTGTAAGACAACATCCCATTGTGTTCAGCTTTTAAGAGTATTGAATTTGCCCAGGGACCCGTGTTGGTATGTCGGTCAAGAAGAGTCAGAGAAGAGTCGAGACAGTTCTCAAGTCTCAGCTGCAACAGTATTTTGGGAGGCATTTGCATAAAGAGCAAATCCCAACAGTCCTAACCTTAAGAAAGCCGAGCAGACAGGATTCCCAAACAAATGCTCTGCCAATTAAAGCCACTATCCTCACTGTCTCTAGCCAGGAACACCGCCTCTCCGTAATGACTCAGTCTCTCCATCTACATGACAGCATGTCAGGAGACCTCTCCACTGCTCAGGGAGCTATCTTAATTGGTGAAATCTCATGGGAGTCTGTGTTGAGTTGTGGTCGTAAGGGTTGCCGCTTTTCTTCATCTTGGTCGCCGATTTTATTTTGTGCCCTAGTTTCGTTGAGTTAGAGGGCGAATTTAGATTTTAAGATTCTCAAGTATCACATTGGTGATCAGATGAGATTGTTTGAGATGGATGGGAATTGTTTGAAATATGTATTTAAATCTTGATCTTTTGCCAGGCCTCAGAAAACACAGTGAAAAAAACTACAATATTAAAGGTGTCAGTTTTGTGTGTGTGTTGGATGCAGCATCATGCAAAAGCAATAGCCATGAGTGAAAGTGGGGGCTGCCGAGATAAACTGAGTAGTATTTTGCTGGTCATGTGATCTCAAAATGGCAGCCCCCATGAGGCAGCCCAGTTCCATGTAAAATAAATCAGGTTTTATTAGGCTACTGATATGACTAGATTCTTCATCTCATGTGAGTGTAAATCAGCTTAAATATATTTCAATATATTCTTTAAGCACACTTTTAAGCAGATTCTGTTTGACAGCATACATATTTAATGGTGGTTTGTCCGAAAAAATGTGCGTGAGCAAAATAAAACAACTGTACATAAATAAAACAAATGAAATGTGAGCTCAGTTAATGTGTTTAGCAGTCATATTTCTACTTTGTCACTTTGTCAATCAGTGACACCACTGGACAGAGTTTCAGAGGGAGGCAGCTTCTCTTATTGTAATATCAATGAGCTCCTAAAGCTTGGCTTGAATGTGAGGCGGGATAACCGCTCAATACAGCAAGAGCAAAAAAAAAAAAAACAAAAAAAAAAACCAGTCATGTGAGGGAGACATTGGCTCAAATTAGCGCTGATACGTTCAATACGCTGTCAGTCGATCAGTGCAATAATGCCCTCTCATGCTCTTTTCCTCACAGTGGGTGTCCACAGATTTCTATGAATGGGACAAACTGATGTAAGTGGAGAAACTATTTGCACAGTAAACAACTAACCGACATGGACAACAGCACTTTTGGTCACTTCCAAATCAAAATGAACTTGAAATGACTTGAAACATGAAATGGTGTGCTAGTGCTTTCATGAAACCTACAGTGTTTACCAAAGAGTAGATGAAAAATTATCCATTAATAACATGACTATGAAAATAATAGGAGAACAGATTAAATATATATGAAATATTCTTTTTGCTGTATTCTTGGACTGCGATTGACTGGGCACCTTTCCAGGGTGTTTCCCTGCCTTCGGCTTGAATCAACTGGAATAGTTTCCAGCACAATAACCTTTGCCAGGCCTCAGAAAACACAGTGAAAAAAACTACAATATTAAAGGTGTCACCCTACATAGGAAAAGTGGCTACAGAACATGGATGGATGGATGGATGTATTCTTGTAGATACTGTTTTTGAAACAATGTAAAAATAAAACTTATAATACTATGCATAAACTTGATGAGTCTTTGATTTGACTTGATTTAATAAATAGTGTTAATGTGAACATGCAAAAATATATGTATCTTATGCTTATTTACAGTGCAAGTTATATAGATAGTGCACCCAAAAATGAAAATGATCTCATCATTTACTCTTCCTCATGCCATCCCAGATGTGTATGACTTTCTGTTTTCTGCAGAACACACATGAAAATATTTAGAAGAGTATCTCAGCTCTGTTGGTCCTTACAATGCAAGTGAATGGTGACCAGAACTCAGAAGGTCCAAAAATGACAAAGGCGGCATAAAAGTTATTCATACAACTCCAGTGGTTAAATCCATGTCTTCATAAGAAATATGATAGGTGTAGGTGAGAAACAGATCAATATTTAAGTCCTTTTTAACTTTAAATCTCCACCTTTGACCAGCCCCAACCAGTTGGTGGCTGAATGTGTAAGTGAAAATCACTTCACAGTGAAAGTGTAGATTTACATTTAAAAAAGTACTTAAATATTCATCTGTTTCTCACCCACACGATCACATCGCTTCAGAAGATATGGATTTAATCACTGGAGTCTTATGGATTACTTTTATACTGCTTTTTGGGCCTTCAGCACTCTGGTCACCATTCAGTTGTGAGGACCAATAGAGCTGAAATGTGCAGTGCCCCCTCAGCCAGACCACTGTGCCCCCTCTGTCAAAATATTCAACTAAATTGTAAAATAAAGTAAATAAATAAAGCAAATTAATCCTTAAACTATTTGTAGTGGAAGGTGGGGACAGGAGGTCCCTATCTGTCACTCAATCGACGTTGTGTCGATGTAGTGACACTAGGGGTCACTCTTGGGAGCCCAAGACACCTCTGGTCTTTGATAAAAGGCCAATGAAAATTGGCGAGTGGTATTTGCATGCCACTCCCCCGGACATATGGGTATAAAAGGAGCTGGTATGCAACCACTCATTCAGATTTTCTCTTCGGAGCCGAACGGTCATGCTCACTAAGCTGAATTCCCACGACTGTTCATTCACCTCTGCTGGATCTGACGGCGCATTTCAGCGGCTTCTACCCCCTCTGCACTGGTGCAATGCAGAGAATGCCCCTGGGCGCTTTGGCAGAAATAAAAGAGTATATTTCTCTAAAAGAGCGGCACACACGGAATGTCTTTTTAAAGGCGCGTCTTTCTAAAGATGCTTTTCCGATTGTGTGTTATTCCTGATTGCGCTCGTTATCTCTCGCCTTTTGACAGTCACAATCACTGTCTTTCGTGTCTGGGCACTGCTCAGCGTTCGTGGATGGTCATGTTCTCATTGCGAGGACATGTCCATGGCAACGTTGCGGTCGCGGCTCGCCTTTGTAAGAAAGCAAGCCACCCCAGAGGTTCCCTGCCTTGGTCCTCTTACCCACGGGTATGAGGCCAGCGTGGCTAGCACTGGGGGCGATTTGGGGACCCCAATGGGACTGTCTCTACCGGGTATCCCCCCGCGGACCTCCCATTCCCCAGCACGCTTGTCTGCCCCGATCGGGCTTCCGGATGAGTCTGCCGGCTTGTCTCACGGCGAGTTCGACCTCTTATTCGGAGCCCGTGAAAGTGATGAGCTCTCGAGCGCAGCATCGGAGAGTGGGCTCGTCCAGTCGGACGGGGAAGCCTCAGCTGGGCTCCTCCATTCAGGGACGATTGCCCAGTCACAGGCTGATGTGGAGATGACGACATGCTTTCCCGGGCAGCCGCGAGCGTTGGCTAGAGTGAAACCCTCTGCTCTTCCCTGAACCCTCGCGGCTCAGTGATTGGTTCCTGGGCTCGTGGCGCCGCTCAAAGCCACGCCCCGCTCCCGTTCCTTTCTTCCCGGAAGTGCATGAAGAGCTAACAAGGTTGCGTGAGGCACTTTTTACTGCCTGGTCCCGATCTTTTCAGCTTCCCCGCCCTCGCTATCCTCGATGGTGGGGCGGCCAAGGGCTATTCAGCAATCCCCCGGTGGATAAAGGCGCTCGCGGTGTACCTATGCCCGCAGAGCGCGCCACCTGGCATAGGTACCCAAAGCTCCCGTCCAAGGCCTGTAGGTTTACGTTGTTTCTGACGGCCAAGGCCTACGGTGCCGCTGGACAAGCCGCCTCCGCCCTGCATGCCATGGCTCTCCTGCAAGCCTGCCAAGGCACTCAAGGAACTGCACGAGGGTAGTTCTGCCCCGGGATTGATGCAGGAACCGCGCTGGCGACCGACCTCGCTCTCCGAGCGACGGAGGTCACGCCGCAGTCTCTTGGGTGGACAATGTCCACATTAGTGGTCCAGGAGCGCCACCTTTGGCTCAACCTGGTCGAGATGGGTGAGGCCGACAGGACACGATTCCTTGCTGCCCCATCTCCCAGGCTGGCCTATTCGGCGACCGTCAAGGACTTTGCCCAGCAGTTCTCCACGTGGAGCAGTAGACGGATGCTAGCCGGCATATCCTGCCCCGGCATGGCTCAAGATCCCGCACCCCGTCTACTCATCACCAAGGGTGTTCCCCTGTGGTGACTGCACCGGCTCCACCACAGCCCGCCCCTTCGGCCCAGCCCCGGCGTGGAGCCCACCGCAGGAAGCAGACACCACCCATCTCGCGGCCGCCCAGAACCCGTGAAAGGCTTCAAAGCGCCCTTGAGATGGGTGACCCAGGGACAATGAAACCCGCTGCTCTGGAGCTGGTTAGCAGATCTCTCCATCTTTTGTTACCTTTTGCATTTAATTGCGCTGCATGCCCAAGTGGCTGCAGTACTCAAGAGCTCAGCAAGAGCGGTTTCCTTGTTCCCTGGGTCACATATCCGGTGTGCACGGCCGTCATCACGACCACTGTCCACCACTCTATTTGGCAGATTTGGTGCTCCAGCAGTGGTCTCCCGCCCCTGAGCGCCCAGCTGTAGCACAAATACGCCCCCGATGTGACAGTCTCCATGGGTCACGAGGACAGGCCTCTTCCTCCCCCATCCCAGGCTGTTCCGGGGGTGGTCACAAGGAGCCAGGTAAGTGCTTCGATGTCCTTAGACTCAGCACGGCCATGACGTGGTGTGGCACCTCGGGCTCCCACCTGCCGGTACATCCGATGACGTTGTCCCTTTGGTCCCCTTGCGTGGAACTTGGACGCGTGGCTTGCGCTTTCCAATCCGTCGACTCGGCTACGCAATTCACTTCGCCGGGCATCCGCCCAGGTTCAGCGGTGTCCACTTCACCTCGGTGAAGGACGAAAATGCTGCTACCTAGCGCGGAGATCGCTACCCTCCTACTGAAGGGAGCGATAGAACCTGTCCCTCCGCTGAGATGAAGAAGGGGTTTTACAGCCCCTATTTCATCGTACTGAAAAAAGGTGATGGGTTGTGGCCAATCTTGGACCTGTGAGTACTGAACTAGGCTTTACACAGACTCCCATTCAAGATGCTGACACAAAAACGCATTCTGGCGAGCGTCCGGCATCAAGATTGGTTCGCGGCGGTAGACCTGAAGGATGCGTACTTCCACGTCTCGATCCTTCCTCGACACAGACCCTTCCTGCGGTTTGCGTCCGAGAGTCAGGCGTATCAGTACAAAGTTATTCCTTTCGGCCTGTCCCTATCTCCTCGCGTCTATACGAAGTATGACTGCTCTCTTCTTAATTAGATATTTTTTCTGCCATGTAATTCAGTCAGAGCTCAGAGGCTCGAAGTCTAAAAAGAAGGAAGTTACTGCAGCTTACTACCCTTTGCTGTGTTTTGTTAAAGAATAAAAATGAAGTTGTCTTAAACAATGTTTAGGTTGATAGATAGAATTTCATTCACTCAAACAAACAAAATTCCATCAAATTGAATTCATTAAATTTTTATAAAAAAATTACATTAATACAATTTAAATATATTGAGGTTTTATTCATTTAAATTTTTTTTTTAAGATTACTCAATTAAATTTCATGGAATTTTGTTATGAAATTGAAATGCATAAATCTGAAATATAGGCATGTTTTTGGAGTGTGCTCTCCAAAGGATCATTTGATATTTATAAAGTAAAGTTTAGATTTCGCTTTATAATAATTTTGTATATTTTTGGCATATTTTAAAGTGCTGACATGCCACAATTTCAGACACATGTACAGGCAAGGGATAAAGGCCAAAACACACTTCACGCAAGTACGCAAACGCAGACATGAGCCCTTGGCCAATGCATGGCCAACACGTGGTCCCGTTGTACATACATAATGTACGCTCTTGCACTGCTCTGGCGGTTACAAACCTCAGACAACAAGAGGGCAATAGATTTTTTAGGCGTGACCATGAAACCGGTGCTGCGTCCGAAACCAGGAAAATGCTGCCTTCGGAGGCTGTATATGGAGGAAGGATGAAAATAAGGTGCTTTTCAAACAGTTCGGAAACCAGTTCCTTAAGAGTTCTATTCTTTCAAAACAGCTGTCAGTTAAGCCATTAACTGATTAGGCAGCAAGTCAGCTGCCTACGTGTTTTCAGATGCAGCCCGGATGTGTTAGATGAGCCAATAGTTGAGGAGTGAGGTGAGACACGGAGAAAAAACAAGTTCGTTTGAATGGACTGGGGACAAAAAGTCATACATATTTTTCAAAAAGATTTAACTCAAATTGCTGCCTGAGTCCACCATGACAGTTGTTGACTGAAAGAAGAAAATCCACTCTAGCACCCCTTGCAGCAAAGCTGAGAATACAGCGCGTTCTTGCGTTGTGTTATGAATTGAGCGCTGACACATTTCACAATGCAACGACGCTTGAAATCGAGTTTGCATAGCAAGATGCGTCTGCATTCAAGTACTTGCGTAGAATATGTTTGGGCCTTAAAGAAGCATTTTCTGGCTGTAGCCTCTGCTTCACAACAGTTACCAGGAAGTTAACATACAGTATATCATGCACTCTGCTTTAGGAGGTGTTTAGGCTTGTGTCGTTTGCAAGCCCAGAGACTCTTTAGCAGAGATGGGTCACTTCTATTAAAATGAATGTGAGAAATTGGAATGCCCAACAGTCACCAACGGTAAACAGATATAGAAAGGAAATCCCACCATCAGGTAAAAGAGCCAATCGCCTTTTAGATACAGACATCGCCTGTCAATCAACTTGAGAACGTGCATGAGCATTAGCTATACAAGATGAGAAAATGTAGTTATTTAGCGTAATCTGAGGTAAAGCACAATTTATGATCCCAGTGTAGTCAGATTTTACTGCTGTTTTGAAATATGTTCTTTGATTGTAATCTTGACCAACCGTTTTGGAGATTTCGGTCTTCCCCATTCAAGTAGATAGGAGCTGCACTGGCATACCGCTTGTTTACATAAATAAATAGCTCCCCAGGAGCATTCCAAAGATGGCCGCCGAGCCGTAATTTTCAGCAACGTTGCATTTTATGGTAATCTGTGGCAAATCTGTGCCCCCTTCAAAATTTCAAATGCCCCTTCGGGTAAATTATCCTGGCTCCGACTCTGCAAGTATGTGATATGTTTATATCATATAGTGTTATATAGGCCTACTTTTTATATCATATGTTGTGTTACAGTAAATAAGATTTCAGATTTGTCAAATGGAAATGTCAAATGGAATTGAAATAGGAAATGTATGTGCATTGGACTGTAAGTGAAAAAAAAAGGAGATGGCGGTCTTCCTCCTCATTTCAAAAGTCCACCACACACCACTGATTTAAACATAGACTTAACACCATACACTGTACAATGATTACTTTGAGAAATTAAGTTTTGGTTACAGTTTTTTTTTCTTAATGGATTACTGGTAAACTTGGTCTGTACTGATGATTTCTGGCTCTAATATGTGTCCATCGGTCTGTCCTGATTTCCGTTATACAAAGTGGTAAGGAATTCCCAAAAACACCCACAGAGATGTAAGCATGGGAGATGCAATGATTCAAATCAGCAAGAAAGGATTTAAATGTTAATACATATTCTGTCAAGAGATTTTTAGCGCACAAGGGAGTTGATCAGCCACTAAACATTGATCCTTCTCCAATTAAGACACAAATTAGAAGGCTAATGAACCTCTGAAACTTGACCTAAAACTGATGTTTGGATGCAAACAACTGTGCTCTTCCTTACCGACCTGATGTCTTTTCAGTACACTAGTGCATCTATTCTAAATCCACTTTTCTTAATCTTATTATGAGATTACATTAAAGTCACATTCAAGATGTATTGGAGACTTAACCATGCCTTCATATTTTATTTTACTTTTTTAATGTCTTTTATGAATAGATTTCATTATTTTACCCTTTACCCAGACCCAGACTTTCCATCTTAAAATATACAAACCCATCAAAAAAATATGAATTATTTCTCTTTTTTTTTAAGCTCTGGTAATCTAAACAAAGAGTGAAATAAGCATAAACCATTTTTGATTTTCAGACAAATGACTACTGTCCCACTGTTGTAGCATCATTTCCGCTGTGGCAAACAGTTTTCCCCTAAACACATTTTTTTTTTTTTTTTTTTTCAAAAGTAATCATACTTGTTTACCAGGAGACAAAAGTGTCTGTTATGAGCATTCTTGAGATGAAACATCAAGGTAAATATCATTTCTGAACAGAATGTCCAATTTTTGCATAATTTTCAATCAAGCTGTAATTAGGCAAAAAAGTGTTAAAATATTTTTTTTAATCCAGTGTATTTATACTGCGTTCCATACAAAGTCGAAGGTGAAAATACCCGAGTTGAAATTTCCCACTTTCGACCTCAGTGTGTTCCAGTCAATCACACGTCACGGTCACATGTACACAGATTTTAGCTAGCAGCTATCTAGTTGCAAAATAGGTACAAATGCAGTGATTGATACACAAACATTTCTTCTTAACATCCTCTTGTATATTTATTGTATATTGCATATACATACTTTTTCATAGAGAAAATACTTAAAAGTTATTTTTATGTTTCACAAAACCCAGCTCCGTTTTATGCTCGTTGGTCGCTGCTATATTGGAAATGACATCAAATGAAGCTTCTCGTGAGGTCGGGGTTGATTGATCTACACCATCTTAAGTCAAATGTCCAAATTTGAGTGGTGTTCCAGTCATTATTTTTAAGTAGCTGGTAGGAAAATTCAGAGTTCTGAGTTGTCTAGAACGCACCATTAGGATACATAAAATGCTAGCTATGGAATCAAATCAAATCAAATCACTTTTATTGTCACACAGCCATATACACAAGTGCAATGGTGTGTGAAATTCTTGGGTGCAGTTCCGAGCAACATAGCAGTCGTGACAGTGATGAGACATATACCAATTTACAATAAACATCAGATTAACACAACACAATTTAAAGTCTAATATACACATAATTACACACAACACAATATACAATAATAACATACACTGTACAGTATACAATACACACAATATAGATACACATTATTCAATTAAAAAAAAAAGTATATATAGGATGTACTGTACTGTGAATGTGTGGTTGTATTGTACTGTATTGACATTCAGGCTGTCGGTTGATAGTAAGTTGTTAAGAGAGAATATAATAATAATAATATAATTTATGACAGTCCGGTGTTAGATATAAGAGTAAGAGTAATAAAGTGCAGTGCTGATGTATTTTGATCGTTGGAGATCAAGAGTTCAAAAGTCTGATTGCTTGGGGGAAGAAGCTATCATGAAGTCGGCTGGTGCGGGTCCTGATGCTTCGATATCGCCTGCCTGATGGTAGCAGTGAGAACAGCCCATGGCTCGGGTGGCTGGAGTCTCTGATGATCCTCCGAGCTTTTTTCACACACCGCCTTGTAGATATGTCCTGGAGGGAGGGAAGCTCACCTCCGATGATGTGTCTGGCAGTTCGCACCACCCTTTGCAGGGCTTTGCGGTTGTGGGCGGTGCTATTGCTGTACCAGGTGGAGATGCAGCCAGTCAGGATGCTCTCTACAGTGCAGGTGTAGAACAGTGTGAGGATGTGGCAGTTCATTCCAAAATTCATCAGCCGTCTCAGGAAGAAGAGGCGCTGATGAGCCTTCTTCACAACGACTTCAGTGTGGATGGACCATGTGAGTTCCTCAATGATGTGGACACCCAGGAACTTGAAGCTGCTGACTTTCTCTACTGGTGCTCCATTGATGGTGATGGGACTGTGTTCTCTGTCTTTTCTTCTGAAGTCCACCACAAGCTCCTTTGTCTTACTGATGTTGAGGGAGAGGTTGTGCTCCCGACACCAGTGTGTCAGAGTGTGCACCTCCTCTCTGTAGGCTGTTTCATCATTGTCAGTGATCAGACCTACCACCGTTGTGTCATCAGCAAACTTGATGGCATTGGAGCTATGTGTTGCCACACAGTCATGTGTGTACAGAGAATACAAGAGTGGGCTGAGAACACAGCCCTGTGGGGCTCCAGTGTTGAGGGTTAGTGATGAGGAGATGTTGCTGCCTATTCTAACCACCTGGCGTCTGCTTGACAGGAAGTCTGCAGAAGCTGCACAGGGAGCTGTTTAAGCCCAGAGCCCGGAGTTTCTCATCAAGCTTGGAGGGCACTATGGTGTTGAATGCTGAGCTGTAGTCTACAAACAGCATTCTCACATAAGTGTTCTTTTTTTCCAGGTGGGAGAGAGCAGTGTGTAGTGTAGTTGCAATGGCATCATCAGTGGAGCGGTTGTTGCGGTAAGCAAACTGCAATGGGTCTAGAGAGAGAGGCAGCACAGAGCAGATGTAATCTCTGATTAGTCTCTCAAAGCATTTGCTGATGACGGGGGTCAGAGCAACAGGACGCCAGTCATTTAAGCAAGTGATTTTGGATTGCTTTGGAACAGGCACAATGGTGGACGTTTTAAAGCATGTGGGGACTACAGACAAAGAGAGGGAAAGGTTGAAAATGTCCGTAAAAACACCAGCCAGTTGGTTCGCGCACGCTCTGATGACGCAGCCCGGAATGCCGTCTGGACCCGCAGCTTTGCGGATATTCACCCACCAGAAGGATTGGGTTAAATCCGCTGCAGAGTCAGAGAGTGAACTAACCTCTGTAGCTTCGGCCGCGAGAGCTCTCTCCGCGAGGGCGGTGTTATTTCCCTCAAAACGAGCATAAAAAGTATTTAGCTTATCCGGGAGAGAGGCAGCAGTGTTCATGGCGGAGTTTTTATTCCCTTTAAAGTCCGTGATGATGTTAATTCCCTGCTACATGCTTCTAGAGTTGGTGGTGTTAAACTGTCCTTCAATCTTGTCCCTGTACTGGCGTTTTGCTGTTCTGACTATTGCTGTTTTGCTGTTCTGGCTTGTTTATGTTCCTCCGCATTCCCGGAATTAAAAGCGGAGGTCTGCACATCAAGTGCCACGCGAACATCGCTATTAATCCGTGGCTTCTGGTTTGGATAGATCCGTATTGTTCTGGTCGGAACGACGTCCTCTATGCACTTTCTGATGAAACACATTACGCTATCAGCGTAAAGCTCGATGTCGTCATCAGAGGCGGACCGGAACATCTCCCAGTCCGCGTGATCAAAACAGTCTTGTAGCGTAGATTCTGATTGGTCCGACCAGCACTGGATCGTTCTGAGGGTGGGTACTTCCTGTTTCAGTTTCTGCCTGTAAGCAGGCAGAAGCAGAATGGAAGAGTGGTCCGATTTGCCAAATGGTGGGCAGGGGAGGGATTTGTAGCCATCCCGGAAGGGTGAGTAGCAATGGTCCAAATCCCGGTCCCCACGTGTGTTGAAACTGATGTGTTGGTGGTATTTTGGTGCAACTGATTTGAAACTGTGAATGAATGCAGTTTCCTGCTTGTGTATAATCCCATACAGTTCCTTGAGTGCCCGGTCTGTGACGGCTTGCGTTCCAGTCATTATTTCTAAGTAAGAGGTGGGGAAATTCAGAGTTCTGAGTTGTCGAACATACCATTATGATATATAAAATGCTAGCAATGGAATTAGCCTTAGCAAAACAAAGAAGTAAACCATTGTATTCCAAATTTGTTTAAAATATAATTTCCATCATTGAACGCTATCAAACACATTACAAAAATTTAGATGTGGTGGAAATGACATTTCTTGGTTTTTAAAAATGACAGTATGTTCCTGGGATGCATGTATATCCACTGTTAGCAGTGCTAGCAGACAAATTAATAAAACTAGTGAGAATGTGAATAGTGAAAAGAGGGTTTCTTTTCTATAAGTCCACAGGGCCAAAGATGTACAAAGCTGAACACCAACAACAACAGTATACTGTATGTGTTTTTAGATGTTTGGATTGATATTTAGCACTTCTCTGTCAGGAGTAAATATCAACTTGATCAACCTCACAACCTCCCTCAGTCCTTTGTCACTTTCTGACAGAAATGCTCTCCTTGACTCGCACTAAATGAAACATCCACATGCTTAATGAGTTTTTAAATATCGTTGCAACAGTACGCTGTCATTATGGTGAGCTTTTAATTTACCCAGCAATTAAGCACAGTCTCTCATTCATCAACACTGGTTTGTCTGGTGGGAGACTCGTCGCTGTTTATTGATGGCTACCATGGAAACACAGCGGCTAAACGAGCTCTGCCACAGTGGCCAGCTTCTGGATGCTAACGCTAAACTGACATTGGAGATTAATGGGGCTGCGGTTGGCCTAGCCAGTTACACCTTAGATCCCTGTGGATATCAGCAGATGTGACAGGAAAGGTCTTTAACTGATGTGATGGATATGTTGGAGCTTCTAGGCACCATCCACAATCTGTTTCCAAACCAAAGACATTTTTCATGAAAGTAATAGGAAAACTGCCTGTCTCAACTGTAGTTAAAGTGTTTGTTTCCAAATGCTTGCCATAATGTTGGAAGGAGGCAGAGATTGTCAAGGTGGTATACCACAAACAGCCTGTGAATGTTTATAGTAGTTCATCCAAAATGAACATTTCTATTATATGTTCACCATCGTTCCAAAAAAATAACTGAATGCTCTTATTTTTCCCAAGGAGTACCAAATGTTAAGTTTTGAAAGTTTACGCAGCTTTTTTTTTTATATGACCACAGTCCGCATCTGTCAAGCTCCGAAAATAACAAAAGGCACCTTAAAAGTAGATACAAATCCATCCTTTTGTGCTATTTTGCAAGTCTTCTGAAGCCATCTAATAGCTTAGTGTGAGGAACAGACTGGAATATAAGTTATTATTCACCGATAATCTTTTCCTCCACCACAGCTCTGAAACGTATTACAAAAGTCATAATAAAGGAATAGTTCACGCAAAAATGTAAATTCTCTCATGATTTACTTACCTTTAAGCCATCCCAGATGTGTATGACTTTCCTTCTTCAGCAGAACTGAAACCATTTCAGCTCTGTTTGTCCATAACAATGCAACTAAAAGGGTGCCATCAGGCTGCTGGCTGTCTGATGGTCCAAAAGGCATATGCAGCATACAAGTAATCCATATGACTCCAGTCGATCAATTAATGTCTTCTGAAGCAAATCAATAGGTTGGTGTAAGAAACAATTAAATAATTAAAACATATTTAACTTTAAATCGTTGCTTCCGCCCAGCACTGTATTTCTGTTTGAAATTAACTAACATTCGCGTGACATTCCTTCCTCTGTTATATACAAAGCTTCCGACTTCTCGCATGAACACGTCATAACGCTTACGTCACTGATGCATCGACTGCTAGCAGGAAGCGTTTTTTGAAAGTTAATAAAGTTTTAATTATCGTTTAGTTTCTTACACCAACCTATCGATTTGCTTCAGAAGACATTAATTGATTGACTGGAGTCGTGTGGATTACTTGTATGCTGCCTAAATATGCCTTCAGAATACTTTTGCGCCATCGAGTCTTTTTCTGTTCTTCAGTGCACGATTTCACCTGGCCCGTATTGTACTAGCGACTCACGTCAAAGCGAGGATCATTATTAGTCTGCCTTTTGAGTGGCAACACAGGATGGAATTTAAGAAGTGCTTACCTCTGTGCACATGATTTATGGTCGGTGAGGATTTACACGACATGTGCGTTGCCTGTCTAGGGTTTCGCCATGCGGAGGCAGCATTGGAGGGTTCAGATTGCCAGCAGTGTGGATGCTCTGCGAAAGGCTTGCCTCCTTTGTAAATTCAGTCAAGCCAAGTGCTGGTGCTGGCCATGTGTCTGCCAGGGCCACATGGCCACTTGACCCATGGGAGGCTGGCGTGGACACTGAGGAGATGGGAACTGAGCAGCAGGCAGACCTACGGTTCTCTCTGTCACTCTCCCTGGACTCTGATTTGGTGCTAAAACAACCAAACACATTGCTCATGCTGTTGGTCGGAATATGGCGGGCCTCGTGGTGGCAGAACGCCATCTGTGGCTTACGCTCACGGATATTCGTGACAAGTACAAGGCCTTTCTAATGAATGCCCCTGTGTCACAATCCGGACTGTTCGATGATGCAGTCCAGTCGGTGATGGAAAAATTCTACGCTGTGAAACAGCAAACTGCCATGTTCCAGCAGATGCTTCCTCGTAGAGAGAGAGAGAAAAGCCTGCTGCAGCTCCTGTGCATTCACATTCGGTATCCTCACAATGTCCCACCAGAGAGCCTCATAAGGTGCCGAACACAAGTTTTGCACACCCTCAGAAGGATTAGGGTCCTCGTTCATTCCCGCCATCATGGGCGTGTCTGCGTAGGTGTTTGGATGTTGGCCCAGCCCCTTTTAAATGGCCGGCAGGACACCAGAAGTGAGCCTGACGGACTTGCAGTGAAACGAAGGGCAAGCCCCCATTAAGTGAATGAAACCGGACCATACAAACATATCTGTGTCATTCCTGTTTGCCCTTCGGACAGTATCAGGTTGAGTTCGCCGTTGTACATGCCTCAAACACCCGACAGCTAGGATATGGTTCAGTTTCCCCCCGCAGTTTGCGCTGGGGAGTGAACAATAAAAAAATGCATCCCGAATTCAGCCTCTGTCTCCATGATCAAAGGACTTGAGACATGCAAAACAGAATTCAATGTTCATTATGCGCAAGTGTACACAAGACACACAGTGAACATAAGCACCACACATTGTCTCCCCATAAAGAATGCTGGGGCCATTGTGGTGAACCAGTTTTTCAAATAAACATTACACCCAGTGTTCATACGCTTTTCCCCATTCAAAATAGCAGGGAAAAGGTTTATACTGTCAGCGTCCCTGCTGTAGATATATTTCAGGGCACTCATCATTTATGCCTAAATACAATAAAGGCAAAAACATGATCAAATTCCCTTCAACCAGCCACAGTATTGGAGGAGCAAAAGCTTCCCTCCGCTGTGCTGCTGGTTCTGGGGCAGTAAGCCAAGCACACCTTCTAGTGGTTACAGGCCACGCTGCAGGCAAAAGCCACGCATTAATCCTTCTGTCTGCCCATCTGTTGGCTTGGCAGCAGCTGAAGGGTTTTTCGAACTGCATACTTTGAATGATAAAGCATGGTTATGTTATTCAATTCAGGCAGCTCCGCCGGTATTCAATGGGGTTGTTCCAACACAGGTTTCTTTTCGAAAACCCCGTTTTTGTTACGGGAAATTCACTCTCTCTTAGAAAAGGGGGCAATAGAGGAGATTCCCCCTTCTCAGTGAGAATGCGGCTTTTACAGACGTTATTTTCTGGTCCCAAAAAAAGATGGCGGCTTGCATCCCATTCTGGATTTGAGACGTTTGAATTTCACTCTAATGAAGTGTCAATTCAGAATGCTAATGCAGAAACAAATAATGCCGGTGGACTGGTTTGTGACAATGGATTTGAAGGACCCTTATTTCCATATTCAGATTGCGCCAAAGCATAGGCACTTTCTCAGATTCGCTTTCTGGGGCAAAGCGTATCAATTTTTCACCGGAACCACGCACTTTAACAAAATGCATGGATTTGATCGGCTTTGGCGGCTTTGATGCCCTTGAGGCTTCAAGACATCTGTGTTTTGAATTATCTCGATGATTGGTTGGTATTAGCCCACTCAGAGACTTTGCTTGCCCAACATTGAGATGTCATTCTCAGCCATTTGAGCAATCTCGGGCTGTGTGTAAACCTAGACAAGAGTGTTCTGCTACCAGGGCAACAGACTCTGTTTCTAGGGGTTGGGCTGGACTCATGGGCGATGCAGGTGCATCTGTCTCCAGTTCATGTTCTGTCTTTTCGCCAGTGTCTAGCGATGTTCAGAGTGGGACACATACTCCCTGTGAGAACATTTCACAGGCTTTAGGGGCTCATGATCGCAGCCTCTGATGTCATGCCCCTGGGCATGTTGCAGTTTTTCATTGCTGAATGAACTCCACACAGGGACTTCAGCCACTGACGCATGTGTCCCGTCTCTTCAAAGTGATACGCGGGTGCTACCAAACTCTGTTACCATGGAAACGGACCTGCCTTCTGTTGGGACAGGTGTGTTGCAGCAAGGTTATAACAACAGCTGCCTCCTCCGTGGGTTGGGGTGCTGTATACAAGGGTTGTCCAGCCTATGGAGTTTGGACAGGCCAGCGGCAATATTGACACATAAATTGTCTGGAGATGTCCACGGTGCTGCTGGCGTTTCAGAGATTCAGGACAGCTATGTCAGGACGGTGGTGTCCTACATTAATCGCCAGGGAGGAATGCGCTCTCATGCCATGCTGAGGCTGGCACATCTCATTCTTCTGTGGGCAAGGGACAATGTGCTGTCTCTACAAGCTGTACATGTTCCAGGCCAGTTGAATTTGGGGCCGGATCTCCTGTCCAGACAGGGCTTTATGCGTTTCCACCGATCAGTCTTCTGCATGCAGTTCTGCAGAGAGTTCAGGAAATCGGGTTCGGCTTCTATTAGTGGTGCCATTTTGGCCATCTCAATTATGGTTTTAGACTCTGGTCTCTCTCCTGGAGAAAGTGCCTTGGGAGATTCCAGTCAGAACAGACATGTTGTCTCAGGCTTGGGGCAGCGTTTGTCACCCCCGGCCGGACTTGTGGAAGTTATGGGTAGGGCCTGGGTTACCCTGGCAAATCTTAAAGTCTATGTTACTGCTACAGTGGCTGAGCACGCGCTTATCAATGGAGTCTCTGTCGGTAGACATTCTCTTGTCTCTTGTTTTATGCGCGGGGTACACATGCTTAGACCTTTTCGTCCCATCCACGTTCCTTTATGGGATTTATCTGTTGTTTTAGAGGCGCTCACGGGTGATCCATTCTAGCCCTTGGCAATAGTCAATGATAAGCTTTTGACTCTTAAAACGGCCCTGCTAGTGGCATTGGCATTGTTTAAAAGAGTCTGTGATTTGCATGCCCTGTCGATCAATCCCTTATATATGTATTTTGCGCCAGGGTGTTCAAGGGTCATGTTAAGACCTCGTCTGGGCTATTTTCCCAAGGTTATTTTTGTGTAATTAAGCTTGCAGATCATTAATTTTTAGGCTTTCTTTCCTCCCCCATTTGAGTCGGAGGAGCATGAAAGGTTGCATATGCTTTGCCCATTTCGGGCGCTGCGAGTTTATGTTGACCGTTCTAGCCAGTGGCGTAAGTCAGAGCAGTTGTTTGTGTGCTTTGGTGGCCGCAACAGGGGTGTTTCGGAGTCCAAGCAAAGACTGTCTCATTGGCTTATTGATGCAATTTCAGGTGCTTATGAAGTGCACGGTTTATCTTTGCCTTTGGGTATTCGAGCCCATTCTACAAGTAGCATGGCATCCTCATTGGATTTGGCTAGAGGTGTGTCCTTGGAGGACATTTGCATGGCAGCAGGGTGGTCCTCTGCGCATACATTTGTTAGATTTTATAATCTGCTTGACTCCTGCTTCCCAGGTTCCCTCTGTTGGAACAGGAGTAAACTCACAATTCCCTTTTTTTATTTGGATGCTTTAGCTTGTGCACTGCTTGCCACAAGGGCTTAGACAGCTGGCAGCTAATGTTCGCATGGCGTGAATGTATTTTGTTCCCATAGCGAATACGTAGATCAAGTTCCTATGAAAGGGAACATCTCAGTTACGTGGAACATAACCCTGGTTCCCTGAGTGGGAACGAGACATTGCATAGCTGGCTATACTCTCTAGCAGCTGCATAGACTCATGTCTTCCTGCAGAAAATTTGACTCGATGGTGCGAAAGCGAGCGCCTTTATGGAGCCCATAACATTGCTCCCTAGGGGCGTTGCTTAAGCGCCATCAGCCAATAAATTGACGTGATTGTATAAGGGCTTCAGACCACGTGACACTCAAGATGTTGTTCCATAGCAAATACACAGCATCTCATTCTCACTCAGGGAACCAGGGTTACGTTCCATGTAACCGTGATGTTCTCCTGTGTTTTGTGACTAAACGTCAAACCTGTCACAATGAGAATAACAGTTTAAATATCAATCTGTTCCTCACACACAACTATGTTTTTCTTAAGAAGACTTGAAATATAATGCACAACATGCTTTTTTCTGTCGTTTTTTGGGCTTGAAAGACATGGTCACTATAAACTGTGGTTATACGGAAAAGAGCTGCATGAAGACTCTCCTTTTGTTTCACAGAAAAAAATAACAGCATACAGGTTTGGACATTATGGACATTAGGGTGAATAAATAATGACTTTTAAAATGATTTTTATTTCGATTTCCAAAAGACGGAAATCTTTGGAATGTCTATATTTCAGCATTTAGACAAAAGTTTAGATGACGAATCAGATGAAACATCATCCATCTGCAACTATGAAAGATGGAAAGATTGATACATTCATTGATGCTTCAGCAGCTCTCATGGAGACCATCTTGACTATTTGACCTCAACCTGAACAATGATACTTTCTCTTAGCAGATCTCATTTGACTTCAGAAAACCCCAGAAACTGCTGCTTTCCAACATATTCTCATCCCTCATCCCAACAAACACGAGATGACAGGAAAAGTGCAGGAGAAGAATATTCTATCTCCCTTGAGTAACCGGTAATAAATTACACTTTCATCTACTGAGCGAATCGTTTGAGGTTTTATCCATCTCTCTGTTTGATCTCCCTGCACCCCTCGCTCTTCATCCCGACTTAGCTGTCAGGAACCACCTGGTCATGGTTTCATGTGTTCTCTGTGTGGCTCTAGTCTACACAGACTCTGTAGCGTATGTGCGATGCCATACTTGAGAATCTTGATGATCAATCAATCACCTCAGTACATGCATTACTATATTATACAACAATTAGTTCTGGTCTTCTAATTTGATAGGACAAGCAGCATTTCTATATATCTGTCTGTCTGTCTGTCTGTCTTGTCCGTTCTCTAACAGCACTGGGAAGGCTTACTGTTTGTTTCACTCCGCTTGTCTGTATTTGTGGTGTTCCTGATATTCAGTACAACTCTCTTGTTAGTTTAATATTGCTTTAGTATCACTGAATCTCCTTTATTCAAGCAATTGCTTTGAGATCATCACATTATTCTGGAATAATTTTGCTTTGTGCATGCTTCTATCTTCATTCGGTTTTATACAAACACACTTGGAACTAAGACAAAAGATTATGTGACTAATAGTTGGAAAATTGATGTGGCTCAGAAAAACAGATTGAAAATCCAAACAAAAGCTGCTTCATTCTCCACTGCACTTTTTTCCCCTCTATTGTCAGTCACAGTTTTTTTCAAATGCCCTCAATTAACATGAGCCTTACACATATTTAGTAACTAGCAGAGAATCCTCATGTATTTGGTTCAGTTCATCTGTGATGTCCTTTTGCGTAGCTTCACTTTGTCGGGGTTTACAATAGATGGACATTCATCTGCATCCTACGATTTCAATCCTCCTCCCCCCTCTCTATTTTCCTTCTTAACCTTCATCTGATTCATACAGACTTAACGCCCTTGGGCAAAGCCAGTGGCATTTCCATAGCAACTGCCTGCCCCTTCAAGCTCCATGGCTGCAGTGGATCAACAGAGTTAGCTGTCCTTCCTTTTATAAAACACTCTCTCTCTCTGTCTGTCACTCTCGCTCTTCCTCTTTTATTTCCTATTATCAGTGCATATAAAACGTGCATAATGCTCCTCTGTCCCCTCCTTCTCTGTGTCCCACTCTTCTCAGATGCCATTTTTCAGCAGGCAACCCTGAGGGCAGCCCAGGATGTGAGGCTTGAATAGAGACTGTGCTGACATTTAATGATTGTCACCCTAAAATGCTGATCACAGAACAGTGCCCCCCCACGCCCCCATAGCATCCTGTTGGAATAGCTCATATGTACATGCTATGTTCAATAAGTCTTTCTGGTCTCTAACAAAACATTATCTACAACAAATGCTTATTTTGTATGCATTTTGGGATGCACTCAGAATACACCTTTGGACAACTTTTGCTAATGTTATTTCAGTAGTTCGCAAGTTAATGTAATACTGCAGTGAGGATAACATAAACATATGTGGCTTGCTGTCCCTGGTGGAGGGCTTGAGGCTCGAGACTTGACTTAAGCTCGAATGCTCCCCTGGCTTGTTGTCCCTGGCGGAGGGCTTGAGGCTCGAGACTTGACCTAAAGTTCGAATGGTCCACCACCGGACTGGATTAGTATTGCTGGAATAGATAGAAGATGGTGAGGTGGTGGGATGCCAGAAACTCTCAATGCTACTTAGAGGTAAGCAGCTGTTTATATTAGGGTTGTGCCGGTAGACAATGATCTTGGGGATCGACGATGGTCAGAATGATCGCCAATAGCTGATGCCTTTGACGATGTCAAGACAATAACTGGCTCGTTTTCCCATTTATGTATTAAATTATTATTATTATTAGGCTATTATTATTATAAAATTAATATTACAAATAATTTGCCCCGCGGCACACAGACACACTTGAAGAAAAACACTTTATTACATTATTAAGAACAGATAACAGAAAAGCCATCTATGCATGTAAAAGTTTCTCACACATTTATTTATTGATTTTTTTTTTTTTGCAAGAACAGTATCGTCTATGAGTGCTGCAAATTATATCAGACATCTCAGCTCAGGAGTTGCTTTGAGTTCAGTTTGCTTTATTTCCACAGAGCAGTTCATTGTGACCACAACTCTGCAGTATATACATCTGTGATTTAAACATAAATAATACAAAAACACATTCACTTCGAACCATGATTTATATTTCAGTGATTATTATCATCATTATAATTATTATTTTTACATTTATAGTTGTTTTTATGTCTTCATTCAAGTAATTTTCCGCCTGCATGTTTAGACAGATACTTGCCTGATGGTAAATGGAAAGGTGGTTACTTATATTATATTATTTATTTATTTATTTTATTTTTTATCTTTTCTCCAAATCTGGAATGCCCAATTCCCACTACTTGGGAATCGTGGCATGGTTACCTCAATCCTGGTGGCGGAGGACAAGTCTCAGTTGCCTCCATCATGTGGCTCGTTGTGCATGACACCATGGAGACTCCCAGCATGTGGAGGCTCATGCTACTGTAGGGCTTTATTGGTTGTTTAGATCAGTGTTACTATCAGAAATAATTGGTAATTATTTCTTTAGTTAATAATTAATTAATTGAATCTAACTCATTAAAACCTTATATGGGGCTCCAATAAATGTAGTGCGCTATGTTTAGGAGCGGGTTTGGTTATCAGCAATAATTAATAATTATCAAAGATCATTATTAATTATTAAAATCAATAGAACATTGATGAGAATCAATGTTAGCTTTTTCTAATCCTTTAAATCAACAATTATCAAAGATAATCGTTAATTGTTAACATCGATGAAACATTAATTACAATTAACACTAGCTTATTGATCGTTCAAATTCAACAACCATCAAAGATAATTATCAATTATCAAAAATCAATAGAATATTAATAAGGATTAATTTTGATGGGGCACCACCCTGGAATCAGGGACTAATAACCAGATAGTATAACAGTCTCAATATAGATTGTTTTCTTAGGAAAATCGACATCCGAAGAATATCGATTTTTGGGGAAAAAACAATGAATGAAGGCTTGAATCCAAGCACTGACATCCCGTCAGCATGACACAGGTGTATGCAAAACAAAACAAAACACTTCTCTTTGTAATATAACAAAGTTTATTTATCCAGTAATATCAATTAATAATTAATACAATGCAGTCAATAAACTTCCGACTTACAACTACAAACTAAACAGTGATATGATTAGATATGGAAACTAAAATAATCCTATAACACATAAGGTGTGTGTGTGAGAAAGTGTGTGTGTGTGTGGGTGTGTGTGTGTGTGTGTGTGTGTGTGTGTGTGTGTGTGTATGTGTGTGTGTAAGTGTAAGGAGGGACGTGCACAAAATGGCAGACGTGACTCTCATGGAGAGTATGTCACACGAGACTTCCGGTCAGGGAATATGGCCGCGAATGTGGGCGGAGAGAAACCAGTCAATGGTAGCTTAGGGACAAAGCTGAGCTTTATCACGAAGCTATCTACTAGCCAAAAATGTGTGCCAGAATGTTTGTGAGGGGTCACGCATATGTGTGTGTGTGTGTGTGTTTGTGATTAGTACGAGAGAGAGAGAATTAAGTGATGGCCCCAAAGCCGATTTCGCGATCGTGGGAGAGGAAGCAGCTGTTAGTTTATCACTCAGAGATGCAGTGGAAGGCTCATAAACCGTCCTGCGTTCTTTGATTCTTTAATGGATAAACTCAGTTTGCCGGTCTCACCCGCGATGGCGGAAATGCACAACAGCTCAATGTGGTTGGATTACAATACAGCAAATCAATTTTGTGATAATTAATACCCTGAGTATTAATAATGAGCGGACTTGGCGGTCCATAAACTGTACAAGCAATAACCTTGATACACAAGAATAACACACTATAATATTCTATCTCTGCCCAAACATAAACCTCTTACTTGAATCGCATGAGGATGCAGAATGTGTGTTCATCCGTCCTTTAGCTCAGACTCAGTTCCTCGAGGCTTGGGTGATGACGGGAGGCCGTTTCCTCGCTCTGTCGGCGGGCGGTACGGCTGCTGATTCTCGGCGGGCTGGCGGAGAAATTAGTGACGTCGACTTGATTGAAGATGGAAGAGAAATCTTTTATCTCTTCACTTCTGCAGGCAAACGGATGAAGATGCGGATTGCTCGGCGGTCTCCTTCGGATCCGTTAGAGTGTTCGGTGGAACACAGAGTAATCTCAACTCGCCCAGCGAGATGGAGTTTGTATGGCCACAGTTTCAAGTTGGACGTTACTTCCTTGTGCCACAAGGCTACACCTGAGAGCAGCGATGAGGTGCATCTACGCACGGCGAGCAAAGTTGCTGGAAGCAAATCCCAGAGGTATTTCTACTCCTGATGATGTCAAGGTTGAGGGACGTTCTGTTGTGTGCCTCGTCCAATAGGAGTTGAGAGTTCTATCCTTTAATTCAAAGGCTTCATGGGATTTGTAGTCTGTTTTGGACTCCCTTTGTTTGATTTTGGTGCGATTTTTATCAGTAAAATTTATGACTTGGTATGTGGGGGCCTGAGATCGGTTTTACGACTGTGTTAGGCCTGCCTTTGTTTTCTATCTGACTACATGAGGCCCAACACTACTCTCCGCGATCCACGCACAACTTACCACGCGTCCCATTGAGAGTGAGAACCACTAATTGCGACCACGAGGAGGTTACCCCATGTGAATCTACACTCCCTAGCAACTGGGCCAATTTGGTTGCTTAGGAGACCTGGCTGGAGTCACTCAGCACACCCTAAATTCGAGCTACCCAGGCCCCCATATATAATTTTTTTTGATCACTGTTATTTTAATTGCTTTTTTGTTTAGTTTGGAGTGAAATTTGAATTTGGAAATGTATTTGATTGAAGTTTTTTGTTTTTTAAATAAATGAATTTAATTTACAATGCAAAATCACTAAAGCAAGAATATTCACCAATCCCGCAGCCCGGGGGTTGCAATGTAAAAAAAAAAAAATATATATATATATATATATATATATATATATATATATATATATATATATATATATATAAGGAGGGAACAAAAATGTATGACCACGCGATGTGTCCCACGGTGCCATGCCCATCTCGGGACTCGAGTCTGAAGCCAGTGCTGTAGCTGCCTCATATGCATCAACCCGGTGGCCACCGCTGAGGATGCCATATGCCCCAGGAGCCTCTGAAAGAGTTTTAGTGGAACCGCTGTTTTCTGTGTTGAACGTCTTCAAACAGGCCAGCACCGACTGTGCGTGCTCGTTCATGAGGCACGCTGTCAATGAGACTGAGTCCAACTCTAAACCGAGAAAAGAGATGCTCTGAACCGGGAGGATCTTGCTCTTTTCCCATTTGACCCAAAACCCTTCGAGAGCACCAAGTCCCTGTGTGCACAACATGTCCCGAGAGTGAGCTAGGATTAGCCAATCGTCGAGATAGTTGAGAAGGCGAATGCCCACTTCCCTTAACGGGGCAAGAGCTGCCTCTGCAACCTTCATGAAGATGCGAGGGGACAAGGACAGGCCGAAAGGGAGGACCTTGTACTGATACACCTGACCCTCGAATGCAAACCGCAGGAAGGGTCTGTGTCGAGGTAGAATCGAGACGTGAAAGTACGCGTCCTTCAGGTCTACCACTGAAAACCAATCTTGATGCCGGACGCTCACCAGAATGCGTTTTTGCATCAGCATCTTGAACGGGAGTCTGTGTAAAGCCCGGTTCAGTACTCGCAGGTCCAAGATTGGCCGCAACCCACCGCCTTTTTTCGGTACGATGAAATAGGGGCTGTAAAACCCCTTCTTCATCCCGGCCGGAGGGACAGGTTCAATTGCACACTTCCGTAGGAGGGTGGCGATCTCCGCGTGCAAGGTAGCAGCGTTTTCATCCTTCACCAAGGTGAAGTGGATACCGCTGAACCTGGGCGGACGCCTGGCGAACTGAATCGCGTAGCCGAGTCGGATGGTCCGGACCAGCCATCGCAACAGATTGGAAAGTGCAAGCCACGCATCCAAGTTCCGCGTGAGGGGGACCAAAGGGACAACTTCGTCAGACGTACTGGCAGGTGAGGCCTCGCAGCGGGGCAGAGCTCTAGGTGCCACCCCATGTCGTGGCCGTGCTGAGTCTAGAGACATCGAAGCACTTACCTGGCTCCTTGTGACCACCCCCGGAACAGCCTGGGACGGGGGAGGAAGAGGCCTGTCCTCGCAACCCGTGGAGACTGTCACATTGGATGGTGGTCATGTTGACGACCATGCACACTGGGAATGTGACCCAGGGAAGGAGGAAACCGCTCTTTTGCTGAACTGTTGGGTACCGCAGCCACTTGGGCATGCGGCGAAATCAAATGAAAAGGCAACAAAATATTCTCCACCCAGCCCTCCACCGGGGGATGGAGTGGTCTTACTACCAGCTCCAATGCAGTGGGTTTCATCGACCCTGGGTCGCCCGTCTTAGGGGCGCTTTGACAACCTTCGTGGGTTCTTGGCGGCCGGCCGTGAGACGGGTGGTGTCTGCTTCCTGCGGTGGGCTCAACATCGGGGCCGGGCCGAAGGGGTGGGCTGCGGCGGAGCAGGTGCAGTCACCACAGGGAGACGCCCTTGGCGACGAGCAGACGGGGTGTGGGATCTTGAGCCGTGGCAGGATATGCCGGATAGTCTCCGTCTGCTGCTTCACCGTCGAGAACTGCTGGGCAAAGTCTTCGATGGTGTCACCGAATAGGCCAGCCTGGGAGATGGGAGCAACAAGGAACCGTGTCTTGTCGGCCTCACCCATCTCGACCAGGTTGAGCCAAAGGTGGCGCTCCTGGACCACTAATGTGGATATCGTCTGCCCAAGAGACCGTGCAGTGACCTTCGTCGCTCGGAAAGTGAGGTTGGTCGCCGAGTGCAGTTCCTGCATCAGATCTGGGGCGGAACAACCCTCGTGCAGTTCTTTTAGCGCCTTGGCTTGGTGGACCTGCAGGAGAGCCATGGCGTGCAGGGCAGAGGTGGCTTGTCCAGCAGCGCTGTAGGCTTTGGCCATCAGGGACGACGTGAACCTACAGGGCTTGGACGGGAGCTTTAGGCGTCTGCGCCAGGTGGCAGCGCTCTGCGGGCATAGGTGCACCGCGAGCGCCTTATCCACTGGGGGAATCACCATATAACCCCTGGCCGCCCCGCCATCGAGGGTAGTGAGGGTGGGGGAACTGAGAAATCGGGACCCGGCAGTGAAAGGTGCCTCCCACAATTTTGTCAGCTCCTCATGCACTTCCGGAAGAAAGGCACTGGAACGGGGCACGGCTGCTTTGAGCGGCACCATGAGCCCAGGAACCAATCATCGAGCCGTGAGGGTTCAGGGGAGAGTGGAGGGTTCCACTCTAGCCTGACGCTCGCGGCCACCCAGGAAAGCATGTCCGTCATCTTTGCATCAGTCTGTGACTGGGCAATCGACCCCAAAGGGGGGAGCCCAGCTGAGGCTTCTGCGTCTGACTGGACAAGCCCGCTCTCCGATGCTGTACTCGAGAGCTCATCAGCTTCACGGGCTCCGAACAAGAGGTCGAACTCACCATGAGACGAGCCGGCGGACTCATCCGGAAGCCCGATCGGGGCAGACGAGCGTGCTGGGGAACGGTAGGTCCACGGGGGATACCCGCCGGAGGCAGTCTCATTGGGGTCCCCAAATCGCCCCCAGTGCTAGCCGCGCTGGCCTCAAACCCGTAGGTTCTTACGAAAGCAAGCCGCGACTGCAACGTTGCCATGGTCATGTTCTCGCAGTGAGAACATGAACCATCCACGAATGCTGCCTGAAGCTGAGAGGTAATGACCGTAACCAGGAATAACACACAATTGGAAAGGCATCTTTAAAAAGACGCTTCTTTAAAAAGACGTTCCGTGTGTGCTGCTCTTTTAGAGAAAAATATACTCTCTTTCTGCCGAAGTGCCCAGGGGTTTTCTCTGCAGTGCACCAGTGCAGAGGAGGGAGAAGCCGCTGAAATGCGCAGTCAGGTCCAGCAGAGGTGAATGAACAGTTTTGAGAATTCAGCTCAGTGAGCATGACCGTTTGGCTCCAAAGAGAAAATCTGAATGAGTGGTTGCATACCAGCTCCTTTTATACCCATATGTCTGGGGGAGTGGCATGCAAATACCACTCACCAATTTTCATTGGCCTTTTATCAAAGACCAGAGGTGTCCCAAGAGTGACCCTAGTGTCACTACATCAACACAACGTCGAGTGAGTGACAGATAGGGAACCAATGATTCAGGCAAAGACTGCAAAATAAAATAGATGTTTATGAATAGAAGTTTGTAGAAGCGGTTGCTTAATGGTTAATGGGGCTGCGTGGCGAGCTCTGATGCTGTGAGGAGGCGAGACACTTTGCAGATTGATTATGAATGAGTTGGACGTGATGCACGATATGCCTCTTGCGGAGCCGAATTCAGCTTGTGTCTGTTCGGACAGAGGCAGTGTATAGCTGTGGTGAGCTGAGAGTAGTTGGAGCGGGAGCTGCTGCTGCAGCAAACTTGCGCTAAAAATGTCTGCATTGGTTTGGAAAGAAGATGTAATTTAGAGCATTGGTCGAATGGAAGGAGTTCGCTGTTACAGGATTGCCCCTGTGTTCGAATGGAATAAATCGCACTCCGAAGGGGACCTCAAAGGGAGAACAATCGTGATTTTCATGCTAAAAGATGACGAATGGAATCGCCGAATGGATCACGCCCTAAACGAGCGGCGAGGTAATGAGGCTGACAGGAATCACCTGTGCAGGAGAACAGGATTAAAACGCTGGGGAGCGTTAACATGATGGTTGAATTAAAAAGTTAATCTTTGTTTCACGTGTTCGAATAGAGCTGTAATAGAGCATGAATAACATGAAGCCGGAGCAGCGCCAATTCACAGAGGTAAGCTCTTGTGACGGACCTCTGTGGGTGGAAAAGTAGATGAGACAACATATGAGCAGACGCAGGGAGCTGTTTCGCATGTATGAGGCACCGAATTAGCCAATTTGCAGAAGCAGCTTCACACGAACGGGCCACTCTGGGTGGTAAATTTAGATGAGAACATATGAACAGTCTTAGAGAGCTGTTTCACATGTGTACAGCATCGAAGCAGCCAGTTGCGGAAGCAGCTTCATACAATGATCTGCTTCAGCGAATAGAGATTAGGTGGAAAGACTGAGTAAAAGTAGCATCTAAAGTGGTAGCAGTCGATGCTGTGAAACGAATGAGCTGCTGTGGCAGCTTCTGTTGAAACGAGATGATTTAAATGGAAGAGCTGTTCTGATGAAGGCAAATTCTTTGCAGCGGACTTGCAGTCCGATGATCCGAGTCACTTGAATCGGTCTGCTCCTGGGCAATGGGCGGGGCCAAATGCCAGAAACTCTCAATGCTATGTAGAAGTAAGCAGCTGTTTATATACTCTTACTCTGGCTGTGTGATTGGTTGGATTAAATGAATTTGCTCCTCCCAAACTTTGTTAATAAAACACCATGTAAAGGTTAGGAAAGAATTGTGTTAAAGACGTTATTATCTCAAACCAGCAGAGAGAAATTGTGATGCTTCTTAGAGCTCTATTACATTTATAATGACACAGACAATTACTGTAATCTTGGTGTTACAGAGAAGATATGTCAAGAGAGCAAGTACAAGTATACATGTGTTTTGTGTACTTGTTCTGGACAAAAAACACTATCCAAGGTAATATCTGACAACAATGCTTTTTTAACTGGATTTCTGCTTCATAAGTTGTTGTTATAGTGGTGTCAGTGGTGTATAGCCACTCATGAAACCATAGAAAGCGGGCAGGTGGATAAAACTCTCAATTGTCCATCTTTGGGCAACCTTCGAACATCTCTCAAAGATCAGGGGACAACACCCCACTAGAGCGAAATTGAAGCAGCCCACTCTTATGATCTGACCATTGAGTGTTTAGCAGGTAACTGCCCACTTATTGCACAGGGATAGAGGGTGAAGTAAAACAGAGTGTCAGCAACTCTTGAAAGTCCTTGAAAGTTGATGAAGCACTCTGGGTGGGAGACAGATAGACAATGACTGCTCTCATACTGGGCATGAAGCTCTTTCTAGGTCAAGACTTTTGTAGAGGGCAAAATAACAAAATGTCTTTGTTTATACCAGTGTGTGTGCTTAAGCTTGTGTGTACTTGGGGGATATATTTGCTGGTATACACAAAAAGATGACAAAATTGTTGCGCATAACAACTCTTGACAGTCTCAGAATGCATCGCTAATACCTTCTCTTTAAGTGAGCTGTTAATGGAAATCAAGAAATACTCGCCAAATAACCTGTTTGTTTTTTGCTGTGTTCAATATAAGTAGGACAAATAAAGTGGCGTTTTTATTGAAAAGTGATTATACACAATAAAATATTTTTTTTACTATCTAAGAGATGTCTGTCTTGAATAATGTAAGGTTTGGTAAAACCAGCTTCTGTGTAGTTAATTTTTACACATTTTGCAATGGCCTAAATGAGAATCTTCACAGTCATTCAGCTTCCATGATAGTTGTATATCAGCTGAATATACTCAGGGGAGGAGACTGTATTCTCATTCCTTATGCTTGGTTTTAAACACATTTTAAGCAGTAGCCCTATCAGCACTACCAGTTATGTATTTATTTACGTATTGAACGATACAAACACGCATCAAATCAAGACCGCTGTATCATGATATGATTATTTTTTACATCCCTACTGTTCAGTCATGATGTAAATTTGTAGGCCAGCCCAGATGGCTAATCCAACCGGGTCTCATAGAATCACGTTACTATAACTACATTTTTTGCAAAATTATTTTACATGCCTCGTTGTTCGCATCGCAGCAGTTTTCTTGTGATAAATGCGGAAGACCAAGAGAGCAAATCCAGAAGAGCATGTGAGTCAACACGTAAGCCAAAGGTGTCATAGAAGCACCATAAAATGTTGTGTTTGCTTCAGCAATTACCTTGTTCATCTCACATTTGCTCTTTATGACATTATTGGTTAGGTTTAATGCTGCACAGGGGCGTCAGTTGCGTATGGCAGGGTATGGCAGCTGCCATGCCTTGGCTACCTGGTCAAAGCAAAGGAAAATTTTTTAATTGCAGGATTAACAGAGTTTTAAATTATTTTGTGTCACAGATACATTCTAACAGACTTTTTTTTGTTGTTGTTGACTACAGCTGCGGTTACATGCGTAAGTCTGAGCATGCTCTATAGAGTGCTCCTATCTCGTGGTGAGCTGTGCGCGTTAACATTTAAATGCGCTTCAAAAGGCACCTCTTCAAAATGCCTTCAAATTGATATAAAGACACAGAAACAGATAAAAATGTAAGCCCTTTTTTACTCTAAATCTCCACTTTCACTTTTACATATGAAAGTCACATTTGGTGCCTGTTTAGTTTCACTTTCACATCTGAGAGATTTTTAGTAAAAAAAAGGACTTAAATATTGTTCTGTTTCTCACCCACACCTATTATATTGCTTCTGAAGAAATATGGATTTAAACACTGGAGACATATGGATGACTTTATGTTTCCTTTATGTGATTTTTGGAGCTACTAAGGTCTGATCTACATTCACTCGTTTGTATGGACCTACTGAGTTAAGATATTTTTCTAAAAATCTTCATTTGTTTTCTGCTGAAGAAAGAAAGTCATACACATCTGAATGGCATGAGGGTGAGTAAATGATGATAGAATTTTCATTTTTGGGTGAACTATCCCTTTAATGTAAAATATATATATATTGTTTATTGTTATATTTTGGTTCATTCTTATAACAGCAATTTTCTAATTTACTGAGTTATGAACAAAGCTATGTCATTTATCTTTAGACGCATGTGCATCATACAGTATTTTAAGACTTGTGCTGTTAAAATTTGTTGTTGTTCTTCTCTCTAATATTGTTCTACCTGTGCTTGCATTTCAATTTGTCATATGGCTTCTGTATGTACAGAAGTATCCTATGTATTTTAATGAGTCATATGAAGCTGCTTTTTAGTGTGTTTAGTATTTAGTATTTAGTGTGTAATTAGGAGCTTCGGTGTGATATTTGAGGGTGGCTGCTGCAGCACGTATTGATATTATCAGGAATTAATTAAAATATTTGGGACTTGATTTGATGCCGTCATCGGAACTTGCCATACCTTGACTTTTGTTGAATTGACACCACTGATGCTGCATTCCATTCAGCTCGGAAAGTCTGAATTTCCAACTTCCTATAAGTAAATTCAATGGAATGCCACTTGTGCAGAAATCTTCAACTTCGGCCAAGATGCCGGTGCATGACGTCACACCAACATGTCAGCACCCAGGGAGATACAATTTAGTGATAAACATTCACTTTTATGAAATAATATTGATTAATGATTCAAAAATTGTACACCTGTAGCACAAGTGTTGCAGCATTGTTTATCAATTGTGTTGCTAGGAGACATCTCTGATGACAGTCAAACACCTGCTAAGCTAACGGGAGCGTTGCAGTTTTGTTTTACTAACATGTCATCTTCTGAGCATCTGGCAATGGAATGACTTTATGGCCAGAGACTGGAGACATCAAGAAGGAATATCTCACATCCAACTTTGAATGGAACACAGCATGTGGTTTAGGGTGGAGAGGTAGGTTACCTTTCATAGGAACTCGAGCTTTGTAATCGTAATGGGACATGTCTGAGTATCACGTGGTCTGAAGCCCTTATACCAGTGGTTCCCAACCCTGTTCCTGGAGGCCCCCCAACACTACACATTTTGTATATCTCCCTAATCAAACACACCAGATTCAACTCATCCACACATTAGCAGAGACTCCAAGACCTGAATTGGGTGTGTCAGAAAAGTGAGATATACAAAATGTGCAGTGTTGGGTGGCCTCCAGGAACAGGGTTGGGAACCACTGCCTTATACACTCATGCCAATTTTATTAGCTGATGGGAGCTACGTCACGGGCTCCATAAAGGCGCTTGCTTTCACGGCATCAAGTTAAATGTTCTGTTCTTCAGTGCACGATCTCGCCTGGCTGTGTTGTACTAGCGATTCACGTCGAAGCAAGGATCATTAGTATTCTCCCTTTTGAGTGGCAACACAGGATAGAATTTAAGAAGTGCTTACCTCCGTGCACACGGTTTATTGACGGTGAAGATTCCCACAACATGTGCATTGCCTGTCTGGGGTTTCGCTATGCAGAGGCCGCATTGGAGGGTTCAAATTGCCCGCAGTGTGATTTATTGAATGTCAGGATGCTCTGCGAAAGACTTGCCTCCTTTGGATATTTGTTCAAGCCACGTGCTGGTGCAGGGTGCATGTATGCCAGCACCACATGGCCACTTTACCTGTGGGAGGCTGGCGCAGACACCGAGGAGATGGGAGATGAGAAGCAGGCCGACCTACAGGTTCTCTCTGCCACTCTCCCCGGATTCGGCTCGACGTTCTCCTGTGTAATTTACACACGGGCACTTGCGTCCTAGCTCTGAGGCCCACACAGCAGTTTCCTTCTGTGCTGAAGATGAGGACGCCAAATCTATGATGGCGTCAGATTACAAAGATTTAGCCGCCGGCCAGGCTGAAGCCTTGCCTCCTAGCGGTCGGATTTCCAGACCTTCGGTAACTTATACAGAGTTGCTGGAGGTTATTACACGTGCAGTGGAGAAATTGCATCTGGACTGGCCAGATGAAATGCAATCGGAGGATCGTAAATCGATCTTGGTTTTTTAGTGGGCCAATGTGCAGCTATACCTCATAGGCCACTCCCTTTTTCCCCAGACCTCCGTCATGAGATTTCAAAGCCCTGGGATCAACCTTACTCAATCAGTTGGCCTCTGAATTTTCTAATGTGTGTCGAGCTTCCTAACACAGATATACTTCGGTCCTGTTGATGGAAGAGATGCTGGCTGCCTATCTCCTTGTTCAGCCTACAGGTCTACCAGGCTTCAGGTCAGGCAGTTTCGGCTTTGCACACGCTGGCGGTTTTGCAAGCCTACCAGGCCCATTTTATGAGGGATTTAGATGAGGGAGCTGTGCTGGATACTGAGGCCGTCATAAACTACACCGAGCTTCTGATTTGGCGCTGAAAGCAACCAAACACATTGCTCATGCTGTTGGTAGAATTTGAAGGGCCTCGTGGAGGTGGAACGCCGTCTGTGGCTTACGCTCATGGATATTCGTGACAAGGACAAGGCCTTTCTAATGAACCCCCCTGTGTCACAATCAGGACTGTTCGGCGATGCAGTCCAGTCGGTGGTGGAAAAGTTCTGTGCTGTGAAACAGCATACTGCTGCATTCTAGCAGATGCTTCCTCACAGAGAGAGAGAAAAGCCTGTTGCAGCTCCGTGTGTTCACATTCGGTATCCTTGCAACGTCCCACCAGAGAGCTGCATAAGGCGGCAGACAAGAGTTTTGCACACCCTCAGAAGGATTAGGGTCCTCGTTCATTCCTGTCATCATGGGCATGTCCACATAGGCGTTTGGATGTTGGCCAGGCCCCTTTTAAACGGCCGACAGGACACCAGAAGCAAGCCTGACGGACTTGCAGTGAAACTAATGGTGAGCCCCCATTCAGTGAACTAAACCAGACCATACAAACTTATCCATGTCGTTGCTGTTTGCCCTTCGGACAGTATCGGGTTGAGTTTGCCATTGTACACACTTCGAACACCCGACAGCCAGAATATGGTTCAGTTTCATCCCAGTTTACACTGGGGAGCGAACATTAAAAAACCGCATCCTGATTCAGCCTCTGTCTTCATGACCAAAGGTCTCGAGACATGCATAACAGAATTCGATGTTCATCAAGCACAAGCGTACATAACACAGACAGTGAACAGAAGCATCACACATTGTCCCCCCATAAAGAATACTGGGGCTGTTGTGGCAAACCAGTTTTTTTCTCAAAAAAACATTCCCCACAATGTTCAAATGCTTTTCCCCATTGAAATTACCAGGGAAAAGGTTTATTCTGTCAGCGTCCCTGCTGTAGATGCATTTTAGGGCGCTCATCATTTACAGTATGCCTAAATACAATAAAAGCAAAAACATTATCAAATTCCCTTCAGCCAGCCATAGTATTGGAGGAGCAAAGGCTTTCCTCCGCTGTGCCACTGGTTCTGGGGCAGTCGCCAAAATTAAGCCAAGCATGCCATATAGTGGTTACTGGTAATACTGCGGGCAGGAGCCATTCATTAGTCCCTCTTTCTGCCCGTCTGTTAGCCTGGCAGCAGCTGAAGGGCATTTAGAACTGGGTACTTCTGGCAGGAGTGTTTCGGTGCCGGGGTTGCCCCGGCAACAATTAAAGTCTATGTTGCCGCTATTGCGGCTGACACGCACTTATTGATGGAGTCTGTTGGCATATATTCTCTTGTCTCTCATTTTATGCACGGGGTACACAAGCTTAGACCTTTTTTTGTCCAGTCTGCGTTCCTTTATGGGATTTATCTGTTGTTTTAGAGCCGCTATCGGGTGCTCCGTTTGAGCCCTTGGCAACAGTCACTGATACGTTTTTTGACTCTTAAAATGGCCCTGCTAGTGGCATCGTTTAAGAGAGTCGGTGATTTGCATGCCCAGTCAATCAGTCCCATATGTATGTTTTTTACACCAGGGTGTTAAAGGGTCATGTTAAGACCTCTTTTGTGCTACTTGCCCAAGGCTATTTCAACGTCATTTCGCTCGCAGACCATTATTTTCAGGCTTTCTATCCTCCCCCATTTGAGTCAGAGGAGCATGAAAGGTTGCATATGCTTTGCCAGTATGGGCGCTGCAAGTTATTTTGACCGTACTAGTCAGTGGAGTAAGTCAGAACAGATGTTTGTTTGCTATGGTGACCGCAACAGGGGTGTTTCGGTGTCCAAGCAAAGACTGACTCATTGGCTTATTGATGCAATATCAAATGCTTACAGAGCACACTGTTTACCTTTGCCTTTGGGTATTCGAGCCCATTCTACAAGGAGCATGACATCCTCATGGACTTTGGCTAGAGGTGCATCCTTGGAGAACATTTGTATGGTGGCAGGGTAGTCCTCTCCGCACACATTTGTTAGATTTTATAATCTGGATGAGGGTTTGACAGTTGCTTCTCAGGTTTTCTATGTTGGAACAGGATTAACCTCATAATTTCTTTTTATTCGGAAGCTTTAGCTTGCTTGTGTGCTGCTATATGCTTGCCACACGGGCTTAGATATTTGGTAGCCACTGTTCGCATGGGGTGAATGTATATCGTGCCCATAGCAATTACGCAGCTCGAGCTCCTACGAAAGTGAACATCTCTGTTATGTGGAACGTAACCATGGTTCCCTGAGTGGGAACGAGATGCTGCGCAGCTGGCCATACTCTCTAGCAGCTGTATAGGCTCGTGCATTCCTTCAGAAAATTTGAATCGATGGCGCGATAGTGAGCACCTTTATGGAGTCGGTGACATAGCTCCCTAGGGGCGTCACTTAAGTGCCATCAGCCAATAAAATTGGCATGATTGTATAAGGGCTTGAGACCACGTGACACTCAGATGTGTCCCATAGCGATTACGCAGCATCTCATTCCTACTCAGGGAACCAGGGTTACATTCCACATAACCAAGACGTTTTGTTGATTTAAAAGTAAAGTGCAACATTAATCTTATCTGCTTGGAAGAACAATTAACACACTTTTAGTGCCACTTAGTGGATATTTCACCTCAGAAATGGAAGCCTAAGCGATCGTTCTATCAGGAAGACTCGTATTAAGCATCATTAAAACATTCAATTTAGGCATCTCATCCAATCATATTCCACGCTATGCTTTATTAGCTCCGCACAGCTGTCCTTCATCACTTCGTCAACCACCCCCCACCACCACCTCACCACCAGTTTAGGTCCTGTCCTTTCTTTAAGGGGTAAGTTCCTCTCCCCTGCCATCATCGCCTTCTGGCAGGATCTGACAGTCTGAGTATTGAGTATGACTATTTTCAAACATTCATAATTGCCCATGAATTAATCAATTGAAAGGAATGAATGAAGAAAAAATAAAGAAACTTGCCAACACTCCAGCTTCTTTTCTTAACATGAGGAGAACATTATGCAGTGCTTGAAGTGTGCGAGTACCCACCGGTATGCAGTATCTGCAATTCTATAATTTAATCTACAGAGTACCAAAAGTTTTTCTTCCGTACCAACACTTCTCCTGGTATGATGTCATTTCTTTACATAATGTAAGTCTCTGCACAAAACTCAGCAGTGAGTTTAACAACACTCAGCGGCACATGCAACCGCATCAGTGGTCATCAGATGTGGTCCGTGGTCCTTTTCTGGACAGTAGAGAGCTTGTTTAAGCTTGTCTGGGCATAGTTCAGTAACACCACTCTCAGAAACATAAACTAGCAATTTTTAGGTGAACATATTTTATCACATCTTATTCAAAAAATCTATTTATGTAAATTACTTAGCTGCTGTGTGCAGTCAACACTATGGACATACGTTAAAAATATGTCACAGCTGTTATATAAGTGTTGCCAGCTCATATGCACAACTTTTTTAACAAAAGATAAATCAATGATGAAAACCAAACTTTCTCCATAGTGCTCGTAAAAAGTGATAATGTGAAGCATCACTGAACCTGCCAACATGTACATATCACATACCACACAGTATATCCTGATTGTGTTTGTTTCTATATACAGATGTGTGTCAGCATTCTCAATCCCGAACATCATCAAATCAGTTTGTTCTCTGTTTACTAATCTACACAAGTACAGTTGTGCTCAAAAGTTTGCATACCCTGGCAGAAATTGTGAGTCTTTTATTTAAGGATAGTGATCATATAAAGCCATTTATTATCACATAGTTGTATGGCTCCTTTTTAAATCACAATTATAACATAAATCACCCAAATGGCCCTGATCAAAAGCTTAGATATCCTTGAGTGTTTGGCCTTGTTACAGACACACAAGGTGACCCACACAGGTTTAAATGGCAATTAAAGGTTAATGTCCCACACCTGTGGCTTTTTAAATTGCAATTAGTGCCTGTGTATAAATAGTCAATGAGTTTGTTAGCTCTCACGTGGATGCACTGAGCAGGCTAGATACTGAGCCATGGGGAGCAGAAAAGAACTGTCAAAAGACCTGCATAACAAGGTAATGGAACTTTATAAAGCTGGAAAAGGATATAAAAAGATATCCAAAGCCTTGAAAATGCCAGTCAGTAATGTTCAGTCACTTATTAAGAAGTGGAAAATTCGGGGATCTCTTGATACCAAGCCAAGGTCAGGTAGACCAATAAAGATTTCAGCCACAACTGCCAGAAGAATTGTTCCGGATACAAAGAAAAACCCACAGGTGACCTCAGGAGAAATACAGGCTGCTCTGGAAAAAGATGGTGTGGTTGTTTCAAGGAGCACAATACGACGATACTTGAACAAACATGAGCTGCATGGTCAAGTTGCCAGAAAGAAGCCTTTACTGCGCCAATGCCACAAAAAAGCCCAGTTACAATATTCCCAACAACACCTTGACATGCCTCACAGCTTCTGGCACACTGTAATTTGGATTGACAAGACCAAAATAGAGCTTTATGGTCACAACCATAAGCGCTATGTTTGGAGAGGGGTCAGCAAGGCCTATAGTGAAAAGAATACTATCACCACTGTGAAGCATGGTGGTGGCTCACTGATGTTTCGGGGGGAGGGGGGAGCTCTAAATGCACTGGGAATCTTGTGAAAATTGATGGCAAGATGAATGCAGCATGTTCTACTGGCAGACAATTTGCATTCTTCTGCCCAAAAGCTGCACATGGGACGTTCTTGGACTTTCCAGCACGACAATGACCCTAAGCACAAGGCCAAGTTGACCCTCCAGTGGTTACAGCAGAAAAAGGTGAAGGTTCTGGAGAGGCCATCACAGTCTCCTGACCTTAATATCATCGAACAACTCTGGGGAGATCTCAAACGTGCGGTTCATGCAAGACGACCAAAGACTTTGCATGACCTGGAGGCATTTTGCCAAGACGAATGGGCAGCTATACCACCTGCAAGAATTTGGGGCCTCATAGACAACTATTACAAAAGACTGCACGCTGTCATTGATGCTAAAGGGGGCAATACGCAGTATTAAGAGCTAAAGGCATGCAGACTTTTGAACAGGGGTCATTTCATTTTTTTCTTTGTTGCCATGTTTTGTTTTATGATTGTGCCATTCTGTTATAACCTACAGCTGAATATGAATCCCATAAGAAACAAAAGAAATGTGTTTTGCCTGCTCACTCATGTTTTCTTTAAAAATGGTACATATATTACCAATTTTCCAATGGTATGCAAACTTATGAGCACAACTGTATCTAGCTCATGCACAAATTCACCATATGTGCAGGACAAGGAAATGCTAATTTCCCCCTCATTGAATGGGAGCATTATAAAGAAAATATAGACATTCTACTCTTTTTTTCAGTTTTATATTTATTTTATGTAAAAAAAAGAAAAAAAAAGAAAAGAAAATTCATTAGATTGCCATTGTTTTCTTATGTGGGTTGATACTGTCAAAGATATGGAGCAAATCTAAATGTTCTTCCTAGATTTTAATAAACAATAACCCTACATTGTGTTTTTACTTACAAAATAATATTCCTCAAAACCTATATGTTATTTGAGGGTGTGAGTTTATGTTTGTTCTTCATGGCCAGATCTTAAAAAATGTTAATTAAATACGCATGACTATTTTCTTGTAAATAATAATATATTGTTAACAGTGTTTTGTAAAAACAGTGTAAAAACAAGCAAGTACATGATCAATGGAAACATGTAAATTCTTCACACTGGAAAAATCAGGTTAACACTAATAAGGAGAGAACCTGCAATCTTCAAGCACTGACGTTATGTTAGCATTAGCATTTTGGAGAACGTAAACCTGAAAATTTAATTTGCCAACTCTTTTTTCCATTTTAACTATCAGACAAAACATGTAAGGATATCTAGATTAAAGAACATATAAACAATGTTGCACTTGGAAATTTTCACCTACCATTCTGAGAACTTCATCAAATAAGTAACGGTGGTGAATGACCTGATGGTGTCTCTTCTGTAAAACATAATGAGCAGCCCGTTAAGGCTGTGCTCCAGATAAAGTTAATGGAGCTTGAATTGAGCTCCTAATTGCCCTGTCTCTGTTACATTTATTCAGCTTCACCAAAGCCAAGCAGCTGTGAATGGCCATACAGGAAAACATACCACAAGCTACAGTATAGAGGAAGTGAGGAGAAATGAAGAACAGAGGGAGAGAGGGAAAGACAGAGACAATGAAAGAGAGGTAGTAAACCATTTGGACAGAAAGATGGGGAGAGTATTTGTCAGCAACTGAAACTAGAGAACATCACTGGTCTGTTACAGACAGCACAGCAACATTTGTGACATACTTTCCGATCTTAGCTGTTGTTCTCCAGCAGAAACGATATGAGAAATGACAACTGAGAAGAAATGAGGATTTTCAAAATATAGGCAGTCTTTAGTGGGGAAAAATGCCAGTGGCAGCATAGGGGTGAAAAAAAAATAAAAACAGGTGCATCATTTATACTCATACACACACATATACAAGCATTTGCACACATAGACACAAACACACCACACACACACACACACACACACACACACACACACACATTAAAAACGTTTTTAGCAGATGAGGCACTTAGCTGGCTCTTAAAACTGAGTGTCACTCTCTCTGTGTCCCTGTGATGGGTTCGTGCACTGCAATTACACACACAATTAGAGCCACACACACTACCACATCTCTGCCACAAAGCTTTATTTAGTGTATTTTTTTCTTGTGTGTGTGTGTGTGTGTGTGTGTGTGTGTGTGTGTGTGTGTGTATAACGACAGGGTGTTAAAGAGCTAGAAACATGTTTTTAGGTATGGCGATGTGAGTTTCTTCATTCATGTAAAGCTGATAATTAATTCATATTAGCTAAAGTTCTTAGGCAAAGCATAATAAAATAGTTCTGTTGAATATGTATGATGTGTGGAGGTTGCCCTGCTGCATTTTGTTCCCCCTCTTTCTCTTCTACATAAACAAGACTCACACATAGACACACCACCAGTATTGGGGAAGCTTTTGAAGAAGTAATTAGCTACACTACATGCCAAAAAAAAGTAGCTAAGTACTGTACATTAAAGCAATTTAAGGAAGAAAATCTTTTAAAACTATGAGATTATATTATTTAATTCTGCAATCAGAAATTTGAATTTATAAAGTTATATTTATAATATCATCCAAAATATACTGAAATTTTATTAAAAAAAAGATTTGTAATGCAATTGTGACATAAATAATGTTTCGAATCAAACAGCATTGTGTGACACAAGAAAAGTAGCCAACTCAATCAGGGAGACAGCATTAAATTGAATATATGCTGTAAATTTATACTAAATACAACAAATAAAACTAGAAGACACCTTATTTATATAACTTTAGAATATAAACGAAACAATTAACTAAATATTTCACTTTAAAAAAGAAGCGTGGTGACTTCTGTGAAGGGGCTCCAGAGAATCAGAGAATCATTTGTTTGAACCAGTTCATTTACATGTAGGTTTGGGGAGTAATGGAATACATGTAACAGGATTACGTATTTAAAATACAAAATATAAGTAACTGTATTCCACTACAGTTATTTTAAATCATTGGTAATTAGAATACAGTTACATTCAAAAAGATTGCTGAAGAGATTACTTTGCATTTTATTGTCATTTGTTTCACTTAATATTTAGTCCTTTCAGATGGAAAACATTTATACATATAAATGATGTGATCCAAAGTGCATTTGAACAGCGGTGAAACACTTTCTTATGATGTGTTACATTCATACGAGCAGACAGAGAAGTTTGAAGTAAGTTTGGAGCACAAGAAATAGAAATAAACCTTGTGTAAATTGTCAGCTTTACACTAAGCTAAAATGCTATTTCTAGCCATTTTACATGCACATGTTACCAGGCACGATCATATTTTTTTTATAAAGAAAATTCATGTTGGATCATAATTTCTTTTTCTTCTTGTAAGATCTTTGATATTAGGGCAAAAATCATATTCTTGATAATCATTTTTGTATTGTTTTCCTGTAAAAATATCAAAAAATCCTTAAAACAAGATCAATTTGATTTATCTTGTTTTAGAAACAACGCTGCATAAAATAGTGTTATAATAGTGTTAATAGTTAAACCTAAATAGGTTTTTCAGAGAATGTATTTTTAACGTTTTTTTTTTTTTTTTTTTTAGTCAAAACAAGTGATGGACTCAAGATGGTGCCGAGTATGGCTGCTGCGTTGCGAGCTCCGACACAACATTGTAGTTTTTTGTTTGTTTTGTTTACAATTCATATGTTTTTTGTCTACGACAGACAAACACTTTTGGACATTGGTTCTGCAATTACACACCGTAAACCGGACTTCAAATTCCTCAATGCCGACCCGCTGTTTACAAACAGGCCAGCGGAGCCCTTTGTCTGGGCTGCCCGGCCGTGGATACGCGAAAGGAAAAGGGGAAACAGAGCCAGCGTTCTCATCAGAGTAAGACGTCGTGCAAATTGACCCCCACTACCCAGTATTCTACTGGCAAATGTTCAGTCTCTGGATAACAAGCTCTGCGAGCTGAAAGCACGGATCTCTTTCCAACGAGAGACGAGGGACTGCTGCATTATCTGCCTTACAGAAACTTGGATGTCTGCGGAGATTCCAGACTCAGCCATTGAACCCGCGGGGTTCTCCATACACCGAGCAGACACAGCGAAAGACCTCTCAGGTAAAAGCAGAGGTGGTAGTGTATGTTTTATGATCAACAAATCCTGGTGTGATCAGAGGAATGTACATTCCATCAAGTCTTTCTGCTCTCCTGATCTGGAATTTCTCATGCTTCTGTGTCGACCATTCTGGCTACCGAAGGAATTCACAGAGGTCATTATCACTACTGTGTACATCCCGCCACAAGCCAACACAGACCGGGCACTCAAGGAACTGTACGGGATTATAAGCAAGCAGGAAACCGCGCACCCTGAGGCCATGTTCATTGTGACCGGGGACTTTAACAAAGCCAATCTCAAATCAGTCGCACCAAAATACCACCAACACATTAGTTTTAACACACGAGGGGACCAGGTTTTGGACCATTGCTACTCTCCCTTCCGGGATGGCTACAAATCCCTCCCCCGCACACCATTTGGCCAATCGGACCACTCTTCCATTCTGCTTCTGCCCGCTTACAGGCAGACACTGAAACAGGAAGCACCCGCCCTCAGAACGATCCAGTGCTGGCCGGACCAATCAGACTCTATGCTACAAGACTGTTTTGATCACGTGGACTGGGAGATGTTCCGGTCCGCCTCTGATGACGACATCGAGCTTTACGCTGATAGCGTAACGTGTTTCATCAGAAAGTGCGTAGAGGACATTGTTCCGACCAAAATAATACGAATCTACCCGAACCACAAACCTTGGATTAATAGCGATGTTCACGCGGCACTTGATGAGCGGACCTCCGCTTTTAATTTCGGGAACACGGAGGAGCATAAACAAGCCAGTTATGCCCTCCGAAAAACTATCAGAACAGCAAAATGTCAGTACAGGAACAAGGCTGAAGGACAGTTTAACACCACCAACTCTAGAAGCATGTGGCAGGGAATTAACATCATCACGGACTTTAAAGGGAATAAAAACTCTGCCGTGAACACCGTTGCCTCTCTTCTAAGAACTAAATACTTTTTATGCTTGTTTCAAGGGAAATAACACCGCCCTCACAGAGAGAACTCTCACGGCCGAAGCTACAGAGGTTAGTTCACTCTCCGTCTCTGTAGCGGATGTAACCCAATCCTTCCGACAGGTGAATATCCATAAAGCCGCGGGTCCAGACGGCATTCCGGGCGTCATCAGAGCATGTGCGAACCAACTGGCTGGTGTTTTTATGGACATTTTCAACCTTTCCCTCTCTTTGTCTGTAGTCCCCACATGCTTTAAAACATCCACCATTGTGCCTGTTCCAAAGCAATCCAAAATCACTTGCTTAAATGACTGGCGTCCCGTTGCTCTGACCCCCATCATCAGCAAATGCTTTGAGAGACTAATCAGAGATTACATCTGCTCTGTGCTGTCTCCATCACTGGACCCATTGCAGTTTGCTTACCGCAACAACCGCTCCACTGATGATGCCATTGCATCTACAATACACACTGCTCTCTCCCACCTGGAATAAAAGAACACTTATGTGAGAATGTTGTTTGTGAACTACAGCTCAGCATTCAACACCATAGTGCCCTCCAAGCTTGATGAGAAACTCCGGGCTCTTGGCTTAAACAGCTCACTGTGCAGCTGGATCCTGGACTTCCTGTCAAGCAGACGCCAGGTGGTTAGAATGGGCAGCAACATCTCCTCATCACTGACCCTCAACACTGCAAAGGGTGGTGCGAACTGCCAGACACATCATTGGAGGTGAGCTTCCCTCCCTCCAGGACATATATACCAGGTGGTGTGTGAAAAAAGCTCGGAGGATCATCAGAGACTCCAGCCACCCGAGCCATGGGCTGTTCTCACTGCTACCATCAGGCAGGCGGTATCGCAGCATCGGGACCCGCACCAGCTGACTACATGACAGCTTCTTCCCCCAAGCAATCTGACTTTTGAACTCTTGATCTCTCACGATCAAAATACATCAGCACTGCACTTTATTACTCTTATATTTCACACCGGACTGTCATAAATGATATTCTCTCTTAACAACACACTGGCAACTTACTATCAACCGACAGCCTGAATGTCAATACAGTACAATACAACCTACTGGATATTTTATATATACTATATATACTATTTTTATTGTATAATGTGTATTCTATATTGTGGGGATTGTATACTGTACATTGTATGTTATTATTTGTACAGTATATTGTGTTATGTGTATATTAGATTTTAAATTGTGTTGTGTAAATCTGATGTTTATTGTAAACTGGTATATGTCTCATCACTGTCACGACTACTATGTTGCTCAGAACTGCACCCAAGTATTTCACACACTATTGCACTTGTGTATATGGTTGTGTGACAATAAAAGTGATTTGATTTGATTTGAAGTGAAAAAATCTACCAGTGCTGAAGAAGTAATCCAAAGTATTTAGAATATGTTACTGACCTTGAGTAATCTTACAAATTACATTTTACAGCATGTATTATGTAATCTAGTGGAATACATTTCAAAAGTAACCCTCCCAACCCTGTTTACATGAACTGTCCAAATGAACAGATTCACAATAATGAATGGACTTCACAACAAAGTCCCTTTCAAGGCAAGTCAGTCCACTTGGTGGCCATCTTGAGAATGCTCCCAGGCAGCTATTTTCTATGGATACAAGCGGCATAAAAGTAAGTATCTACTCGAATGGGGAATGACGGAAATCTCCAAAATGATTTGTCAAGATCATGATCAAATAACATTTTTCAATTCAACAGTAAAATCTGACAACCATGGTATCATACATTTAGCTTCTTTAGCTCAGATCATGCTAAAAAACACTATTTTCCGGCTGGTCCAGCTAATGCGCATGTACACTATCAAGTTGACTGACATGCAAAGCCTGTATATGAAAAGTTATTGACTCTTTCTGGACTCTTATTGACCTGCGAGGCATGAACTTCCTTTTCTACATCTGCCATATTGGGTGTTCCAGTTTCTCCCATTCATTTTAATACAAGTGCTCCGTCTCAGACTAAACAGTCTCTGCTTCCCAACGCTACATATAAGTGAATCGTTTTGAACTAAATTAGTGAATTACATCAACTTAAATGAGTTGGACTTCCCAAGGCTTTGAGAGAGGACTGTTTAAGTTTAGGCGTTTGTTTACTACCTCAACTGTTTTATTGCGTGGCAAATGAAGTGTTTGGTGGTCTTACTGGAAAATCTAAACGGTTGTGAAAATAGCAGAGTTAGATGTATTTAAGTTAGTAGTGTTCCTGGTTAGTGGTTAGTACTGTATGTAGTGTTGCATGCTGGTATGGTGGTGTCCCTACCAAGCTTTGTGACTTCTAAACTAGCAAGCCTCCCTTGATCAACCTGCCTCATCAGAAAGACCATGCGGCTGGTTGACCAGCATGTTTTTGCTGGTGAAAAACATGGCTATTCTGGTCCACCAGCTTGTCCAGCACCAAACCAGAATAATTTTAATTCATGCTGGTCTAAGCAGGTCTTTCCAGCAGGGTCTGGTAACATTGGTCTTATCTTCTTAAACTGCAATCAAGGTTACTTTGCAATGTGGAAAATATCCTCACAAGCTTAGTACTAGCAATGTTAGCATAAATATATATGGAAAGTTGTGCATTTGTGCTTCAAAGAGTTTGTGTGTGTAATTCTCTTTTCATGTACATGAATAAATGTTTTAGCAATATGTGGTTAATGATGGTAAATTATGGTTAACCATAACCTAAATCAAATAATAAGCTCTCTGTTTTTGAGAATTTGTGAGAATTTTTTTATATGCCCTTTTTAACATTTCCTAATATCCATTTGCTACATTGGTTTCTAATTCCTTGTAAGCAGCCATTCCTCTTTCACAGTCTCTAGCTGTGTGTGCTGTGCATGTGCATTGTGCCACAGTGTCATGTGGCTCCATGTTCGGTCCCTCGTCCCTGGCATGGGGTCCCTTATTTAGCGGATTAGCCTGCACAGACGTGGGCTTGAGTCCAAAGACTCATGGTTTTGCTGTTTCAAACCCTCTGGATATGGGGGAAATGGCCCTTTGGAAGCAGTGCCAAGAACTCCAACTAGCCTGTTGTGTCTGACATATTGCCACAGACTCAGTAGGAAACCAATCTGACAACATTCTTGATTATTTAGCGATTAGCCAGTCGGCTCTCCAGTCAACTGAAATGTAAGATCACGTTGAGAATGGGAGAAGTTATCGCCTTACGGTAACTTTTGCTCTTTTGTAGCTCTAAAGTTCCACGTAGCTTAGAGGCATAAGCATATTAGTTTTTGCGGCTCTTCTCGGCCAAACGATAATTAATTTCAACCAGATCGCTGTATTTTTCTTCTGTGTCAAACAATGTCCATATGTGGTCAGAACCAACATAACTTAAGGGTTGCTCTAACAGCTCCAGTGTGATCATTTGCACACAGCTCGAAGGAGGTTGTTGCCGAGGATGTCAAGGGCTTCCTCCTCCACACTCTCTCATCTTTGAGGCTCCCTGTCAATCAATATTCAGTTACCGCAAAAACCGAGGGCTCATGAACCTGCTATTATGCAAATGCATGCGTACTGATACTGTTTTCATAACCACTCTTGGTCAGCCCACATCCGAAAACAATTGGTCATCACTTCATAACTCAAGAAAGAAGAGAATGTGTATCCTTCTGTGTGTGCATTCGTGTTTGTGTGTGTGTATGTGTTTTTGTCAGTGACTCACTCTTTCGCTGTGTGCTTGACCCTGGTACTGCCCACACAAAAAGTGCCCAGCTGAGTGCTGTCTTTGTAATGGCTTTGTGTTGGCTTATCATTTGACCTTTGACTTTGCGAGTGCTTCCTCCTGCTCCCCTCTGCCACAGATTAACCTCTTTTCTTCTATTTATACAGTCAGATACTGAGCACCATGCCACTGCCCTTAACCCACACATGTTGAATATACCACATACAGTTTGCATTAACATGCTGTACGGTTAACAATTTACAGATGAGGGGAGCTGTTTTTTAGGCTTAATGTTGTGATTTGATTTCTTTTAGGATGTGCAGCTGCGCACCAAGCATATGTTTTTTTTTATTTGTAGATAGTGTATCCTACTAGGTTTGTTTGCTATTACTTTAATATTTTTCTGGAAAACAGCCAACAGGTGGCGTTATGCAATTTTTTGTGGACTGGAGCAGGGCAATTATTTAATGAGGTACACTTATGAAGCAGACTTTCTCCCTTCTCTTCTCTTCTCTTCTCTTCTCTTCTCTTCTCTTCTCTTCTCTTCTCCCAACTACACATGCACACAAACTAGACACTCATATACAGACTCCCACACACACAGGGTTGAGATCAGATGTAGAAAAGACACCATTTTGTGTTTGTGTGTGTGTGTGTGTGTGTGTGTGTGTGTGTGTGTGTGTGTGTGTGTGTGTGTGTGTTTGTTGCAATCCTTGTCTCCTGTGGAGCACTTGGGTGAATGCCTGGGTGTGAATGAGGGTCAGAGACAGCCCTGGCCTCTCGCTGCATCCCGCCAAGTCTCATTTTCGCACATTAATCACCCCCATTCACAGATAATGGGCTCCCCCTCAGTACCATTTAACCGCTATCCCTGTCCTTTAGACCTGTTCATTTAGGGCTCGGTAGGGGGCATGGTGTCTGCTTGTGTAATTCCAATCAGAGTGATAAACAGGTTAGTCGTCTTATCTGGTTTGTGGACACATCACAACAATGACGAGCTACATCAATGAAATATACCTCACCCACTCATCATCGCTCCCTCTCTCACTTTTGCAGTTATGCTCATCCATTCATTCCTTAATACTCTACTTTGTTTGCTTTGTTTGAACCATGAAATGAAAGATTTAGAGTGATTTTCACAGGAATTTGAGCATACTGGCATAACAGGCATGGTCAGCTGCCCCGGATATGGTAGTTTTTGTAAATAAACATGAATTTGGTATTATGGAAATTTGGGTGGTTTGGGTTCTGAGATGACTGCATTTTTTTTTTTTTTTTGCTGTAGGAAAATTCAGGTGGTAATAAGTTTAAGGTAAATTGAAGGTTAAAATGTAGGTATTCCTTGTAAAGTGTGGTTGTAGCACACATACATTTGCTTCTGTTAGCATAGACACTGAAACATATTGATGTACATTATTGACAGTCTCTCAAACATTAATCATTTTATGTATGAACAACTTTAGAGATGTACAAATGTTTAAGAATCCTTATTGAATCCATGAGTATTGAATTCATGCAATGAATCAGTTGATTTTAATGTATTTATTATCATATGGAATAAATTATTGTGATGACATTTTTCTGCCTGTAAAACTGTTTTACAGTGTTCCCGAAGGTCCTAAATGTTTTTTGTTTTTTTTTAAATGTCTTGGCCATAAAAATCTTAAACTTACATTTGGGGATGGAAAAACAGGAATCATGATATGGCCTTATGTAAATATTAAACTGCAAAAGGCTGTGATTTATATATATATATATATAATATATATATATATATATATATATATATATATATATATATATATATATATATATATATATATATATATACTGTATTTACTGTGTGTGTGTGTGTGTGTGTGTGTGTATATGTATATATATATATATATATATATATATATATATATATATATATATATAGGTATTGTAAATACTTTGGATTACTTCTTCAGCACTGGTAGAGTTTTTCTCTTGTTTTGACTATAAAAACTCTGCCAGTACAGTGAGACAAAATACACGTTAAAAATACATTCTCTGAAAAACCTAAATATCTTATACAGTGTTGTTTCTAAAAGAAGATATATCAAATTGATCTTGTTTTAAGGATTTTTTGATATTTTTACAGGAAAACAATACAAAACTTATTATCAAGAATAAGATTTTTGCCCTAATATCAAAGATCTTACTAGAAAAAAAGAAATTATGATCCAACGTGAATTTTCTTGATATAAAAAATATGATCATGCCTGGTAACATGTGCGTGTAAAATGACTAGAAAAAGCATTTTAGCTTAGTGTAAAGCTGACAATTTACACAAGGTTTATTTCTATTTCTTCTGCTCCAAACTTACTTCAAACGTACTTCTCTGTCTGCTCATATGAATGTAACACATCATAAGAAAGTGTTTCACCGCTGTTCAAATGCATTTTAGATCACATCATTTATATGTATAAATGTTTTCCATCTGAAAGGACTAAATATTAAATGAAACAAATGACAATAAAATGCAAAGTAATCTCTTCAGTAATCAAAATACTTTTTGAATGTAACTGTATTCTGATTACCAATGATTTAAACTGTAACTGTAGTGGAATACAGTTACTTATATTTTGTATTTTAAATACATAATACCTGTTACATGTATTCTGTTACTCCCCAACCCTGTGTGTATATATATATATCAATATATATATAAGTGGTGATTTCTCAGGGCCAGCAAAGCCTTCTCTGCTGGCCTAACATGCCAAATAAATAAATATTTTTCTTTCTTTCATTCTCTATCACCTTTTTGCCTATTTCACCTTTTTCTCTATCATGTATTTTTAACTGCTTCCCACTCTTAATTTATTTACAAACAAACAGAGAAAAACAAAAAGTTTATCCAGTCAGAATTTATTCCTTGATGTTTACAAGCAAAGTGTGACAACTGTTTCACAAATTGCATGCCCGAATCCGAAGCAGCGCATGAGTCTGGGCTCCACCCCCTCAGGCCTTCAGAATTTCCACAGAATCCCTCAACATTGCAAATGAATTAGCAACTATAGTCAGATTGTCAGATTCATCAGCCACTCAGATTGATTTATTTGTTCTTGGTGGGTATCCGCTTGTACGATAGCTTAGGGACAAAGCTGAGCTTTATCATGAAGCTATCTACTAGCCAAAAATGTGTGCGAGAATGTTTGTGAGGCACGTGTGTGTGTGTGTGTGTGCGTGCGTGTGTGTGTGTGGTTAGTACGAGAGAGAGAGAGAATTAAGTGACAGCCCCAAAGCCGGTTTCGTGATCGTGGGAAAGGAAGCAGCTGTTAGTTTATCACTCAGAGACGTGGTGGACGGCTCGTAAACCGTCCCGCGGTATTTGATTCTTTAATGGATAAACTCAGTTTGCCGGTCTGACCCACGATGGTGGAAATGCACAACATTCCAATGTGGTTGGACTACAATACAGCAAATCAAATTTGTGATAATTAATACCCTGAGTATTAATAATGAGCGGACATGGCGGTCCGTAAACTGTACAAGCAATAACCTTGATACACAAGAATAACACACTATAATATTCTATCTCTGCCCAGACGTATACCTCTTACTTGAATTGCATGAGGATGCAGAATGTGTGTTCATCTGCCCTTTAACTCAGACTCGGTTCCTCGAGGCTTGGGTGATGACGGGAGGCCGTTTCCTCGCTCTGTCGGCGGGCGGTACAGCTGCTGATTCTCAGGCTGGCGGAGAAATCAGCGACATTGACTTGATTGAAGATGGAAGAGAAATCTTTAATCTCTTCACTTCTGTAGGCAACGGATGAAGATGCGGATTGCTTAGTGGTCTCCTTTGGATCCATTAGAGTGTTTGGTGGAACATAGAGTAATCTCAATTCGTCCAGCGAGATGGAGATTGTATGGCCACAGTTTCAAGTCGGACGTTACTTCCTTGTGCCACGAGGTTGCACCTGAGAGCAGCGATGAGCTGCGTCTACACACGGTGAGCAAAGTTGCTGGAAGCAAATCCCGGAAGCATTTCAGAGGTATTTCTACTCCTGATGATGTCATGGTTGAGGTGCGTTCTGTCGTGTGCCTCATCCAATAGGAGTTGAGAGTTCGATCCTTTAGTGAGCAAGGCTTCATGGGATTTGTAGTCTGTTTTGGGCTCCCTTTGTTTGATTTTGGCGCGGTTTTTATCAGTAAGATTTATTACCTGGTATGAGGGGGCCTGAGTTAGGTTTTACAACTGTGTTAGGCCTGCCTTTGTCTTCTATCTGAATACATGAGGCCCAACAGCAGCAATGACAGCTTTGCAGATCCTTGGCATTCTAGCTGTCAGTTTGTCCAGATACTCAGGTGACATTTCACCCCACGCCTCCTGTACAACTTGCCATAGGTGTCGCTGTTTTGTTGGGCAGTTCTCACGCACCTTACAGTCTATCTGTTCCCACAAAAGCTCAATGGGGTTAAGATCCATAACACTCTTTTCCAATTATCTGTTGTCCAATGTCTGTGTTTCTTTGCTCACTCTAACCTTTTCTTTTTGTTTTTCTGTTTCAAGAGTGGCTTTTTCTTTGCAATTCTTCCCATAAGGCCTGCACCCCTGAGTCTTCTCTTTACTGTTGTACATGAAACTGGTGAGTGGGTAGAATTAAATGAAGCTGTCAGCTGAGGACATGTAAGGTGTCAATTTCTCAAACTAGAAACTGATGTACTTATCCTCTTGTTTAGTTGTACATCTGGCTTTCCACATCTCTTTCTGTCCTTGTTAGAGCCAGTTGTCCTTTGTTTTTGAAGACTGTAGTGTACACTTTTGTATGAAATCTTCAGTTTTTTGGCAATTTCAAGCATTGTATATCCTTCATTCCTTAAAACAATGATTGACTGACGAGATTCTAGAGAAAGCTGTTGCCATTTTTGACCTAATATTGACCTTAAGACATGCTAGTCTACTATGGCAACTCAAAAAAAAACACAAAGACAATGTTAAGTATTTAAAGAACCAAATAGCTTTCAACTGTGTTTGATATAATGGCAAGTGATTTTCTAATACCAAATTAGCAAATTAGCATGATTACTCAAGGATAAGGTGTTGGAGTGACGGCTGCTGAAAATGGGGCCTGTCTAGATTTGATCAAAAATGATATTTTTTTTTTCTAATAGTGATGGTGCTGTTTTTTACATCAGTAATGTCCTGACTATACATTGTGATCAGCTGAATGACACTTTGGTGAATTAAAGTCCCAATTTCCATCCGAAACAGCAAAATCTGTACATTGTTCCAAACGTTTGGCCACCAGTGTCTGTGTATATATATATATATATATATATATATATATATATATATATATATATATATATATATATATATATATAGAATTGGTATCATCTGAATCAGCTTGAAGCTGAAGCTTGACTACTTGTTAAAAATACCAACAACAAAAAAGCTATCAATATTATGACTGAGGGTTATTACTTTTCAGAATGCTCACAATTAATGTATGTGATGGCGGATGGCATAATAAATTAAACTATAATAGTATTTTAGGGATAACAAGTACATTTCTAAACCACTTTTATTTGTAGCAGATAAATATGTGAATATTATATGAAATACTGAGACACAAAGTGCAAAATAAATAAATAAATAAATAAAAACACTAAATTGTAGACACAGAAACAACATGTGTTTCAACACTCCCCAGTCTCGCATACAATAAAATTTTTCACAGCAATGTACCACATGCTCTCTCTTCATAAATAGATGGATTTCCAACTTGTTTCCAACTTGAGGGAGAGAAAGAGAATGTAAGAAAGAGGGGAAGGTATGTAACTTACGACTGTGTGTGTGTGTGTGTGTGTGTGTGTGTGTGTGTGTGTGTGTGTGTGTGTGTGTGTGTGACTGTGCTGTAATATGAGTAATGTCCATAGGGATTCCTTCCTCTCATATCTCTGACAGTAGCAGCATGGTGACTAAGGGCTAATTAAAACATGCTATTATTTGAGAGGCCACAGTGACATGATAAGAAAGAACAAGTCTGAGGGAAATTAGCCAGCGCAGCTGCTCTATCAAATACCATTTCTACTATGTCAGCTGACAGTGGGAGACAATTTTTTTCTCCCCAATTGTTTACTGCCTGTTAAAATATTTGACAGTTTTATGGGGCTGCTACCTACAGCAAAGTGAGCAGTCGCTGTAACCATATTGTACAATAAAATATTTGTCTTTCCCTTTACACTGTAAAAAAAAAAAAAAAATCCTGTTAAATTTACAGTAAAAAACTGGCAGCTGTGGTTGCCAGAAATTCACTGTAAAAAATGCAGTAACCACTTTTCTGGCTTATGTAATTTTGATGCCTGTATATTTTACGGTGCATTACCGTCATTTATATTATTTAAAAATAAACTTGATATATTAACCTTCTGAAACTGTAGAAATCTGTTTTTCACTTTATAATGTATTGTTAATCACCGTAGTAATCACAGAAGAGCACATAATGACATGAGGTTCATCAATAGTGGCTCTTCCAGCCCAGTAGCAATGATCAATAAACATTTCGAGACAGTGCTCAGTGTCACTTACACAAACACTAAACACCATCAAGGTAACACATATGTAAAATTAAAACAATGCAATAAACATTAACTAAACTACATCAAATATAACACAGAACACCCCAATGTATGTAACTGATATTAAAAATAAGAAGAAATGTAACTATTCCCATAAAATATAATGAAATGTAATGGGTCATGCAGGGAAATGTGGGAATGCCGATTATTGTTTTTTACCGTACTTTTAACAATAATTTACTGTAAAAAGTACATGTACTCTCTTGTTGAACATAATACACATTTTTACTGTTAATTATACAGAAAATCATACTTTTTACATAAAAAAAATAATTTTTACAAAATGTTACCATAAAACTACATGTATTGTCTTTTTAAATATATGAAAAAATGTTACCGTATATTTTAAACAGCCGCGGGCCATGCATTTTAAGTCTAGGCCTTCAGTGCGATTCATGCCATTAAGAAAACACAGTTTCACAATTAATAAGACGCTATGCCTATCATACATTATGTAGGGCTTTACTGGTTGTTTAGATCAGTGTTACTATCAGAAATATTTAATAATTATTTCTGTAGTTATTAATCAATATTTAAATTAATTAATTGGATCTAACTCATTAAAACCTCATATGGGGCTCCAGTAAATGTAGTGTGCTACATTTAGGAGCAAGTTTGGTTATTAGCAATAATTAATAATTATCAAAGATAATTATTAATTATTAAAATCAATAGAACATTGATGAGAATCAATGTTAGCTTTTTTTAATCCTTTAAAATCAACACTTATCAAAGATAATCATTAATTGTTAACATCGATGAAACATTAAAATTAACACTAGCTTATTGATCATTCAAATTCAAAGATAATTATCAATTATCAAAAATCAATAGAATATTAATAAGGATTAACATTGACGGGGCACCACCCTGAAATCAGGGACTAATAACCGAATATTAAAACAGTCTCAATATTAGATTGTTTTCTTAGGAAAATCGACATCCGAAGAATATCGATTTTCGGGAAAAAACACAATGAAAGAAGGCTTGAATCCGAGCACTGACATCCCGTCAGCACGACACAGGCGTATGCAAAACAAACCAAAACACTTCTCTTTGTAATATAAACAAAAGTTTATTTATGCAATAATATCAATTAATAATTAACACAATGCAGTCAATAAACTTCCGACTTACAACTACAAACTAAACAGTGACATGATTAGATATGGAAATAAAATAATCCTATAACACATAAGGTGTGTGTGTGTCAGTGTGGTTAGTGAGAGAGAGAGAGAGAGAGAGAGATGATTAAGTGACAGCCCGAAAGCTGATTTCGCTATAGCTGGAGATAAAGCAGCCGTGTTCATCACTTAGAGACGCGGTTTTACGAGCGGGGCTCGTAAAAGTCCCTTGTTATTTGACTCTTTAATGGATGAACTCAGTTGCTGTCTCACCCGCGATGGCGAAAATGCACAACAGTCCAATTTGGTTGGACCACAATACAGCAAAACAAATTCGTGATAATTAATACCCTGAGTATTAATAATGAGCGAACATGGTGGTCTGTAAACTGTACAAGCAAAAACCTTGAAACACAAGAATAACACGCTATAATATTCTATCTCTGCCCAGACGTATACCTCTTACTTGAATTGCATGAGGACACAGGTATAATGTGTTTTCCTCCGTCCTTTAACTTTGACCCGGTTCCTTGAGGCTCGGGTGATGACGGGGGGGGGCGTTTCCTCACGCTGTCGGCGGGCGGTACGGCTGTTGATTCTCGGCGGGCTGGCGGAGAACTCAGAAATGTCGACCTGATTGAAGATGGAAGAGAAATCTTTAATCTCTTCACTTCTCTAGGCCAACGGATGAAGATGCGAATTGCTCGGCGGTCTCCTTCGGATCCGTTAGAGTGTTCGGTTGAACACAGAGTAATCTCAACTCGTCCAGCGAGATGGAGATTGTATGGCTACAGTTTCAAGTCGGACATTACTTCCTTAAGCCACGAGGTTGCACCGGAGAGCAGCAAAAAGCTACATCCGTATTCGGTGAACTAAGTCGCTGGAAGCAACTTTGGAAGCATTTCAGAATTATTTGAAGTCCTGATGATGTCATGTTTGAGGGACGTTCTGTGGTGTGCCTCATCCAATAGGAGTTGAGAGCTCGATCCTTTAGAGGGCAAGGCTTCATGGATCTGTAGTCTGTTTTGGACTCCCTTTGTTTGATTTTGGCACGATTTTTATCAGTACAACATCTGACTTAGAAGGAGGGGGCTTGAGGAATGTTTTTTATGACTGTTAGGCCTGCCTTTGTCTTCTATCTGAATACATGAGGCCCAACAATTACGTGGCAGTCAACTAATAATACCAACTGACATTTTAAAAACACGTCCACGCACGAAAGCCAGAACTTGAAACAACACTTAATGCTCAAGCAAGCCTAATTTTAAGTGCAGCATGACTGTTTTGTGAAATGAACATAAAAAATCATCTTGGTTACTGATGTAACCTCTGTTCTCTGATGGAGGGAACGAGATGTTGTGTCGATGTAGTGACACTAGGGGTTCGATCTTGAGAGCCCCAATCACCTTTGCTTAAAATAGAAATGGCCAATAAGAATTGGCGAGTGGAATTTGCATGCCAGCAGTGAAAAAATAAATATGCAGCATAAGTACACTGTAAAATATGGTTAGTCTGGTACCCTTCGTGTGCTTGGACATAAAATACCAACCTGACCACATTACAATTTTTTTTTTTTTTTAAATGCGGTCCCACTTTAAATTAGGTGTCTTTAACTACTTTGTACTAACTTTAAAATACATGCAATACAATGTATTTATTGTGTAACTAAATGTTGTTCTGCATAATTATCACAATATTCACATTTGCTGCTTTTGAGTTTGAGGTGCAGGTAGGTTTAGGAGTAGGGGTAGGGTTTAGGGTAAGGTTGGGTTAGGTTTAGGATTAGGGGTAAGGTTAACAGTGTAACTACAGATTTAATTAAATGCAGTAAGTACAATGCAACAACACATGCACATAATAATTACATTGTATCAAATGCTGAAGTACATAGTAGTTAAAGACACTTAATGTAAAGTGGAGCCAAAAACACTGACCTAAAAAAAGTGCTTCATGTGGTAACATCTAAAGTAATTGCTTTTATTCAAGTCAAAGTTTCTTGTGACACGATCACAAGAGAAATCAGCACATAAGTTTCAAATGTTTTTCCACATAAAGTCAGACCCAATGTGGCCAATGTTCATGCCCTGAAAATCACCCATGCTGTGCCTTTGACATCATATCCTTTTTGATCTCTGACTACAGAGAAAGACTTATTTTGCTCAGAAGTAAGTGAAATAATGCTGTTTTGGTCTCAGTACTGTTATGGTTGGGGTTAGGAATGTATAGATATAATTGCAGAGAATCGTATGTGCTGTGTCTTTTATACCACATCCATTCAAAGAAGTAAGCGAAAGAATGCTGTTTTCCTCTCAGTAATGTTGCGCATGCACACAACTGCATTTCTAGCTTCGGCCACTAGATACAGCAAAGACGTTCGAAAAGCATAGACCAGGGGTATCAAAATCTTTCTAGCAAGTCAGTCCACTGTCGGCCATCTTTGGAATGCTCTCGAGAGGTTATTTCCAGTCATGACATTGCAGCACCTGTCTACTTGAATGGGGAAACACAGAAATCTCAAAAATGGTTGGTCAAGATTACGATCAAAGAACATATTTTAAATCAGCAATAAAATCTGACAACACTGGAATCATATTGTGCTTTTCCTCATATTATGCTACAAAACACACTTTTCCCGGCTTGTTTAGCTAATGCGCATGCATGTTCTCGAGTTTTTTGACATCCGATATCTGTATCTAAACGGTGATTGGCTCTTTTACCTGTAAGGCGGGATTTTCATTCTACATCTGTTGACCGTTGGGCCCATAGAGCTTCTTGGCTGGGCAATCCAATTTTTCCCGTTCATTTGAATAGAAGTTGCCCATCTCAGCTAAATGGTCTCTGGGGGTACAGACCTTGTTCACGCTAGCACATCTTTGATTTTTAATGGGAATGACAATGAGGCTGTGAGATAGACTTATCATCTTTTCAATGGTAGAAAGTTGTATAAAGCTTCTAGATCACATCTGATTTTCCACAATTCATGTTATCTGGTGTTCTTTGTATACTGATTGTTCTTGGACAAATATTTTATCAATGTTTTGTCTGTGGAACAATCCAAAAACACTTTAAACTGCAGTATAGCCCATAGAAGAGACTGTAAGTCTATCCCTCACAGCCTCGTTGTCGTTCCCATTAAAAATAAAAAAAGGCACTAGTATGAATAAGGTCTATTAAATCAAAGTTCCAAGAGGTCCAGTCTCTACATTTCCTTCCCAGTAAAGGTCCAGACAATAACTTACATGGTGTCAGTAGTCAGTATAGATATGAAATGACATAAGGAATATTAATTTTTGGTAACACTTTATTTTAATGTGTCCTTGTTACACAAATACATGTATTTACTATAGTAATAACAGTCAATTATGCATAATTACAAGCAACAAACCCTAAACCAAACCCTTACCCTAACCCTATAGTAAGTACATGTTGTTAATTAGTAATAAACAGTTATTACTTTTGTAATTACACTGTAACAAGGACACATTAAAATAAAGTGTAACCTAATTTTTTGGAATAGTTATTATACATTTCCAAGTTGGCAGCAATAGTACTTTGTAAAAAAACGAAAACAATAATAAAGTCAAAACTGTTTCTTCAAAACTGGGCAATGATTAGGACACTGGTGCTCCAGAGACAAGCCAAAGTAGTGGGGTTTGGAGGGATCTTCTACCAAAAGATTAAAACATTTCAATGAGTTCATCAATCGAGTGCACTTTGATATGAATATTAAAAGATAAAATCAACTGAATGACAACAGTCCAGTATATGTGTTTGAATATTTTTAGAAGCCCATGGGTCATAGGAGGCCTAGTGACTAAGGAAAGATATTGTATGGGGGTTAAAGGGTATCCCTTGAGAAAACATTTAGAAAATGTAAAGGTCTGAATGGACAGCTTCTGTGAGAATGTACCAACAACAAACAAACAATGTACATCACAATAGTCCATCTTAAAACTCCTGTCAGCTAAAGTAGACCCATAAATGTTTGGGCTGTCAAATAATTAATGAGAACTTACTATGCTACTAGTAATATCACATTTTTGGTTGTTTTTTTTTCTTGCCAGCTATGCCAGAGACATATTTGATTAATTTTCACAAAATGAATCAGTTTGTGAAAGGCATGAAACATTGCTGATTAATAGAGAACATTTAAGATGGAAAAAAACGTAATAGTTTAAAGGTACTCTGGAAGCATGTTGTCCTATCACAAACCTGGTTTATCTGAACAGTTAGATTCATTTCAGACACATGAAGTTGAATTCACTTCGATTCATTCTCATTTTCTGCAGTGTGTTTTACAAAAGATGCCTATATTGCTGCTCACTGTATTTCTCCGCTATGGCCTACTGTCTATAAAATAATCACATCTACATGTTCAGTAATGGAGAAAAATATTTGAGGATGCAATGGTGAAAGATCAGTGCTATCTTTGCCCCTGAGCGCTTATGGTGCACAAAGCTCTGTTGTTTTGTCACACTGCTCATTTAAATTGTAGAAACGGTGATATGGGGCAGCTAATGTCATGATGTCTTGCGGAGTCCGGACCCATAGACCAATTTTTAGCAGACAATACATTCAATCTTTTGTTGCAGAGTGTACCGTGATATTAGGGTGGTAGATTGCACCAACAAATAGCTCCTTAAGTCAACAACTGAAAGTTTTCACTTTTTACAGTGTACAGTTTGTTTAACCTGTTATGTTTGTCTTATGGCTTTATGGAAGTTTTTCACTAACAGTCTTATCTACTGACCCAACACCATGTCAGCATAACAGATTCCCTCTCTGTTACAAGATTCGTTGTTTTTCAAAGACATGCACATATGTGTCTGTATGCATTCACACTTGTACATGTAATATGACTACACTCGCTTTCAATCGTGGGTTTTTGAGTTTAAAGAAAGCCCTATAGAGCGAGATCAAGCTCTTTGATTGTTCTCTCAATAATTACACAAGCTCTGCTAACAGGAAGAGTTAGCTGTTTGAAGAGTGTGAGGGGTAAATCTCCCAGTGAAGTAAACAACTGTGTGCCCCTGAAGGCTGCACCACCACCCCCTCTGTACGCCCACCACGCACTTGCATACACGCACACGCCTATACACAGAGGACAAGAGGAAAGAGAGACATCCTTCCTATTCTCTCATATTCTCTCTTGCTCTCACATGTGCTAATTCACCATTCAACCTCTCCCTTTTACTCATTCGCTCTTTGATTAATCTTCTTTTATACTGCACATCACTCTTTTTCTCTCTCCCTTCACCTCCACTGCTGTTTCCATCTCTGTCGCTCTGGTGCTGTTGTCTCCCTCTGTGGTGGTTGTTATAAACAGTCTATGGGGGGTTATGGAGAGGAACTGGCTCGTGCTGAGAAAGCTCTATCTTTTTAACTGTTTCTCTCTCTCTCGTACTCTTTCACACTCACTTCATCATGGCAGGACAAGAAGAGCATCCCTTTATGTCAACAAATCAATTTTGGTATCACCATGTAATATCATGAATGAAAGAAATAGGCTAACACTTTATTTTACAATGTATGTGTTACAGTGTTATTACACAAGTAAGTACCGCTTACTTGGCAAAGAAAGGCAATGCAAAATTAGTATGGTAAGTACCATTTTACATCAGGTGTAATTAACAGTTATTAACTATTAATTAATCATTTGATAATGTGTAGTCTACTTATTGTATACAAATGTGTTGTCTGCAAAATCTTGTCAGATTCACATTTGCTGCTGCCCAGGTTGGGGTAAGGGTAGGTTTATGGTTAAGTGTAGGGTCAAAGTGTAATTACAAATGTTACTACATGCAGATACTTTAAATGTTTGTAGCCTACAATGTAACAATCCATATGTACACAATAAGAACAATGATTTTTAGTTTTTTTTTTTTTTTTTTTTTTAGTAGTTAAAGGCACCTAATATAAAGGGGGTCTATTCAGGCTGTTCCATGATGTAAATAACTAATAATTACATATTGTTTCATGTTGTTACATTGCCTAGTCAGTTCTAACTGTACATCATGTAACACAGATAAAATAAAATAAAGTGTTTACAAAAAAAGATGATGCTCAATTAATATGGGAAAGGTGGCAATATAACTACATGTACAACAATTGCTAATTGAACTGTAATGAATGCCATAATTAGTTTCAACACTAATAAGGCTGCTATTAATTATGTCTGTTTCATGTTCACAATGTCTTGCTGTCATAATCAATTAACTCTTACCATAGCGTATGTGTCTGACAAAAAATAAAAAATACATTTGAAGGCATGCTGTCCATTTAGGAATAAAAAGAGAAGGTGTGAATGAGGATGTGGAGATGTAAAGACGAAGGAGAGATTAAATGAGTGCAGATAAAATTTAATGAGCTTTACCCTGCTGAAAAGACGAGCATCAATACAAGTGTTTTGGATGCTTGTGTGCTGGTGTCCTTACCAGGCTGTTTAGAGAAATAGTTCACCCAAAATTGGGGTCCCCTGTCTGGAATCCAGTAACCCTAACTACAATCGTGAACTAAACATAAACATGAACTAGACTTGACTTAAACATAACATGACATAACTTGACTTAAACATAACATGACATGACATGACTTGACTTAACCTGACTTGACTTCAAATGATACAACAAAGTTACATTTACAATACCTGACACTAGACAATGGCAAACATGAGGGCTAAATACAAGGACATGGGTAACGGGTAAACAAGACAACCAATCACAAGACTAAACTATAAACGAGATAACAAGACTAAATTAACTTAAACCAATGAAAAGACAAGACTAATAACAAAGTAATAAAACAATGAACGAATGAAAACAAGACACATGAACGGGGAAACACATGACAAGATCACGTGAGGGAACAGGAAATCACATGACATGACATGAACAGGAACTAATCTTGAAAATAAAAGACATGACAGTATAAAAGACCCTGTTGGTCAACAAGCAAGACCAGCACAAAACCAGAACTATCCATCATAAAGATTTCTCCTAATTTTTCTACTTTTCAAGGAGAGAGAAAGGGACAGAGACAGATATATGTTTGTCACATCTTATTTGGCCTTTATAGTGGTGAAATTTAGTGTAGCAATAGGCCATGTTTGTTTTGGAGTATCTCAGGCTTTTTCAGTTGTCAGTTAAGCAGAGTGTTTTCCTGCTGAAACTCCAGATGAACTGCACAGAGTGTGTCTGAGCTCCAGGCATCAACATTTTAAAAATAGGCCTGGCAGGCCTTGACGGGGAGAGCAGTGTCAGTCGCTCCACTCGGTTTTCTGTCTTGCAGTGTTGCTGCTTCCCTTTACTCTCACTGTATCTCCCTCTCTCTCTCTCTCTCTCTCTCTCTCTCTCTGTGTGTGTGTGTGTGTGTGTGTGTGTGTGGACAGTGGATAGGACAGTTGTCACACCAGTATGATGGCTGTATGTAGAAGTTTCATTTCATGTGAGAATAACTGTAGCGGTTTGCTGTGGTGCTCGTTCAAGTTCAAATCTGTTTCTCCAACTCTTATTCTCATAACTTCCTGTCATCTATCCACTAGCGTATAAATAAATGTGTCAAAAAAGCAAAACAAAGAAAGTGTATTTCACAACAGCATGTCCTTTTCTTACTGAAACTATCCATACCGGAGAATTTTCTTCGAATGAATTGCATTTGCATGTGCTGCCTGCGTTGTTTTAGCACCTGATGGCTTTCTGCATATATGCCTGACTATAACATGCTTCAAAGTAATCGTTATGTACTCATGCACTGTATTCTAAGTCTTCTGAAGCCAAATGACCACTTTCTGTGAAATTAACTAGTTTAATCATTTTAGAAGTGGAGTAATATCCTCCCAGGCAGGGCCTAAGCTAGATGGGTGTACAACAAATTCTAAACTGTATTTTTTAATAGGAAAGGGGCCCAAAGCAATATACAGTCAGGGGCCCCAGAATACCCAGCTACTGCCCTGCTCCCAGGGTAATATATTACATAATAATTGTGTAATTATTGATTAGGGAAGCGTTCACTGGTGACCAAATATGTACAGGTAGATGAAGTGCAGTTCTACGATTTAAATGCAATGTAAATAAATAAAAAATTTAGACGTAAATGGCACAGTAACATAATATTACAAGCAAGATTGGGTTTAAATAAGGTCTCTTCGGACTTGAGTTGAGCACATTCATCCTCTGGGTGTTACCTGAACAGCTTGCAGCTCCTCATGAGTCGAGAACAATTTGCCCTTATAATTGCTCCCTCAGATATTACTCCATGCCTAAAACAATTAAACCAGGTTTTTTTGTATGATTGTTTGTTTGTTTTTTTATTATTATTATTATTATTGTGTGTGTGTGTGTGTGTGTGTGTGTGTGTGTAATCAGACTCTGGGATGGAAATATTCCTTTATTTTAATATTTGTTAAATGGATTTTATTGCGTTCCTGGAAATTATATTGAAAATTAGGACATGAAAGCAATGCAATCATTATCATTGCTCTTACTCTGTACATCTTTACTGGTAATATAAGTCTTTTTGTCCACCTGTCTTTTTCTAATACTTTTTAATGTACTATACTCTTGTTCGTCAAAGTTCCCTTCAAGGCAAGTCAGTCCACTCTGTGGCCATCTTGGGAACACTCCCAAGAAGGAAAGTTATATCTGCTTGAATTGGTGAAGACAGAAATCTTCAAAATGGTTGGTCAAGATTTCGATCAAATAGCATATTTCAAATCAGCAGTAAAATCTAACAATGGTATCATTAATGTTGCATAGTTGTACTCAGCGCAGTGCTGCCTACTCACATACGCACTTCCCTTTAAAGCAGGTAAGCAGGTAAGTGCCATATCTTATGCTGTGTTTTGACTTATGGAAACATTGATGTTTTGAAATAAATGACGTTACAAAAGTTAGACAACGTTCATTAACATTAGACATAACAAATGATAGTCTGATAAGGTCAAATGTTGTAAAGTTTTTATAACTGCAGGATATTCTGGCCAAATGGACCATGGTAGTAACTAATTTATAGATTGTCGTAGTTACCAACCAGTGGTCAACATAATTTCAAGACTCACATGTCCTTGGCAAGCCTAGGACTAAAGGATTTATTTATATAAATTATTGCCATTATAAAGAACAAAACACACATGTGCTAGCAAGTGAAATGTTCTGCACCAATTACAGTATAATTACTGTATTTCACTGTATTTCATTTTGTGTGTGTGTGTGATTACACAACTATACATAACCATATCAATAAAATATCTTACCTGTTTAGTGAGAAAAAAGCTATCTCTGGGTCGCTTTTAAATCCTTGTCGTCACCTCTGAAAAGCCAAGCTGATGTTGATTCAGGTTTTATTACGAACTCTGTCACTTTCACTTTTTACTTGTGGACTCTGCTCTGTTCGGGTTGTTTGTTTTTTTTACAACCGGTGTTTCCCCGGATGTTTACCGTTTTGAATGATCCATGGTCCATTTTTCTGGTTCGTTGTGAAAACAAACATTCAGATTCAGCTATTCCCACACACGCGCTACAGTAGCCGGAGCTTATTTTCTCTGTGTACAGATATGACATCAACACACACGGGCGAATGACATATGTGTATAATTTCCCGCGAAATCTGTCCTGACAGCTCTAAAATATAAATCATTATTATAGGTTTATCAAAGTGTATTTGGGTAAAGTCATGGTTTGGAAGATGGATTTTTGTTGCACTCTCTCATTAATAATATTTTGTTATTTTTTAACGAAAAAAGTTACATAGAGCAGCTTTAATTAGAGTACTTTATTAATTATGACACCTATTAATGTAAATATATACAGCCATAAGTGCATAAGATGCAGGTGTTTGTGCTGAAATACCACATGCAAAAGTGGTATAACTGTTTAGTGCATAGTGTCTCTGCTATTACCACCTTTAACGCTAGTCTGCTCACTAATAAAACTTCACATATAAGTGTCAGAGCTTCTGTTCTCTTTTTTCTTTCATCTCTGTCTACTTCTTTCACATAATTCTCACTCTCTATCTCTTAATCCCTCAGCCTATTTCTACTGTATTTCTCCCTCTTTTTCTTTCAACATCAGACAGGGCTTAGTATGTCACTCCGACTGCCAGCTTGTAGTGGATCTTTTAATTAGTGAGTGAGGAAGGTCTGTCAGAACGATCATAGTTTGCTCTATAAACATTACCTCATACTTCCTACTTCCTTCTCACTATGGTGCAGGGGTATGGAGGATGGGTTGCCGTGGGAACACAGGAGTGCTGTGCCCCTGCTTTAAGAGGGGCTCGCTATAACAAGCAGACAAAGAGGAGAATGCCCTAGCTCAGCCTCTGGGTCAAAGGCACAGCCCCAAAACAATAGGTCACTCTGTCTGAAGTCTTCACGAATTGTGAAAACACATCGAGAGAGGTGGCAATGGTAGGGAAAAGAGGGGTGAAACAGGACAAAGACAAAATGTAACAGTGGGAAGAACAGAGCGAAAGTTATGCTAGTTTCAGTGTATTCGTGTATGTTCTATGGAAGACCAATGGTGATATCTGTAACTAAAATGGTAGAGCATCACACTAGCAACAGAAAAATCATAGGTTCAATTCTCCAGGAAGGCATGCATCCATAAACAGGGTTGGGGAGTAACGGAATACATGTAACAGGATTACGTATTTAAAATAAAAAATATAAGTAACTGTATTCCACTACAGTTACAATTTAAATCATTGCTAATTAGAATACAGTTACATTCAAAAAGTATTTTGATTACTGAAGAGATTACTTTGCATTTTATTGTCATTTGTTTCATTTAATATTTAGTCCTTTCAGATGGAAAACATTTATACATATAAATTATGTGATCCAAAGTGCATTTGAACAGCGGTGAAACACTTTCTTATGATGTGTTACATTCATATGAGCAGACAGAGAAGTATGTTTGAAGTAAGTTTGGAGCAGAAGAAATAGAAATAAACCTTGTGTAAATTGTCAGCTTTACACTAAGCTAAAATGCTATTTCTAGCCATTTTACATGCATGTTACCAGGCATGATCATATTTTTTTTTATCAAGAAAATTCATGTTGGATCATAATTTTTTTTTTCTAGTAAGATCTTTGATATTAGGGCAAAAATCGTATTCTTGATAATAATTTTTGTATTGTTTTCCTGTAAAAATATCTAAAAATCCATAAAATAAGTTTTGATTTATCTTGTTTTAGAAACATAAGATATTTAGGTTTTCAGAGAATGTATTTTTAACATGTGTATTTTGTCTTTCTGTACTGGCAGAGTTTTTATAGTCAAAACAAGTGAAAAACTCTACCAGTGCTGAAGAAGTAATCCAAAGTATTTACAATACGTTACTGACCTTGAGTAATCTAACGAAATACGTTAGATTTAAATATGTTTTACATTTAAAAGAAAGCCTCCCAACTCTGCCCATAAAATGTATATTCCGAATGCACTGTAAGTTGCTGTGGATAACAGTGTATGCGTAAATGCAATGCCTAGCTTCATAAATGCAGAATATTATCCACATCTGCAGACAGCACTACTAAACAAATGACCAAGCTGGATGTTTTTGGAGTGTGGGATGGAGATGTGGTGCAAAGTTTGGGAGAAATATTATTGTTCAGAGGAAGGGGGTGTGAGAAGGGCCAAAGGGTCACACACACATGAAAAGAAAGGAACACTTGTTCATTGGAGAAACCGCCACAAGTTAAAAGATCAGGGAGCGCAGGCATGAAAACAATGCTAAGCCATTAAAAAGAGCTCAGAATACACAATGCAATTACTGCCACTGCTCCTGGTAACCATGTCTGGGTGGGAAGACACTATTTCACACTTGTAATGCATTCTGTCGGGATTCACTGCACACGCACATTACACTTAGCGAGCTCATTTGAAGCAGGAATTTACAATAAACAAACGCAAGGCCACACGCGACTTCACTTAAAGTGAAATTCGATTTCAATGGAGTTGAAATGGAGTAGAAATAGTCTAAAAGCACTTGATATGAACTGAGAGAGTACTCTCACATGCTCTGTGTCATGTTGAGTTGTTAAGCTGTACTTTACAAAGCTCCCTCTCTTTCTCCCTTCTTAGGATTTGGCAAACTGTTTCTTGATTTTTATACTGCGGTGTTTTGATGGAAAAAAGAGAGGAAATGACAGCGTGTGTGTGTGTGTGTGTGTGTGTGTGTGGGCGGGTTTGTGTGGTTTACGAGGATATTTGTTTAGGTTACAAACTGGTAATTACAAGGGTATTATGCTACAAATGTGGTTTATGAGGACATTTCTAGTGTCCCCATAATTCAAATCGCTTAAAAAACATATTAAACCATTTATATATATATATATATATATATATATATATATATATATATATATATATATATATATATATAAATGCAGAAAGTTTTTTGTGAGGGTTAGGTTTAGGGGTAGTATTAGGGTTAGGGGATAGAATCTATAGTTTGTACAGTATAAAAATCATTATGTCTATGGAGAGTCCTCATAAGGATAGCCACACCAACGTGTGTGTGTGTGTGTGTGTGTGTGTGTTGGGGGATGGGTAGGCAATCTCTTCAATGCCATGATGAAAGCCCAAAAAAGGTGGCAAAGAAAAACCACGGGAATGTTCTGGGGTTGCCACGGTGATTGAGAAGGCCCACTCACAGCGTGGCTTTCAGAAGTTTGGAGGCTTTATCAGTGAGACACAGCATTTGGCCTTAGGCCAGCACTCTAGAAGTACACAGGGAAATACACACACTCTCTCGTGTACTTATACCGAAACACAGAAATTCACATTTTAAATCAAGAAAATTGCCAATAATCCCACCAAGAACACATACTCATAAACCCTGAGTTACTTAACTATTATCTAAATCTGAACTATCGACTTCATTGCCGAGGGCTATGTTGGCTAACTTTAGAAAAAAGTACAGTGATTGTGTCATATGGTAGTACCATATGATATTTACATGGTACTCCAAGGTAATTCAATCATTGTCCAAAAAAAATAATAATACTATTGTGAAATTTATAAATAAAATATGTTGTGATATTCATAAAGTTCTTTAGGGATTCTCCTATTCTTGTGCTCTGTTGTAAACTTCGTGACTTCACTACATATGCAGTATTTTAAAGCATCATAGGTATACTTCTGATGCAAAAGCTGTTGCAAAAGATAACTTGCTTTGTTATAAGGTAACCTTAACAAGTATGCATTCAAATGCAGCTAGATGCAACACGGTACAAAGGAATATAACGCAGAGACCTCTAGACACATTTTTAAAAGTTTAACTTTTTTTTTTTTTACTTGGCATTGCATCTTAAAAATGCAGTGCTCTTTGCGCAAGATGCTGAAAAAACAGCAAGATGAGTCGTAAAGACCAAAGACATCCTTCCGGTTCATGCTGGCTCAGACCAACAATTATAAAGTAGCACAGCGGAACAAAAGAGCGCAACCTGTCTGAATAGCTGGGTTTCCGTCTGCATATTTGTTACACAAATTGTTTAAATGCTTAAATGCTGGATGGAAACACCAAGATTCTAATCAAATCTCCAAAATACACATAAAAAACATGTATATGCACTTGATTTTATTGCACATAAAAACTCGATGGAACAAATTTGCCAAATATATTCTTATATATATATTTTACATAGGAATATAGAATCAAAAAAGTTATATGACTTAACAAGCCATGTGAATACATAATTTGCTCAAAGAAGATCAATATTATCACATAGCATTTGAAATGTTGCTCTGGCTATTCTAAAATGCTGAAACTAAAGCCTGTCATCAAAATGACTGGTTGCAATTACCTTCCAGAACTGACTGACACGTTTTCGCTCCCAGACATAAGGCATCTGCCGCTGAACGCTAGCAAATATGAAGTTTGTCAGAGCGTTTTGTCTGCCCGCTTTAAACCGCAAGTAGGAATACAGCAATACAATAATATCAAAATACATAATAAAAGAGCCAACAGTTGCTTCCATTTTTATTTTGCGCCAATTTCCCCAGAAGTGATTATTTTGTTTTCTTCAACCAATGGGATGGAAACGCTGCTTTATTTGCAAAATGTTTCGTTTTGTTTTGTTTGTTTTTTTGTTTTTTACGATAGGCTATTACGATTTTTCGCATAAATTAAACTTGTATCTTGGATAGACATTTGACTAATGACACTTAAGGCAAAATCACATGTACAGTACCTATCAAAGAAATTCTAGAATGCATAACATCAAGCTCTGTAAAAAATAAAATAAAAAATTATGGAGTAGGTGAGAGAAATGTTGACTGTAAATATGCTTGAATTTAATTGAATGTGTAAAAAAAAATAAAAATGAAATAACAAATAACATTTTTTTTTTACATTTTCCTATACTGTGTCTGTGTGCTATGGATTTGTATGCCTACTGCGGTCCACCTCTGATGACGACATCGAGCTTTATGCTGATAGCGTAACGTGTTTCATCAGAAAGTGCATAGAGGATGTTGTTCCGACGAAAACAATACGGATCTACCTGAACCAGAAACCTTGTATTAATAGCGATGTTCGCGCGGCACTTGATGCGCGGACTTCCGCATTTAATTTCGGAAATGCGGAGGAGCAACAAGCCAGTTATGCCCAGAACAGCAAAACGTCAGTACAGGGACAAGATTGAAGGACAGTTTAACACCACCAACTCTAGAAGCATGTGGCAGGGAATTAACATCATCTTTAAAGGGAATAAAAACTCTGCCATGAACACTGCTGCCTCTCTCCCGGATGAGTTAATTACTTTTTATGCTCGTTTCGAGGGAAATAACACCGCCCTCACGGAGAGAGCTCTTGCGGCCGAAGCTACAGTGGTTAGTTCACTCTCCGTCTCTGTAGCGGATGTAACCCGATCCTTCCGACGGGTGAATATCCGCAAAGCCATGGGTCCAGACAGCATTACGGGCCACGTCATCAGAGCGTGTGCGAACCAACTGGCTGGTGTTTTTACGGACATTTTCAACCTTTCCCTCTCTTTGTCTGTGGTCTCCACATGCTTTAAAACGTCCACCATTGTGCCTGTTCCAAAGCAATCCAAAATCACTTGCTTAAATGACTGCCGTCCTGTTGCTCTGACCCCCATCATCAGTGAATGCTTTGAGAGACTAATCAGAGATTACATCTGCTCTGTGCTGCCTCCATCACTGGACCTATTGCAGTTTGCTTACCGCAACAACCGCTCCACTGATGATGCCATTGCATCTACAATACACACTGCTCTCTCCCACCTGGAAAAAAAGAACACTTATGTGAGAATGCTGTTTGTAGACTACAGCTCAGCATTCAACACCATAGTGCCCTCCAAGCTTGATGAGAAACTCCGGGCTCTTGGCTTAAACAGCTCACTGTGCAGCTGGATCCTGGACTTCCTGTCAAGCAGAGGCCAGGTGGTTAGAATGGGCAGCAACACCTCCTCATCACTGACCCTCAACACTGGAGCCCCGCAGGGCTGTGTTCTCAGCCCACTCCTGTATTCCCTGTACACACATGACTGTGTGGCAACACACAGCTCCCATGCCATCATTAAGTTTGCTGATGATACGACGGTGGTAGGTCTGATCACTGACAATGATGAAACAGCCTACAGAGAGGAGGTGCACACTCTGACACACTGGTGTCAGGAGCACAACCTCTCCCTCAACGTCAGTAAGACAAAGGAGCTTGTGGTGGACATCAGGAGAAGAGAAAGAGAACACAGCCCCATCACCATCAATGGAGCACCAGTGGAGAGAGTCAGCAGCTTCAAGTTCCTGGGTGTCCACATCACTGAGGAAGTCACATGGTCAGTCCACACTGAGGCTGTTGTGAAGAAGGCTCATCAGCGCCTCTTCTTCCTGAGACGGCTGAGGAAGTTTGGAATGAACTGCCAGATCCTCACACAGTTCTACACCAGCACTGTAGAGAGCATCCTGACTGGCTGCATCTCCACCTGGTACGGCAATAGCACTGCCCACAACCGCAAAGCCCTGCAAAGGGTGGTGCGAACTGCCAGACACATCATCGGAGGTGAGCTTCCCTGCCTCCAGGACATATATACCAGGCGGTGTGTGAAAAAAGCTCGGAGGATCATCAGAGACTTCAGCCACCCGAGCCATGGGCTGTTCTCATTGCTACCATCAGGCAGGCGGTATCGCAGCATCAGGACCCGCACCGGCCGACTATATGACAGCTTCTTCCCCCAAGCAATCAGACTTTTGAACTCTTGATCTCTCACGATCAAAATACATCAGCATTGCACTTTATTACTCTTATTACTCTTATATCTCACACCGGACTGTCATAAATTATATTCTCTTAACAACACACTGGCAACTTATATCAACCGACAGCCTGAATGTCAATACAGTACAATACAACCTACTGTATATTTTATATATACTATATATACTATTTTTATTGTATAATGTGTATTCTATATTGTGTGGATTGTATACTGTACATTGTATGTTATTATTTGTATATTGTGTTATGTGTAATTATGTGTATATTAGATTTTAAATTGTGTTGCGTAAATCTGATGTTTATTGTAAATTGGTTTATGTCTCATCACTGTCACGATACTATGTTGCTCGGAACTGCACCCAAGAATTTCACACACTATTGCACTTGTGTATATGGTTGTGTGACAATAAAAGTGATTTGATTTGAAGACGCGATCACGTTTCCCTTTGCATGTCGAAATTCTGTAGGTGAAATACAGTCATCTCAAATTCCGCATTATTGTGAAATTTCGTGCAATGGACTTCCGGTGGCGAAGAATTTAGACTGGTAGACTTTAAAATAAACTTGACATCAATGGGAAAGTTCACCCAAAATTAAAAATTCTCTCATCATTTCCTCACCCTCATGCCATTCCAGATGTGTAGGACTTTCTTTCTTCTGCAGAACACAAACGAAGATTTTTAGAAGAATATCTCTGTTCTGTTGGTCCATTCAATGCAAGCGAATGGTGGCCAGAAATATGAAGCTCAAAAAAATCAAATAAAGGCAGCATATCCACGAAACACGCTCGTGCTACACGCCTCTGAACAAACAGCGAATCAGACACTCAAATCAATGTCTTTTCTGTCATCTGTTCTTAAAAATGAAATAAAGTGTGCTTCTTCTAGCGTGTCTTTATGTCTAATAGCATTTGTTGTAATGTGTCACTCCGAGACATCTTGCTGGTCGCCCACCACAGTGACTGGAAGATGAGCAAAATTACACACCACTGCATGAAATAGACAACCCGCATTTGGCCGGTCACGACTCACTAAATTGAAACACTGGGCTACTATTTAATTGTTATTTCCCAATCGTTTTTTCATATATCGTCAAATAAAAAACTGGATTCAGCCTTGTGATTAACATCATGATATTGCCCAGCCCTGTGTTTGCGTTGCATTTACAGTTTCGTGTCAACAGTCACTTCCTGCGTTCTTGGCACAGTCCCTGAACACCATGGAAGACAGAGAACTGTGCAGGAGAGAGAGCGAGAAAAAAACAGGGAATGACAGAGAGAAGATAGCACTGGATTGAGGGATATATGGTCATTCGATCTGCCTGGTCTCATGAAATTTACGTGAACATGACTACATTTTTGCAATTCAAAATGTAGGTGCTGTGCAGGACTTTGGTTGCAGGTTTCTAGTGAAATGTCCAGCTGGGGGCGGTATTCAGTCGCGGTTTTAAGGTGAATTTTAGATGGATGCTTTTAAATCATATCTCCTTAACCTAAAACTTTTGCCTGAACCTAACCAACAGTGTTTTATATATATAAATGAGACATTTAAAAAAGACATCCCTTGACTTTTACAACAGACATCCTTACCAAATCAGCACCTAAACTTAACTTTAGTGTTTTAAAATATATGTGAGAAGTTAAAAAAGACATCCTTACCTTATCAATGCCTAAATCTATTTGTGTTTTAAAATGCAGAAGTGAAATGAAAAAGCTTTCTGAAGCAGCAACCTCATTTCGGATCACTTCTATGACTTTGTAATGTCACATGTCGTCTTGAGTTCATGGCTGGACTTGAATCGTGGTCCTCTGACTCTAAGACCAACGCCTTATCAGGTGAGCTACAACGGAAGCTATTCATAATGGAATAAGTGTATATACATTATGTAGGTGAGTCTGTAAATGGCGTAGATTTGGCTTGAACATTGGAGGGGTTGCAGGGTGAAGCATTTCCCAAGTTTCCATTTATCATAGGGGGCGTAGATTCCAGGTTGCATACGATCTGGGGGACACAAACCATGCTTGGACAAAAAGACAGTTCTGATAATAATTCATCTTCATGGACATGGGTGTGACTTTAATTCCAAATTATTTTAGGATGCATTTGTGTGTGTGCAAATGTGTTCAGACATTCTCAACCGTGAACCCCTAAAACTGCTGAACATAGTGAGATGCACTGACATTCATAAAGATACACTCATTCAGGTTCAATGGATTAGAGGGCTAAGACTCGAACAGCTTAAAAAGAAAACACACGCACACATAACTGATTTATATTCATTGCCAGTCACAAACTCACAGCAGGACATTGGCAGAGTGCTTTTGTGCAGTCTGCCATTACGGCCTGGCACTGCGCCAGTATCTATGTGGAGTCAACGGGTCAAGACGACAGCAGTGGGGCAAGAGCAGCGAGATCCCCATAGAGTCAGGCTGCCTGCCGAATCCTCCTCTTCCAGCACAGGGTGACTGCTCTCTGGACTCCGAGAATCTCTGTTGCCCCTGGAGGCCTGAAGCTGCCAGTCCTCTCTACTCCAGAGCTGCCCTCACTCTGCCAGCCTGGCTTTCCACAGTCCCTGGGCAACATGGGCTACTAGGGCCAGCTGGCTGCTGAATGCTATGGCAAGGGGGTTTTACTGGTAATTTGTGTGAAACACACACAGAGTGAGCTATGCCCTCTAAATGCATGCTGTAAATACCCAGTGCAAACATTTTCGCACAAAGCCGGGCTTTATGTACTTAAACTCGCTTGGACGTCCACTGTTGCTCTTACTTATTTTCAGTTACTTTAGTTCATTTCAACTGCGCAAATATTTTAATGTTTGTTTAAGAATATATTCGTGTTGTGCATATACTAGAAAAGATTAACATTCCTACATAGGATTTCTAACAGACATCATGATGCCAGATATTCTGTGAGGCTGGCACTTCCTGCTCTGCAGCATCCAGTGGAACACAGCAGGGGATTACTGGAAAACACTTGGCAAACCATAAATCTGTTTCAGCAGAGATGGTGTGCCATTGCAGTGTGTGAAGATGATGCAGTGGTGATGTTTAGCACACCAGATGTCCTGCTTTCAAGAACTTTTATAAACTGTACATAATTTCTGACCAAATGGCAAGTATTATGTGCCAAATTTCAGCTGATCGTCAAAATGAAAACTGGTGTACTGCAAAGTCTTGTGTTGATTGTGTTTGATGTTGCCTACTGATGATTGCATAGCCTTAAACTGAATTACAATTAGGGGAAAGTGTTTAATGCTGTGCATTGACTGCAGGTAAGATAGCTAGTCATATAGTCTCCAATACAGGATGAGAGGGAAGGAGATGAAAGAAGATCCTGTGTCTACAGGTTATCAAACTTTAATACACACTGGGAGCAAAGAAGAGAGAGTGTGTAGTCATAAAAATTTAACAATAAAAGAAAAAAACAACTATTTATTTAAATAGAAAATATTTCTTTACTATACTGATAATGTAATATTGTAATATATACATGAAGTATACATGTATATATTACGATATTACATTATAATCAGTAAAGAAATATATGTATGTAATAAATAATATAATTTTGTGTTACTGATAATTGTTTGATTATTCCTGTTCAGTGTGGTGCAAAGGAGTAATAGATTGCTTCTCCTTTGAGATTGTTCACCTGTAGGGGGAGGGGGTGCACAGCTCAGACAATACAGAGATTCTGGCAGTGAAGCAGCAGCTCTGTGTTTGGTGTCTTTTGGTAAGTTCGGAATGGCATGTTACTCATACTACTCTTACTACTTCTGCCATATGTGTCTATGGCAGAAATAGTATAAGTAGTATAGTTGTATGCAATTCCGAACTCAGCATTTCTTTTAACACGTATTAAAATCGTATTATCTCCCCTCATCAGGTATGAAACATACATAAATTAAAAATGAACACATTTGTGAATTGGTAGAGGTATTAGATCAGTAAATGTCATAATTTAGAGTGTTTAAGAAGTGATGTTTAGACTTAATTTTGGGTTCAGTACACACACTAAACGTGCTAGTCACATTTACATGCTATTTGCTAATATGGCGGCAATGTGGTCTAATGAGTAGCACATTTATCAGAGTGAAAACACAAATATTATCTATCTATCTATCTATCTATCTATCTATCTATCTTTCTATCTATCTATCTATCTATATCTATATCTATCTATCTATCTATCTATCTATATATATATATATATATATATATATATATATATATATATATATATATACACACACACACTACCGGTCAAAATTTTGAACAGGGATGTGCACAGACATTTTGGGGGGCAGGGGCTCAAGTGGAAAAATGGGCACTTCTCATAATTATTTATTTAAAAAAAAAAAATTCTCCTGTCTTTCAGTTGTTGCTTGAGAGATCTCTACTGCTCTCTCAGGTGTAACACTTTCAACATCTGAGTTATGTGTTCTCTCTTGTGTTTTGCTTCTGGTACCTGGTTTTAACCATGCATTTAGCGATTTGCTACTCTTGGCTGTTTCCTGGTGCTCCTTCTCCTTCCTTCTCTGTATCCTTTCTTTCTTTGGCATTGTGCAGCCAAGCAACAGAATATGAATAGCCTGAATACATTAATGTATTGATCAAATACATTATTATTATTATTGCTATTATAACTACACTTACCACACACGCACACAATAACTGATGGTGACAAGGACTTAGTTTCACATTTGAGGGAGGGCTGTCTGTATCATGTAAAGATCTATCAGCATACAACAAACTAATAGAATGGATAGTTATTAGATGAGGAGTTACTGTTTAAGGCAGGACACTTTTTTCATATAGTGGTCAATTTTGAGATTTTGGTCTATTTTGCTTCCATGTCTTCTTTTACTCTAATGGAAAGAAAACTTCCAAAATACATATTTAGATGATGTTTGTTTTAAGCCTACTACCCTCCATCTGTTTGCATCTGTAGATTTCTTCTAAATTAACCAAAACAAGCTAATCTGCATATTTAAACATAACATTTCAGGGGAAAAGACTCTTGATGTAAGTCATTAACTGGGGAAGTTCTGTGGTGATATGCTTTAGTTATTTTGTTTATCCTATTCACCTGCAGTGCCTTGTCAAATGTATGCAAATTCAACGCCTAATTTGCATATCAATGTGGCGATTGTGATGACGATATTAGACACTAATTTTACTGTATTCACCTGTAGTGTCTCCATTAAGTACAGTACATTAGCCTGTATGGCCATGATATATTGCCTTAGCTAAACTTTAGCTAACTTATTACATTAGCTAGTAGCTCATGAGTCATGCATGTTAGCAAGACACAAGTTAACTATATTTGCCTTTTGGCTTTTGGGTAATTAGATGTAAAGCTGAGGCACTGATAGCTTAGTCTTTTGTTCATCACCACTCACCTCCACACAAGCCAAGAAAAACACAACTGGGATAGGAGCTGGGAAGGGCTGCTGCCTGACTGTCTGCCTGTCTGTGTGTCTGATGTGCCGATGTGTGCTGCACTGCTGTGCAGAGACGCGGAGGCAGAGAGAGAGAGAGAGAGAGAGAGAGAGAGAGAGAGAGAGAGAGAGAGAGAGAGAGAGAGAGAGAGAGAGAGAGAGAGAGAGAGAGAGAGAGAGAGAGGGCATTGGAACTCAACAAAGTCTCATCTCCCGACCTGATATTTTGATTTTTTATTCAATAAATATATTTGTTTGACAGGGAATCTGTGCGCAAACAGGAATATATATATATATATATATATATATATATATATATATATATATATATATATATATATATATATATATTTATCATTTATTAAAAAAATAAAAAAGAGCACCCCAGAATAAAGGGCACTTTCTCTCGAGGAAGAAAAAGGGAAGGTGCTCAAGCCCCCTTTGATGTCTATGTGTGCACATGCCTGGTATTGAAACACTTACTCATTCTTTATTATAATTATTTTTCACATTTTAGAATAATAGTAAAGTCATCAAAACTATGGAATAACAAATGGAACTATGGGAATTATGTTGTGACTATAAAAATCCAAAATAAATCAAAACTGTGTTATATTTTAGCATCTTCAAAGTAGTCACCCTTTGCCTAGAATTTGCAGACATGTACTCTTGACATTTTCTCAACCAACTTCTTGAGGTATCATCCTGGGATGCTTTTTAAACAGTAATGAAGGAGTTCCCATCTATGTTGTAATCAGGCACTTATTGGCTGCTTTTCTTTATTATTTGGTCCAAGTCATCAATTTAAAAAACGTTTTATAATTAAATAAATTAATATGTTGGCACAATTATATTTTTGTCTACAAAACTAATTTCAAACATTTAAGCATACGCCTTCAGATCAAAAGATTTTTAAGATCATGGGAAACATTTCAGTCAAGTGTTTCAGAAGTTTTGACTGGAAGTATATATATAGAGAGAGAGAGAGAGAGAGAGAGAGAGAGAGAGAGAGAGAAGTTTATTTTTTAAGACTGAAACTTTGAATAACAAGACTGATTACTGAAATTTTTTATATAATTTTTTTACATGTATTAAGACCTGTGTAGTTGGAGCCATATGCACGTATACGCCGTATGCTTACTTTTTCCCAAGGCTGTTTGCATATAATGACTTCTAAGGATCAATATTTGCGTATACCCTCTGTATACCCACTTGATTTGCTGCTTCAGAAGTCCATAATCTACTGTGGTGTTAGTTTCCCTTTAACTGTATTGGATGCTGTTTTGTGAAACTGCAGATTCTTTGCTGTAATTTGTGCATTATCACTTGAAATCTAACATTCCCCGCCCCTGACAACCGTTGTCACTGCCATCATCAACTGAGGGAATTTATGAAAGTGAGTGGAGAGAGAGAGAGTCACCCAGTCACGCTGACGCAGTATCAGGTAAAATCAATTAACGAAATATGCCAAACATCCTGTAAAATAAGGAATTATCCCATAAATAAGGGAAAAATTTGCGTTCCATATGAAATCCATACGCAATGCCGTTTGTCCCGTATTTTACCGTTACACATCCAAACTGCTGAGAATGTTTCACAAATCGAGAGAAATGGACCTGAAACACACACACCTTTCACATGATTTGCGTGAGATATCGTCTGTTGCTTTACATGGATGCTACACTTGACAGAAACGGCTGGGGGAATGATCAGTGACAATTAGCGCATGTTTTCTGTCAGAAGCAAGATAATTTTGTCAGAATCATACAGCATTCGAGTGCATGTTAATTGTTTCCGAGCATTGGGATTTTAAAACACCAGTAAATGCACCTATTCATACATGCCATTACAATTTATTGCATATGTCAGAGCTCTTCTGGAAGAGAGAGAGAGGTAAGAAAAACTGCATTACTGCATTAGTTCAAAATAAATGTACAGTAGTACAGGTGTAGTTATAACACTTAACATGATTTTCTTGCATTTCCCTAATGATAAACACTATTTACTGCCAAAACAATGACACTAATCCAATGAGAAATACACTATTTTCATATTAAACTCTCCCTTTCTTTCTTCTTCGTGGTTGTTGTATTAAAGCGTTTTTCATTTTAAGTTTAGTAGGGGACATTCACACTGAACGCATTTTTGTGTCAGTCCGCACTGTTTTTCAATGTAAAGCAGTGTCTTGCATAGGAACGCCTGTAAAGATGGGTCATTCCTACAATTCTCTGTCATTTAATTCCCCATTACAAGTGTGTGGTATTTATATTTTTTAATTTCACCCAATTAAAATTTTTATAGGCTTGTTAAAAAGAATAAAGACTTTTTATAATGTTACTCGCTTCTTTGGACTTAAAAGTTAAATAATTGAAATCCTTTTCTATTGCAAAGTGTCACTTCCTCATGTCCCAAAAACTGCACGTCAAATATCTTTGACAAAAAGAAATGTTAAATCTATTCCCCCCCACCCCCCCACATACAGTTAAGAGTTTAGTGTTACATTCTCTCACTAACGTATTAATTTGTGGTAAATGTGTTATTTTAACACTGATAGTGGAGGTTTTTTGTGTGTCCCTTGATTTATTGCGCACCCTGTTATGTCATGATACCATACCATGACCTTTCATTGAAGATATATGTTAGGAAATGACATCACACACACTGGAGGTGGACATCAGCCATTCTGCAAAATTTTTTGAAGTTTTTAACTCTGTTGTTTTATTTATTTTTTTTCCTTTATTTTGTGGAGTTCATCATTTTTCAAGCATAATATATCCACCCTATTATGGGAAGATATATGGGAAATTAATATAATTTTAAAATTGAAATATACAGTATTTATGTTAACAGAAATAAAACCATAAATATTAGTTTACAAATATGTTTCCTAGATATCAATCACAGACCATGTAGTGGCTAATTTATCCACTGAATGTCCACCGTAATGCTGCCCATTTAACTGGATGGGCATCTGAATTTTTTAGTAAAATGACCAGTATGACTAATACAATCTTTAATTTGTCCCTGTAATGAAGACACATGAAGAAACTTGTAAAAGTATGTTTTATTTTTCAAAAGATTCAAAGCCAGAATGTCACCGAATTGTAGGAATAACCCATTAACGATATGTACAGAGTTGCAGATTACGCAGTCTACAGTAACAGTAAAGTACAGTCTATAGTAAAAGACAACCCAACAATTTATAATTTTCTCCCTTTATTTATAGTTTGGAAGTTATATGTACATATTTGTTGTTCTTTATTTGTATTTGTCATTTTCTGATCCTCCTCTATTTTCTTTTTCTTCTGTTTTGTTTGTAATACTTTTCTCAATGTAGTAGGGTTTGTATGTGTTGTTGTGCAATAAAAAAAAAAAGTAACAACCTAAAGAATGTACTTCATGTAGCAACATCTAAATAAATTGGTTTTATTAAAGTCAAATATAGGCTAATATGACTTAACAAACATGGTTATGTTGATTTACACCAGTTACGACGGTGGTAGGTCTGATCACTGACAATGATGAAACAGCCTACAGAGAGGAGGTGCACACTCTGACACCCTGGTGTCAGGAGCACAACCTTTCCCTCAACGTCAGTAAGACAAAGGAGCTTGTGGTGGACTTCAGGAGAAGAGAAAGAGAACACAGCCCCATCACCATCAATGGAGCACCAGTGGAGAGAATCAGCAGCTTTAAGTTCCTGGGTGTCCACATCACTGAGGAACTCACATGGTTGGTCCACACTGAGGCCGTTGTGAAGAAGGCTTATCAGCGCCTCTTCTTCCTGAGACGGCTGAGGAAGTTTGGAATGAACCGTCACATCCTCACACGGTTCTTCTCCAGCACTGTAGAGAGCATCCTGACTGGCTGCATCTCTGCCTGGTACGGCAATAGCACCGCCCACAACCGCAAAGCCCTGCAAAGGGTGGTGCGAACTACCAGACACATCATCGGAGGTGAGCTTCCCTCCCTCCAGGACATATATACCAGGCGGTGTGTGAAAAAAGCTCGGAGGATCATCAGAGACTCCAGCCACCCGAGCCATGGGCTGTTCTTACTGCTACCATCAGGCAGGCGGTATCGCAGCATCAGGACCCGCACCAGCCGACTCCATGACAGCTTCTTCCCCCAAGCAATCAGACTTCTGAACTCATGATCGCTCACGATCAAAATACATCAGCATTGCACTTTATTACTCTTATTACTCTTATATCTCACACCGGACTGTCATAAATTATATTCTCTCTTAACAACACACTGGCAACTTACTATCAGCCGACAGCCTGAATGTCAATACAGTACAATACAACTTACTGTATATTTTATATATACTATATATACTATTTTTATTGTATAATGTGTATTCTATATTGTGTGTATTGTATACTGTACATTGTATGTTATTATTTGTATATTGTGTTATGTGTAATTATGTGTATATTAGATTTTAAATTGTGTTGTGTTAATCTGATGTTTATTGTAAATTGGTATATGTCTCATCACTGTCACGACTGCTATGTTGCTCGGAACTGCACCCAAGAATTTCACACACTATTGCACTTGTGTATATGGTTGTGTGACAATAAAAGTGATTTGATTTGATTTGATTTGATTTGATTTGATTTACATTATGTCATTTTTTTTTTTTTTTTTTATCATTATGTATTTATTTATTTATTTTACTCTTGAAACTGAGGGTCAATATCATTAGATCTGCTATAAATAGCATTATATATAAAGTTTCTTTCAGATCAGCTTGTGGTCCTTTCTTCTGTTTATATCATGAATGGAGGAAAACACTGTTCCTATATCCCAAAAGTCTCACAATCACTTCATTCTTACTATCCCAAACCTTATCTCATCTCACCTCATCTCTTTACCTGTAATCTTTAATCTAGTCCTGCTGTTCACTGGTGATCCCCCGACAGTAAGTATGTACTGTATTTGTTTTTTGGTTTTGCTTTTTTGTGTTGTGTTGTATTGTGTTGCTTTGTTACTATCCAGAGTAGACCATGTTCAATAAGTTATTCCACTTAAGATCATTGAATCAATTAAAACACTGATGATGTACCAGCTCTCCATCAGCTGTGAAACTGCACTATGTTTCTCCAGCAAAAATTAATCATGTGGAACCTTCAACATTTGGACATTGGGGACATTCAGCTTGAGGACAATCAGTGTTAGAACAACAAGAATCATCTGTCATTGAACTACAAAGACCATCTGTTGAGACTCCAAGAACCACAATCACATTGTCAGATCTACTTCCAAGACGTGTACTGCTGCTGCTCTGAAGAGCCATGTGCACCAAGTGTATAGCTAAGTGTGGCTGGGCCAGCTTGGCCAAATGGTTTAACGCTAGTGAACAGAATCTCAATATGTTGCTGGGCCAGCTTGGATGAATGCCTTAAACAATTAGTGACCTGGATCATAATGTGTACCTGGACCAGGAAAGCCAGAGCCAGGAAAGCCCTTGTTTAACTAATGGCTTAGCCTAGCTACATGTCGATTTATTTAAAATAATGACCTAAGATAGCTAACTGTGTTAGTGCCAGATTTGGCTAAGGCTTACCTTGTTAAAAAAATGTGCCTCTGTGTGTCATGGCCAAAACCTGACCTTACCATGTAAGTTGTAGTAGAAAACCCCAGCAAATAGCATTTTCAGAAAAAAACAAACAACAAAAAACTCTCGCAGTGCATTGCAGTGAAGCTGGCTTACCTCCAAAACTGACCAATGTCAGACAAAGAGAGAGTAAGCAAGTTGATTGGCTACCTGATTACATGTCAAAGGACCTATCAGCTTACACTATGCAAGTTGATAAGCTTAACATATCAAATGTGAGCAAGCTGATTGGCTAACAGATAACAGATAAGTTCAAAGAACATATCTGCTTGAGCCATGTAGAGTTCCATATCTGAACTTCAGTCATTTACCACTGAAATTAATTTAGCCTTGTCTCTCATTTTTTCAAAACATCAAAGTAAAAGCAGTTACAAGAAGACACTTACAATGGGAGAGCACAAGTCAAGGCAATAAACATTAAAATCAGAGCCGGCCCTGCCTAATAAGCGACATATGCGGCTGCATATGCCCTCCCCCCCCCACCACTGGTTCAGTATAGCCATATAATTATTTGCAATAAGTGAAAATAGCACTGAGCACACAGACCAGCTATATGCATGCCAATAATCCAAAGGAACCAGTCAATAATATTAAAAATATTTCATACGCTTTGAAGAAAAGACAAGGAGAGATAAGTATCTGAATTTGACCTCTCTCAGCTTAAAATCTGATGTGGTGACATTAGTAAGACAGCTGGTTAGTTGCGTGGACGATCCAGGTTTGAATTCACCTTTTGCCAATTTCAGTAGTTTCCCCTTATTGATCTATGTAAATGAAGACATACAGTACATATCATCAGAAAGTCACTCATTTTAAATAACAATGGACACAAAAGGTCTAAATAAAGTGTCTATGGGGCCTGTGATATCGCTAAAAATAAACGCGGCATTTTGAAAATCTACTTAGGGCCCCCAAAATGCAAGGGCCGGCCCTGATTAAAATACAAAGATTCAAAAGTGTAACCCACAAGATTTAAACTGTATATTGGCACGAGAGTAGTGTGACAGAACCATATACCGACCTTACTGTAAAGTTACATCCAGTACTGATTTCAGCTCTTTAATTATGGACATATTTTGTGACGTAGCACTGGACGCTCAAATCAGAGTGCTTTTGTAATTATGTTTGTATATACAAAGATATTTTTTGTGCTAGAATGCATGATTTTAAGTATTTTAAAGGTTTGTATGTGTAGCTATGGATGTGTACCTACAGTATGTGTGTTGGTTTATGTTTGTTTCTGTGTGATGTCTGTTCAGTTTTTGAGCAGTGACAGCCTATTGAGCACCACAGACTGTGAAAGCTCTTGTGAGAAAGAGATAAGGGACACAAAAAAAGACCAAGAAAGTGAGGGAAGGGAGGAATAAACCACTGAACTGAAGGAGTCTGAGAGTGAAACAGAAGTAAAGAGAGCTTTATTTATTTCAATTTCTGTTAGTTCAACTTCACAATTGCAGTTGAACTTCAGAGTGGTTTTGTGGTTCTGATACTGGTTGATTCAGAAGCTTACTCTACACATTTGCTAAATTGATTGACTTCTCATTAATTATGGCTGGAAGGGTGTAAAAGTGGTGCTATGTAATTGTCTTTAAACCTGATAAAGGCATCAAGTACATTAAGACATAAAGTGGCAGGTGGCAATGTCATGGTCAGGGCAGTCTTATGACAAATATGTAACTGTAGGGACAGTTTGCTTGCATCATCAATATGCCATGCCTTTCTCATCTCAATTCAGATGATAATTTCGGACACAGGCTCACCAATCTTTAGATTTATAGCACGTGTTTAACAGCAATATTTTTTATAAAACTTAGAAATATGAGTTTAGCTACAGTACATTATACTATCATATTGACATTTTAGATCCCTTAACACAGTCCTATTCCTAAACCTAACTACTTATAACCATTATAAAATATGAAAGTCAAGTTAAAGTAGTCATGAGAGTGTGTTGGTCACGGTATATGATTATACTCTCCTTGCTCCAAGCCTTCCACGGCTCCTTGCTCCAAGCCTGCCACGGCTCCTTCGTCCAAGCCTGCCACGGCCTACGAGTCGGCACCCATGCCTGCCACGGCCTACGAGCCGGTGCTCATGCCTGTAGCCTCAACCGTCCCAGAGCCAATGCCTGTGGCCTCGCCCGCTCCCGTAACTATGCTCCCAGCTGTCCGGAAAAGGAGAAGGAAAAGGACACCTTTTCCCCAGTCTCTGCCCGTGCTCACAACCACGGAGTTCGTTCCCCAGTCTCTGCCCGTGCTCACGACCATGGAGGTCGTTCCCCAGTCTCTGCCCGTGCTCACGACCACAGAGGTCGTTCCCCAGTCTCTGCCCGTGCTCACGACCATGGAGGTCGTTCCCCAGTCTCTGCCCATGCTCACGACCACAGAGGTCATTCCCCAGTCGCTGGCAGTTCTCACGACCACGGAGGTCGTTCCCCAGTCTCTGCCAGATCTCGTCGAGCCTCCCACGGCTCCGCCTTCCATGGCTTCGCCCCTCGAGCCTCTCACAGCTCCACCTTCCATGGCTTCACCCCTCAAGCCTCCCACGGCTCTGCCTTCCATGGCTTCGCCCTTCGAGCCTCTCCAGGCTCCGCCCTCAGAGTCTTCCATGGCTCCGCTCTCAGAGTCTTCCACAGCTCCACCCTCAGAGTCTTCCATGGTTCTGCCCTCAGAGTCTTCCACAGCTCTGCCCGTTCCTCCAGAGACTCCTCTTCCAGGGGTTCCGCCCGCTCCCCCAGAGACTCCTCTTCCAGCTGTTCTGCCCGCTCCTCCAGAGACTCCTCCTCCAGTGGTTCCGTCCGCTCCTCCAGAGACTTCTCCTCCTCACAGTTCTTACAGCAGCTCTGCCTGCCCCTCCTCCAGCGGCTCCGCCGCCTGACCCAGTCACTGCTCTGTGGCCGCCTCCAAGGCCTCCTGGCCCTGTCCCCACCCTGTGGCCGCCTTCCAGGCCTCCTGACCCAGTCCCGACCCTGTGGCCGCCTCCCAGGCCTCCTGACCCAGTTCTGACCCTGTGGCCACCCCCAGGCCTCCTGACCTAGTCCCAACCCTGTGGCCGCCCCCCAGGCCTTCTGACCCCGTCCCCACTATGTGGCCGCCTCCCAGGCCTCCTGACCCTGTCCCCACTCTGTGGCCGCCTTCCAGGCCTCCTGATCCAGTCCCCGCCCTGTGGCCACCACCCAGGCCTCCCGACTCTATCCCAGCCCTGAGGTCGCCTCCCAGACCTCCTGACCCAGTCCCTGCCCTGAGGCCACCTCCCAGACCTCCTGACCCAGTCTCTACCCTGAGGTGGCCCCCCAGACCTCTGGACCCAATCCTTACCCTGGGGTCTCCTCTCTGGCCAACTGGTCATCTTCCGGGTCCCCTTCCTCACCAGTATCTTCCTGCCCTCCTCAGCCATCTTTGGGGCACCAGGAGTTGCCCCTTAAAGGGGGGGTTATGTCACAGTCTGTTTCCCTCATGTTTCCTAGGACTCTTATTTTGAAGTGTTTCCCCCGGACTACGTTTCCCAGTATGCTCTGCCTTCATCACTGCCATCTGTTCCTGATCATTCTCACCTGTTTTCCATTCCCTCATTAGTTCTTGTTTTTATATATACCCTCTAGTTTTTGCATTCCTTTGTTAGTTCATGTTTGTTGTTGTGTTGAGTTCCCATTTGTTTTTTGACTGTCATCATTTTTATTAAAGCCTGCACATAGATCCTACATCTCCTGTCTCATCTCAGCAACCATTCTTTACAATTCTGCTTAATTTTTAAGGTTCAACTTGTTAATAATTTCTGTTAATGTGTAGTTGATATGAAATTTCCAACAGTGACTGCTCATATTATTACACATGCAAGTTCAACAAAGAAAATTACAATTGTACTTTTTAAAATTCATTTGTCACCCTGCATTTTTATAGGCTTAAATGTGATTAAAATTGTTGTAAATGGAATATAAAATAAAACATACACTTTCACATGTGTGTGTGTGTATAAATATAGTGTCACCTCTCCCCCCGTATGTTTAACGCTCAAAAAATCTGCTTACCTTAACTATAACGTGATGGGTGAATGACAAGAGAAGATGGTCAGAGGTGTTGCACGAGATATTTTAAATGAATTTGTGTTATCTCTTGGAGTTTAATGAGCACAGAGGCATATCAGTATGTCCACAGCACGAAGGTAGGATCTTGAGTATTTATGAATGAAGCACTCATGTTTTAAAATCTCACCGCTCTGCTTCCAGTTCTTATGACATCCCCTGAATACTTTATAATACTTATGATAGCTTTTGACAACTCTATAACCTGTAAATTCACTTTGCTAGCTAATTACACTTTGACATCAACACCATAGATTTCTATATAGAACCGCTAGAACAGAAGTTCCGAGAAAATATTTTCAAAATGGCTGCGTGCTAGTTTCTCTGCCACATAAGGTGAATACGCACAGTCAATATATCAAACGTGATCTTCCACTGATGCGTGCTGCCATTTGTTTGCATTAGTAGTGGTTGACATTCGTCAAACAAACATCTACTCTAAAGAGACTTTTCAAGCACATAATATGTTTATTTTATGTAACAAACAGCCTAATTATCACCAAAGTACGACGATAACAGTTCACAAATTGTATATGCACAGCCATCAAATCTAAACATGATCTTCCCATGCAGGCAGCCAAGTCTACTTATTAGGTGCAGATGCGGTTTTCATTTACACAAACAGCAACTCAAACAGTCTTTCCAGGCAGAAACAGAGAGCCAAACATCACAAAAGCACTATGATAACAGTTTAAAACTTGTATACTCACAGTGAAAACATGCTGATCGTGTGTGATTATCCGATGCACACAGCCAAATCAGTTTACATTAGCACTTGTCACACACACACACACACACACACACACATGTCTGAGAAGTCAAACAGTGCATAAAGGCAAGCTGGACTGCTGATATTATTTGTTTATTTGTTTTTTACAGCTATAAAAACAAAATAAATAAAAGTCAAAATCAGCTTTATTGTCATTTTTTTCACCTCTCATGGCAATGGATAAAAATGAAAGACTGTTCCTTCCAGGAACTACAGTGCAACATGTAGTAGACATTGGCAGGGACTAAAGACAACAATAAATACGGACAATAAATACAGATAATAATATCACAACAAGTACACAGAATTAAACAAGTCAGATATCAATAGGAAATATATATATAAAGTGTAGAAGCAGTGGGAAGATGATGATATGTACAACTGTTTGTATGAACATTGTATAAGTACTAAATTGATATATTATATACACACTTATTTCACATAGTAATGTAATAATAATATTGCACTTGATGTGAGTGAGGTAGAGTGATACTGTTGTTCAGTCTTATAAACAAACAACTTATAAACAAAACAAATAAAACAAAGCAGACATAACCCATTTGTTCACATGTTTTCTATATTATATACAGAATATTATTATTATTTGTTTTTATGACAATAAATCAAAAATTAAAATAAAATATATATTTTTTTTTAAATACTTCTCTACACTCTGCCCACCTCTACCGGCTGTGCAGTGTCACGTGCAAAAATAACTCACTCCAGGGGGCACTGCAGTGGAATTTAGACCTGACTTCCATAGCTAATGGATCCTTACTGTATGTAAAGTGTTACCACATCAGCAACTTTACGAAATGTAATGATTGTTCAACTCTAGCACTTTAATGAATCGTTATGGAACTAATGAAGTATATCAATTATATGGTATATCAATTATACCATAAATTCATGTCATTGATCATCCATTTTAAAAGAATATACTTTTTAATTTGTGCAAAGAGACAGCGCCATTACCTACTCATTTTTATTACTACTATTTTCCAAATTTTTAGAATAATGCTAAAGTTAAAACTGTGAAATTTAACCAAAATAAAAACTCTTTAAAGTAGCCATCCTTTGCTTAAATAACAACTTTGCACATTCTGGGCATTCTCTTAACCATCTTCGTGAGGTGCCACCTGAGAAGTCTTGAAGGATTCCCCATGTGTGCTGGGTAATTGTTGGCTGCTTTTCTACTTTCCGTTCAACATCAATTTAGATAGCTAGGTAGGTAGGTTAGTGGGTGGGTGGGTGGTTCTGTGGATGGATCAATGGATGGACGGACGGACGGACGGACAGATAGATAGATAGATAGATAGATAGATAGATAGATATGTAGATAAGAACAGAGAGGCTTTATTGATTTTGTAATTTGTGTTTCAGTTCTTTTTTTCTGAAATTGTCAGCAATTTTCTGACATGATACTGCTCTCATTTCCTTGTTCTCTTCTTTATTTCTCAGGCATGTGTTCCAAGTGTCCCAATGTTGCGAGCACAAAAGCAGTCTTATCTCTTGACATACTAAAGTTCACTGTGGATGCTGTGCACATGAATTCACATACAGTACTATATATATGCTAGATATAACAGTAACTGTGAGGGATTTTAAGAAATCAGAAAAAGTTAATTGACTATAGGGAAATGCAACAGTACCATATTTTTGTACATTGTCAAAGAGTGAATTTGTTTGAATGGATAAACTCTTCTATGCACATTAATCATGCAGGCATTGCAGAGCTCAGATTTGGCACAAATTACCCTCAGGATATATTCACTTGAATTAAGTTCAGTCTCACTGCATTGTTGAAGGTTTTACAGGTTTTTGCTTTTATCCTACACAAATAAATATCTGATAGGGTTTGAATCATACACCTTGCATAAAATAAATAAATGACAAAAGTGGATTTTGAGAGTATATCTTTATTTTTAAACAATAAGTATGTTGATTGTTGTGTAAATTAAGTTACAGTATATCAAACTGTCAGTTTACTTTTGGCTCATTCTGAGGTCAGGAAATCTGTAAGAGTAAATATAAAATTGTGCACCTGTTGGTGTCTCTCAATACTTTCACATAACATGCAGAATACAGTAACGTACAAAGGTATGTCACTAGATATGGGTGTTATATCTATATTTTTAACAAAAGGAGACATATTCCTCTCCACTCTTTTTCTTTGTTTGTGTGAGTTTGTGTTAGAGTAAAGTAAAGATGAGAATCATCATCTGGCTTTGACTGGCATAATTGGCTCTTTTCTTCCCCGCTTCTACTTATCGCTGATAGCCCAATTTAACCGCCACATGCTAAAGACACTTTCAGAGTGTAATCAGAATTAAAGAGAATGGGTTTTACTTACTTTAAAGGCCTTTTGAGTCATTCTCTGTAGGCTGAAACATTGATGGGTCCCTTTAGTTGTCAGAGCAAGAGCCAGGGCCACATACAGTTAGCAAGGTCTGATGATGATAACATGCCTCTGGTGTCCTCAGGTAACATATAAAGATACTCTGCACACTCACTTCTCTGAGAATGACCCCCTTCCCAAAAGACAGGCCAACAAAATACCTCTGCTCTCAAGTAATAATGGCAAAGATATTTTGTAAATTGGTCTCAAGATACCATCAAAAAACTATTTAAGACCACAGAGTGAAGATATCTGTGGTTAGGTGACAAAGGAATGCATGGATTGCACCTCATCTAGTGGCATGCATGCTGATGCATTTTTCCCATTACAGATGATGGCTTGTGACTACAGTGGAAATGGACAGTAGCTTGGAGATTATCTTTCATTTCCTTTTAGTCTGTCTGCCTCTGTTCTTTTTCACTTCTTTTATGTTCTCTCTTTCTCTCTCCCTCTTCTCATATGCATAGTAGTTAGAGTTTTCTCAGTGCAGTCTGTTTCTTTTGGTAAGTAAAATGCAAATGCAGCACATGAGAAAGAAATGAGAAGAGGATGATTTGGTGATTTTTTTACTCCAACTGGTATGATCCTTACACACAGAAAAAGCTTGAACATGCCTGAATAGCTTCTTTGCTCTGAGCTTTTCAGTAGCACTATAGTATTCCTTTTAGACAGTAAATATTAAAATATCTCAATAAGTCGACCAATCATACTGTCAACAGTGCACAGCATGTCCTCATATCCAGAATGTCCATGTCACTAAGTGAGATATGGAAGACACAAAGTTAACACTTAACAATAATTTTTAACAATCATTTTTGTTAAGGGTTTATAAATTGGTTCATTAATGACTAATAATTCATTTGCAAATGCATTATAAATCACTGATATGTGTTTATAACAACATGGGTGACATTGATGCAATACCTGCCAGATAGGGAGACATAGGCAGTTTTGCGGCCTGTTCGGCATAACGCGGCGGCCCATTTCAGCTTATCACCAACTGTTCGGCCCGTTTCGTGGCTGGCCCACCGGAAAAATTCTCCGGTTCTCCCTATGGCCAGTCCGCCCCTGGGTTGGTGAATCTTGAGGTTAGTTACAGCACTTTTAGCCAATGCCTTGTCTAGCTAGGAAGCCCATTTAGAGCAGCTTATCCAGTAGTGAATGTCAATAGATGTAAATATTTATCATGTTTTCTCTTACAAGAAATCACTCAAAAATTATGTATGTAAAATAACAGCTGGGCTGCTGAGTTAGGCCTCTGTGTGATACAGTTTCACTAGGATTTACTGTGATCCATGTGTGGATTCTCTTGGGAAATATGGCTTTGATTAATGTAATACAGGGACTAGAGAAAATAGGTGTGTGTGTATGTGTGTATGTGTGTACGTGGGGGAATGTCTTTGTACATAATGGAATCATTTTGGGGAAAACTTTGGCACACGAAACCTTCATTCATGTAACAGCATTTTATTTGGACCTCAGTAAATCAAAACATGCTTCATATGGTTGTTAATGGGTTAACAGATAATTTAATGCATCGATTTATTTGATCAGTTATAACACCGCACGAACTTGCAGCAGCTAGAATAGTTTACTCTTACCTCATAATGTTATATATGATGGCAGTTACACTTGGCTTTTTCATTTCTAAAGAGAAACCCGTCACATGTCTTATTATTCGGTAAAGCAAGAGACTGCGCTATAGCTGTTAACAATTCCACGAGAGTATCTGCATTTTCCATGTTTTTGTATTACAACCAAGGGTGTAGATTTGGCGTGGGGTGGGGGGGGGGTGGTTGCAGTGTGAAGCATTTACCCATGTTTACTTTGATCATGGCATAAATAATGGGGGAGAGGGGATGTACTTGCATGTTTTTGGTTATTGGGGGGGGGGGGGGGTACCTCCCTCCGGAATCTATGCCCCTGATTATAACTGCATATAACAGCAGACCTAGAGTACACTACAATGTTGCCAACCATCGTGGTAATATTTACAATTAATTGAATATTTTGTGGGAGCAAAGATATTTAAAATATGGCCACTCTCATGCCAAAATGTAACACGACTTCACGACAATACAATATAACAAGAGTCAGTTAGTGCGCAAAATTTACATAGGCGTGTAACATGAAATCAAATAATCAAGTGTTCATCCCTTTGTGTCACAGTGAATGATGGATCGATCATCTATAGATAGATGATTACACTACACATTTCCCGTTATAAACATATGATGACCTGTTATAGGGAGTTCATGTTAGTCTTTGCAAATTAATTCAGAATTGCTGTTTGTGCAAATATCTCAACAACTGACATTTTTCATGGCTTTTCGATTGATCTGTTTATAAGTATTTTACATTTCAGGATCCTTTCCCGAATTGATTTTAGAGAGTATATTATCACACAATAACCTAAGGGAGAACAGCAAGTGAGTGAACTTTACATTCTGATTCATTTTAATGGATTACACTGTTTATAAATATTTAGCCTAGCCTGTGTTTGGATATTTCCAAAATAGTATGCTAGCACTCAAAGTTATTGTTTTAAAGAGTTTTAGAGAAGTTTGACCGCTGCTGGTCATATGAAAAATAGGCTAGACAAGCGCACGTCTCCAGATGGTCTAAAAACTATGAATGTATTTATTTTTGCGTTGCCGACAGAGTAAAAGTGACGCTAGAGTAATACATTTTAAATTGCTAATTCGTCATATATTTGGAACTTGATAACAGGTAAAAATCCATATGCTGTAAACTACTTGATGTATCTTAATAAAACTGTCATGTAGTTGATGATAATAAACCCACTGCCATATTATTGTGCTATCATTATTTATGTATTTATTTTAAGATTATGGTGTAGTATACTGTTTGTGAATTCAAGTGCAAGACCGCATTTTATAGGCGTTTTATTTTGTTATTGTATTATTATTATTATTATTATTATTATTATTATTATTATTATTATTATTATTATAAGATTTATAGGCTTTTACCACTACGCAAGGTCATCTGAGAATAAGCTCTGCATTAGAGATCTTAATTTTATTGCACATTTTACCATCCCGGATAAACAACACTGTCCTTAAATTCAGTGTCGTTTTTTGCAAATACAACAAAACATTCGAGTAGAGAGTCCGAGAAAGAGAGAGAGTAACATCTCTTACCACAGGAATGAATCCAGCGCAGCTCCCTCTCTCTCTTCCTCCATCTCGAGTGAATCCCGCTCTCCTCTGCTCCGCTATTATTTTCACTTAAACATATGAAAATTTATGCAAATGAAAATCAGCACGAACTGTGCAGTGCAGGAGTGTCCCTGTCCTCCACAGGGGAAGATGGGGGAAGACTCCCCGCGGGGTAAAATGACCCCATCTCATCTCAACACCTTTATTGAATGTCCTTGCTCCTCTTAATCTTGATATTTCATCTAAGTATCAACATTTGTGAGATTTATTCCATCCAAACCTTTTTGATGTTAAATTATCTAATTTTTGGTCAATGGAAAATAGTGATCTGTGACATTCTATTGTGTTGGGTATTAAAAGATGTCTATCTGTTAATGGGGTATAGTGGACACAGTGTTTAGATTTTTGGTGTAAAAAATATCGTTTTTATTTTGAAGTGACAAGGTTTAGACAAAGTTAGACTCTTGGGGTAAAATGTGGTAGAGATCATTTTACATTTGTATAAATATGTCAGTCAAAAGTTGAAACGTCTCTTTAATAGTTTAAATTATAATAATAGTGAATAAACTATTAACTTGGCTTTTGGTTTTGTTAGTCCCCCACATCCCCATATATCATTAATATTTTTTTCCCCTTCAAATCTACCCCTTAATGCTGAAAATGATTAATGCTTATATCTGTCATATGTTTGCATTGCTTTATCTGCATCTCTCATATTACCGAACCGCATCATCCACACATTCAGTATTCTAATTTGCCTGATTTGTTTACGACATGCCCGCAGGTAGCCTACAATATTACACACTTTTATAATAATCAGAAATACCTTTTAACTTTTAAACGTCTGTTTAAAATAAAGACCAACATAGCACTACAATTAAAACAAGAGCTCACGCGCACACATAGCCTACAAAACAGTCCCTATAACAAAGGCAAAGTATGCACAACGTCATTAACAGCAGGGGCAAATAGGGCCCCAATAATACAGTGTAGCGCAATATAAATCCGCGGTTACTGAATTATTTGAACTTGCTGTTCGGATATTGGGTCTAACTTAGTTTTAATCGTATGTTGACATATCCAAATTAGACATAGCAAATTGCAACGCCTTTAAGTAATTCCTTGGCTTCGAGTCTCAAAGCTGCGCACTGAGATCTGTCACTCTCCAGTATGGTATCCAATGAGCATCAATCTCGTAGAAACTTCCTCGCGGTAATTGGGTGAAGGATGTGGATAGTGTGCGCACGCGGGGGCTGAACGTAAACATTCGCGTGCTCTCGCGCTCAGAGAGAGGAATAGAGCGCACAAGGACAGTGAAAGCTCTCCGTTGCGCGTGCATTAATAGAGTTGTGTGCAGCTGAATGCACTGAAGATAAATGTCCGATGGACTCTGTGAGAAAAAGAAATATGAGTACCAAGACACAGTAAGGACTACAGAGAAGTTTACCAAGGAGCATTTTCTTTTAATCCTCCACATCAAGTCAAGAAGCGCGCGATGGTGAAGTTCTGTGGAGGATTTGTATAATCGTCACATGAAGTTGGTGTGAAGAAGCAGGACTTTTACATCTCTGTGATTATTTTTTGTCTCCTAAAAGGCCTATAAAATGGCATTAAGAATGGAATGCATTTGAACAATGTAAAAACATTTCCAATAATGTGGATTTCTACGTTCAGTGTACTTCTTTCTTCTTCTGCTTATGATAAAAGGAGGTTTTGAAGGATATATATATATATATTTTAACCATCTTATGCTGTGTTGTCGTCGGTGGACCAAATCAAAATACCAGGCATACTTTTCCTGTTTGAATAATTCATGAAATAGAACGTGCCTTCCAGGGTTGGGAAAAAAGTTACGACGATACGGGGAGGGGAATAATAAGTAGAATTGTTCAAAGTGGTGAGGGGGATGGCCACAGCGGCTTCCAATCCTTACCTGGCCAGCAATAGTATTCTCTCATCAGCCTCGATCGTGCACTCGGTGTCCGGAGGTGGTGGCATGCAACCGGGAAGTGCTGCCGTAACCTCGGTGTCCGGAGGCTACAGAGGAGATCCCGCGGTCAAGATGGTGCAGAGCGATTTCATGCAGGGAGCCATGGCAGCCAGTAACGGGGGGCACATGCTAAGCCATGCCCATCAGTGGGTTACCTCACTGCCTCACGCAGCAGCTGCTGCTGCAGCCGCCGCCGCCGCAGCTGCAGAAGCCGGCTCCCCGTGGTCCTCCAGCCCTGTTGGCATGGCTGGTAGCCCACAGCAACAAGATGTCAAGAACAATTCAAACAGGGAAGACCTGCACTCTGGCACGGCGTTGCACCACAGACCCTCGCATCTCAGTGCTCACCAGTCTCACCAAGGCGCATGGGGTGGAGGCGCATCCTCGCATATCTCCACCATCACCGGAGGACAGCAGCAGTCCCAGCAGTCTCTCATTTATTCCCAGCCAGGTGGTTTCACGGTCAACGGGATGCTGAACCCTCCAGGGAGTTTGGTCCACTCGGGCTTGATGCGAGGAGATTCTCCAGAAATGGACCACGGAAGCCACCATCATCACCATCATCATCATCAGCAGCACCCTCACCACCATCACCACCAGCACCACGCGGGAGTGAACAGCCACGACTCGCACTCCGACGAGGACACGCCGACCTCCGACGACCTGGAACAGTTCGCTAAACAGTTTAAACAGCGTCGGATAAAACTGGGTTTTACTCAGGCTGATGTCGGTTTAGCACTAGGGACTCTTTACGGAAATGTCTTCTCTCAGACCACCATTTGCAGGTTCGAGGCCCTCCAACTGAGCTTCAAAAACATGTGTAAACTCAAGCCACTGTTGAACAAGTGGCTGGAGGAGGCCGACTCCACCACTGGCAGTCCCACCAGCATTGACAAAATAGCAGCCCAAGGCAGGAAACGAAAAAAGCGCACCTCCATCGAGGTGAGCGTAAAGGGAGCCTTGGAGAGCCATTTTTTGAAATGCCCCAAACCCTCCGCACCGGAGATCACCTCGCTCGCAGACAACCTTCAGCTGGAGAAAGAGGTGGTTCGGGTCTGGTTTTGCAACCGAAGGCAGAAAGAGAAGAGGATGACGCCGCCCGGAGTCCCTCAGACGCCCGAGGACGTGTTCACCCATGCCGGCAACGTGAGTGCAGACACACCGCCTCCGTCCATGGACTGCAAACGTATGTTCACTGAGACGTAGAACACATTATGTTATGTACTCCAAGTAATTGGACGATTGTCACCAAAATAGTCTATGTATTTACGAGAGAAACTAAACTCAAAACGCATCTTTAAAAACCTGCCCTTTATCCTCCAATGTCCCTAACGTTAAATGACTGACTGTGTTTGCTCTGTGTTTCAGGAGAGTTTTGTGATAGATTACTTAAAATGTGCAAGTTTGAAAGATGAGCCGGACAACAACTACAACGGGACAACTACGAGCTCCTACGGCCAGGAGATTCTGGTGCGCTGAAATGATAACAAACCAAAAGCCAACGCAAACTTTATGGATTCCCTTTAAGGGAAATTACAAAAGAACTCCCATGGACATGGATCAGTGCATACTAACATTAAATATTTAACAGTGGGAGAATTTACCCCAGGACGCACAGGAATTATATTACTCATTTTAACAAAAAGGAATTGTCAACTCTTGGAACATTATGTGCACACACACACACACACACACACACACACACACACACAAAAAAACTTTTCTACTCCATAGTATTTTTGTGGACCACACTTTTGTGAATAGCCTTTACACAGAGAAAACGTAAGAAAAAAAAATCAAGAAAAAGGAAATTATATATATATATATATATATATATATATATATATATATATATATATATATATATATTGATTACTCTCCAGCTGCACTTATTTTCCAATCTCAGCCTCCCCCTGTAAACACTTTATGTTGTCGTTTGGCTGAATAATCGTGGATATTGCCCTCCTGCTTTTTCCAGGCAGAAGTTTTTGGTGGGTTTTGATATAACACGTCTGTGTAAATTTGGCAATATAAATTCTCTGTGTTGATTTAAATGATTTGCTTTATATTTTTCACTAAAATCAATCTTTCAAATATTGTCTGGAGCAATGACAGATTTGTTGCGCGATGTGATGACTTTCAACCTAGTAGCATTTCTTGTAGGCCTTCATCGTTTTCCCCTCTGCCATATTAACTCTTGATTATATTTTATACTGTTAGTATTACATTTGTTATTATATACATACAAATATTGTACTCAAACACGCTGACAAAGCTGAAACAAACCGTTTCCCAGTGGTTGTTATTTAAGTTCAGTATACTGACTCAGCGAGAGGTAAATGAGAACAATAAATCTGATTAGCTCTCAGATGAAACTGTGCAACTTTCTTTCTTTCTTTCGGTCTGTCTTTCTTTCTTTCTTTCTTTCTTTTATCCACAATGTGCTTTTTGCAAAAAAAAAAAAAAAAAAAAAAAAGAAAAAAACTAGATTCAAAATGTATGATATATTGATATTCGTTTGACTTGTTCGGGAAGAGTCTAGACAAATAGTGACATATCGGGTCACTGGATCGTCTACAAAGGGAATTTCGATGGATTCTTTTTCCTGGATCTCTTGACCCTTGGCCTGAATATGGTAGTCAAATAATTTCCCAAATGTTTTCACCTTTTAATATATTTAATTATTTCAATATCATTGAGGTAATTTGTGTGAGTCTGCTTTTCTGTGTATACTTTCGTTTTGTATTTTTTTTTCATTTTTATTTTTTAAAGAAAGAAGAAGCATTAGCTGCATGTAACTGTCAATATACTATCTCTAACGGGGGGGTTTTGTTTTTGTTTTGTTTTTTCAAGTAAAGACATTATGTCGTCTTTAAAAATAATGTCGCCTAATGTCTTTCACAATTGATTAGGGAAACAAAACGTTTTTCGTTCATGACTTTTAGACTTGCTGAGACTCCAAATAGATGGATGGAGGGTGTCCCAAACATGCATAAAGTTGTACTGTTGGGTATTTTACCCACAGTACATTATACCCGTTGCTGATTTCAGATTCGTGTTACCCCTAACTGAATGTAAAATATATATTTTTTTAAAAGGGGAAGCCTTTTAGCATCTTAAAAAAAAAGGCTTATGATATGAAATTTAAATAATATTACAAATCAGAATTGCACTGATATCAAAGTCACATGGGGATGTGTATTTTATAAACATTACCCTATACAGAACTGTCGTCTTAAGGGTATTGTGTATTCATTCTCTCTTGTCTGCGTTTACATGAAAGAACGTTCCACTAGAATGCTCTGGTTTTAAATGAGTATTTTATACACAGATGATTGTTACTACCGATGTGATTTTTGGCTTCAATTGACAAGCCTTTACCGCAACATATTTTCGTAATAAGTTTTTATTATTATTATTATTATTATTTACAATTTTTATTGTTTAGTTTGGATAAAATTAAATAACTGAATTAGGCTATCTGAGCATAAAACAAACGACAAAATAGTTTTTGTTAAATGTTTTATTTATTCTAATTTGAATTAGTTTATTCTAATTCAGATAAGCCTACAACATATTATATTCCATTGGCGCGACTTTAGCAAACCAAAATTTATTTCGTAAAAAAAGAATTTTTATTTGAATTTGAATGAAGCTTGAATGAAGCCCAGGCAGAGCGAGTGACGTAATTTGGAATCCATTCCGTGCTCGCTCTAAAGCAGGAGTGAATTTGTATGCATGGAAATTCGTATGCCTGCCACGTAGCTCTCTGAGTGCAAAAGGGCCTAGATCCTTCCATCAGATTGCAATGTAAAAGCGTGCAAAAACGATTGTGTGACCGAATTGAATTGAAATTGAATTGTGTGACTGGATTTTTTGGTAAACCGACCGTTTCTGCTGGGGAAAAGCAGAACTGAACTGTTGGCTCTTAATTTTCATCAATACAAGTTTGGCAATTTCTCCTATTAGTAGCCTACTCATTTTATTTCTACTATTTTTGAAATAGCTGTCTTTGCTCTATTTTAGCTAAGGCGCAACAATAACCTTTCAGCTGAACGACGCTAAGAGTGAGCAGCTGCCTTTTTTCCCTTGAAGAACTTTTGTGTGGTTGTGTCTATTCAGCCAAACCCGCGTCCCTTCTCTCGAAGATTTAAATTTCGCGGATGATTTATCGTACATCCGTTGCATGGCAACAAAATTCAACCTGTGGTTATAAGCACGCGCCCCAACCCTTCATGCAATATACTCGCTTTTTGATTGCATTGTTCACGCACACAGAGTAACTGAGTAATATTGCTGTAATGCTGTAATGGTCTTAAAACATTTTACTGTCATCAAAATTCTCTATTATAGCAGTGGGCCTAATGGCGGCAACTGGACAAACAACAGCATTAAAATACAAACTGATTATTAGGTTACTTTTATCCTGTTTTATTTTATTTTTTGGCCTTTTAAATACTAAATTTGCATAAGCAAATAAGCTATATATATATATATATATATATATATATATATATATATATATATATATATATATATATACTGTATGTATTGGTAAAACTAGCCTATTTTAACGATTTCAAAGCAAAACATTAACATTTGTCCGTCAATCTTAAGCAGAAGTGAATATTGAAAGATCTGCTGCGCATTCTCAATGAAACTCACAATGGTTATAATTGCAGATTGACGTCCTGTATATTCGGCCTTACCGAAAATGAGAGAAATGCGTAGAATCAAAACATAGGCCACTTCGCTGAACATTTTCTATTTTCGGTGTTCGACCCATTAACTCACAGTATCAAAACTATGGGCTAACTTTTCTTTAACGTTTAGGCGTACCAAATTATTTATTATTATTTACCATCTCTGAAATTTAAGTATAAAGCATGCATGCTAAAAAGTAACATAAAATAAACATCGAGTTTGCCATATCAAACCTAATAAAAATATATATTTTTGGAAATACAAAAGTTTTTATTTCCATATATTTTCTATAGTTAACTCTGTATAGTCTATGTGAGATAATATATTATATAGCCTATGAAGCCTAAAATTTTAGCTATCAATATTATCCAGTCTTACTAACAAATGTGACTTTTAGAAGTATAACAATTATAATGAGTATAACTATTATCATAACTATTGTAATTATACTATTATAAAGTATCTGATTTTTTTTTTTCCCCCAAGTTTTTAGAGTCAGTATGTAAAGTAGGCCTATACAGAAGGGAAATCTTGCCCTCTAATTTTTCTATATAGCGCCATCTTTTGGAATTCCTTCCCGCACTAATACAGTATCAATTTCAAACCATTTTATGGATAAAATATTAAATGAACATTTGTAAGCAACATTAACTATAGCTAATTATAGGCTAACTAGAAAAGCTGTGCCCAAGTAGGCCTAAATTTGATACATTTGCTATGAGCTTATTTCCTTTTTGACTAATTGATTTACTTAGAATATACAGAAGAAGAAAAAAAGATAACATAAAGGGCATATAAAGTGCTGATAAAATAACTAAGGTTACCACTAAGCTTTAAAAATCATTTTTATTTTAAATGAACTTCTTACAACTTGCAACTTCTTGTATGTTTATCTGGAGTCCACAAATAAAGGATTTAGAGAGATAAGGAGAACTAAAATGTTTATGCTGATGTATTTATTTTTAGTTGCGATATCTACAGTCTGTAACCTTTTTATTCTATGCAAACCAGCTGGTCACCTAGCTGAGTCTCACTACACACCATTACATTTTCTTTTCTCGCAATTCCCATCAGACCTTAGGCCGAAAGACGTGGCTTAACAATGTCTGAGGCTAAAGAAGATGGCTGGATTAGTGGCCAAGGGACCTTCACTGTCACACACCTGCTGCAAGCCCATGGCACACTGCCAACTGAAGTCAGTTAGCCCACCAGGCACATTACCCGGGCAGCAGTTGCCAAGGTGACAGCATGTCAGAGCCTGCCCATTGAGGAGAATGGGGGGCTGACAGCCAATGCATCGCTGCTTTTGACCGGTCCCTTGAACTTGAGGAAGTGAGGACCAAAACCGCACATTCTAATGCTTAGCAACAAACTCAATCTACACGTGGCAAGGGCCTAAATCCCTAACCTCTTCGCTATAGCTGGAGGCCCGGTATGTGATACTAAGTGAGTTTAACACACTTTTTCATAAGACTTTCACAGTCTGGAAGGACTTTGAATTACAATAGTTAATTCCATACTTAATAATCACAAATATAGACATGCTAAACTCATGTGTGCTAGTGTGTGAGAGAGAATGTAGGAGAGAGGATGAACAGTGTAAGTAGAGAACAAGAGGTGAAAGGTGTTCCTGCATTTGTTGTAGCTATCACATTAACTGGAGGATGTGAAGCAGAGGGGAAATAGGCTGTGGGCACTGTGGTTTAATAGATTACTTACAATTGGACACAGGTATTTGGAGTTAGCTATTATACCTTTAAGGCCCCAAAAAAGGAAAAAGAACCCAATAATTCAACGGAATCTGCTACTGCTTCTTGTTCAGACACCTTTGTGTTTTTATACAACAAACAATGTCATTTAGCATGCTCATTGCCATACTGTTTTGTGTTTTCAAACTGCTCGCACAACAATATTTTTGCATTGGCTTGTTTTTTTATGCTTTCTGAAGAACACTTCCACAATATCAAGTGCCCTTTCAAGCATAAGCTCTTTTAAATTCAACTCATTGTAGTCTAGGCACAATTTGTTAAGGTCAAATCTTTGTCTGCAAGGATTGAGTCAGAATTGTATTGAGGTAATCAAAAAGCATAAAGCCATATCTCTTCAAGGGCACATCTGAATTTCAGTTAAGCTCTTAGAGCCTCAATCTCCCTCTGAAAGAATGGGGGAAAAAATCCACAGAATAAGGTCTTAGCATTAGAAAACAGTCCCAACAGGGCCTTCCTGAAATGCTATTACAGTATGCACCTCAACCTGTCACGGAGACTGAATTCAATGTACACAAGTGGCCTATACGATGAGCCATTTGGCAGCTCAAGAAAATCGTCCTCAATACTGATTTAGGATTGTTTGGCTTTAATCTTCCATTTTCAAAAATTTTGTCCATAGTAAAACGATTCTGTTGGGATGTCAAATCCACATTGTCACTTTAGAGAGATTTCTCCTTGGACCACGCTGTTATTAAAACCGACAACAAAATGGCAGAACAACAAAATCCTTTCATAGATGAGAGGATACTTTTCACTTTCTCTGTTCTCATATTTCACTGTACTTATCAGTATTTAGAGGGGATAAGTGCAGGAATTCCTGTTGTTCAAACCTCTCCAAACATGTCACATGCAACGTAGCAGAGAGTTTGCAGGCTGAAATAAAAGTAGCTAATTGATGCAATACACCAAGGACATAATTATCTCTTTGAATAACTGGCGGTGGTTTAATTGCTGGTAATTGTTCTCCAAACCTTGTTCAGAAGTGATGAACACAAGACTGTTATTATGCATCATGTGTTAATCCTGCTATTCTGGCTTAGTCATTAGGGCTTCTGTATCAAAGTACCATGAGAAGGGTGGTAGAAAGGGAAAAATATCATACACTCACACACTCACTCACACAATGTACACTCATAATTGTGACATAATGCATTATAGTACCACCTACTTAGTAACCCCTGCCACACACACCTACAGTAAATGCAAACAGAAGCAAACAGAAACTTCATGCCATCCTTTTCATTTTTTTCTCTCTTCAGTTTGCTGTCACACATTCAGACTCCAGTATAAATTCTCCTTCAGATGTCATATTTATAACAGTGGGGTTTCTGTTATCCTTTGTTTGCTGTTAATTATTGCCACATTGCAACACCAGACTTGGAGCTCCACAGGAAACAAACACTGATTAACGTGATTGGGCCTGCTGAGAATTGCAGTCCGGTTGAAGTGTGTTGATTGCTGAACTGTTCCCACCCTCTCACCCCGGCAGTCTTGCCCTCTTGCCCTCTGTGCCTTGTGAGACAGGTCAGTGGCAAATACTTCAAAAGATGTCTAGGGTTTACATAATCTAAAGTAATCCAAGAACTGAAGTGCTCATAATTGTGCATGCTTTTGAAATTACAATGAGAATGTCAATAACATTTTAACTGTCATTACAAACATACTTAAAGATGAGGTGTGTAACTTTTTCTGTGTTAAAATACTTTTTCATTCCCAAACTTAATTGCAGAGACAACTACAAGTGAGCCATTCATTGGTTAATTTTCTTGAAAACAGTAAGAACGGTGTCTCTATATCGCAATGAAAATCCTCTGAGCGTTTGAGCGAACTGTCTATACAAACACAATGATATTGACTCGACCAAAGGTGTGAGTTGGGGGAGGGACTATCTCTTTGTTTGACCAACAGCAGACCGGGGTGTATTCGGAAAGATGTTTTGAAAACAAAGTTAATTTTTGCAAAAAAATAAATAAATAAATCAGTTGAGATGTATTGTGCAATATGTAATATTGTAAGGGTGTTTTTTTTATTATTTTATTATTTATTTTATTTATTTAGCTCTCCCTTCAACAGTTGAAAAGATCCTAACAACAAGATGTTGTTTTATGGCACTGAAGGTGGGGATTTGAATATCTTTGATTAAATGGTTAAGATTGTTTAAAATACTTAAAGGGGATCATATACTATATATACACATATGAATAAGACAATAAAAAGACAAGAAGAATACGTTGCACTGCGCATAAACCCTCTTTTTAACCTGTTTTCAAATGTAGCTTAAAGTACATTTAAGTGGAACAGGCTGGCAGTGCTACTATTTTATATTCAAACTCAGCACTTTGGTTGCATGGGGAAGAGGGGGAGAGGAAGTCTATGTGGCTCTTTCCTGTCGCATTCCTGAGTCTCACGGGCTCATGTTTCAACTGCTACATCTGAAGTGTGCGACTCATTCACACATGTGAATGTGAGTGTATTTATCTTTGTGTTTTTTCGAGCAATGAATTCCTTCCTTTAAACTTTAGAGCTTTTCACTGAATATGACCAGATGGAGTAGGGGTGGTGTTATAGATAGGGTTGGAAGTTTTGATCACAATGGGAGTGTTTTTATGCCAATGTGTTATAAAGTGATCATTTTTCATACTGATCATCACTGCCTCCTAGTGGTTTTGAATTTGGAAAGAGGATTCATTTCACAAGATTTAAATTATTGAGGTGATTAATCAAGATAAACACGTCCTAAGGGTGCACTTCACATTTTAGTTCAATTACAGGGAAAGCGGTTTAATGTCATTGCTCAGTGAGAACATCTACCATTTACTTTTAAGCATTACAATACTAGATAAAGTATATCTAGTTGTTAGATATACTTTATAATTACAGTAAATGTAAATGTCTTTTGAAGATGAAATATATTTGATCAAAGCCACTTCAACATATGCAGCACTCTAAAACTGGATTTCTAGCAACCCCATGATTTAAAGCATAATGGTTAAACTGTGTTCTTTTAGGCCACATAACAATATCTTTACAAGAATTTGTATGAAAAGCTACGCTGAATAAATTACATGTTGGAATGATAGGAATCTTATTATCCATGACTTAAGCCACCAAAACTTTTAGAGAATATACAAGAGCAAAGCCCAGCGAAGAGATTTAACCACCAGATCACAGTGGAAGTGTGTTACTACAGTAAATGATTCAAGCTCAGTGTATACACTACAACCACTATTATAATGTGCATAATGTGCTTTAGTTCACTATATCTTCTATAGATAGATAGATAGACAGACAGACAGAAGCCATTGTAGAAATTCACTATTCACAATTAGCCGTGATTAATCCAAAAATGTAAATTTCCAATAACAAAACGGTTACTGAGATTAAGCGAGTAGTATTCAGCTGGTCATGTGATTGTAAAATGGCAACCCCCATGAGGCCCCCTGCCCCATGTAGAATAAAACAGCTTACTGATTTGACTAGAGTCCTCATCTCAAGTGAATGGTCATGATTCTATAAATATGTTTCAAAATTACTGTTCATTTCTTTAAGAGTAAAACTTTTTTAATGGGGAAAATAATTCTTCAATTGGCAAAGTCAAGTTTTCACATGGACGTACACAGTCTTGGTTCCTCTGTTTGAGATTATACAGATTATACATTAATGAGTTTCAAGCTTAGGGCAAAGATGTCTGCATATGTCCTTTAACCAAGCACACAACCTACAAAAGTGCAAGAATGATTAACCTACAGTATGCAGCCACTAACAGGCAGGTGTCCCTTCAGTGGTTTGTTAAATAGGGAATTAGAGTTCCTCGACAGGGATCGGCCACCACTCTGCCTCTAATCACATCTGCAATTACAGAGCAGAAATATTGCCTGTAATTGATATGGCCCGCCGATTTGTTTCGATTTCTCGTCACCTCAAGTCATTTCTCCCTTTACCCTCTGGCTGCTAATGAATGGACTCGTTAGATGGGGGCGTGTCTAAGTGAAAGTGACTCTAAGCACAGCTCTGCCAGATGTATGATGGCTGGGAAAAGGGACGGTGTTAAAACAGCAGGAGGTGTATAATGGCACCTCAGAGCTGGAGAGACAGGGAGGGAGTGGGCACCTGTCCATTAGGCCCCCCTGAGGGTGGAAGTGTTAAGTGGCTGGGTTATGGTCAAGCTCTAGAAGGATAGTTGTCATAGAGACGCAGCTGTCAGCCAGTGTGACTGAGTTTGGGAACTGTGGCTGCGGTGATGAAGATAGCAGATTAGATTATGTAAAAGACTGACTAATACCTGCAGCTCACTTCATTTTCACCCACACCTGAGACATTTGTCTTCTGTCGAGGACTGTGAAGAAACTGATAAATGTGCACCAGATGAGAGACAGATGTAAGTGTAGGAGTTTGATTGCCACTTGCTGTTGGATAAATCTCAGATATCTGTCCTTGTATGGACTACCAGACATCACAGTTTGTGGACCAATTTCGCTTCCACCTAGTGCTTAAATTTTCATGCCTCTATCTGTAGGGTTCCAGAACAATCGCAAAGGCTATCTTGTCTAATTAAAATAGAAACATGTGTGCTGTTGTGTAAACGGAAAAAGGGCATCTTTACACAGCCGAGTTAATCCTGCTCTGTGCCTGCTTAAAATTCTGTGTAAAGATGCAATGCAGCATAAAAGCCAGTCTAAATTATGCCTGCTCTAACCCACCTCAGAGCAGCCTTAAACTTATGTTTCATAATTTAATTTAATATTTAAGGTATAATTTCATATTTTTTATTCATTTCATATTTCTATATTCAAAATTGTATATTTAAAACATGAATTTCATATTTTGTATGTGTAACCGTATAAAAGATGGGCAAGGAGGAGGCGGGAACTGGACGAAGCACCAAAGTAATATTTTAATGAAAACTTAAACAAAAAGACACAAAACACAAACACACACATGGCAGCTGCATGTGGCTCTCTCTCTCAAGAACTGCTGATTAGCCCATTTGCCTATGCACGCCCGGCCCCGCCCTCCTCCTCGTCACACTCCTCCCTCCTTTGCCTCAGGTCGGGGAACGGGGGGGGGGGGGGGGGGGGGGTGTTGTACGGTGTTGCCCTTCTGGCTGGCCCTGCCGGCAGGCTTTTCCCCACCTCTCTAAAGCTGGGGAGGGAGACAAGGGGAGGGGGAAAAAAAAGAGGAGAGGGAAAGGGCAAGGCAGAGCATTAGTGAGAGAGAGAGAGGAGAGAGAGAAAAAAAATTGCTGGCCGGTTCCCAGACATGCTCTGGTGGACGACAGCAGCTCCTCCCTGGGCGGACAGGAACCAGTCCTCTGACCCCTGGCAGATGGAACGCCCCTCCGTGTTCTGGCGGCCGGCAGCGAGCTCCTCCTCCCTTCGCGGATGGCGGCCTTTAGCCTCCTCGTTAGCATGCCCGCCTCCCATGCTGGCTGTCGCCAGTTCGAATCCCGCTCAGAGCAGGTCAAGCTGGACCAGTTACAGTGGTGTCATGACTCGGATGGGACTGAGGTGTAGGGGGGTGAGTGTAACAGGAGCCAACTGGTACATGATAGCTGTGCAGTGTGTGTAAACCTCACTCCCCTGGCCTCAAGAGGCGCACTAGCGACTGACGCTAGCCTTTAGTCTCCTCGTTAGCGCTTCGGTCTCCCATGCCAGCTGATGCCAGTTCAAATCCCACTCGGAGTGGGTTAAGCTGGACCGGTTACATAGACAGGTATCAGAAACAGTTAAAGTGGGATCAAAAAGTCTGAAACCACTAGTGAAAATTCTTATATTTTGCATTTTTCTAATTTAATAAAAATGTATATTATTACTTAATTTGAGTGAAAAGTTGAAAAGTTATCTCAGTATGATATGAGAATATTCCAAAGAGCATCCTGTATGCTTAAATGGAAGCAAGGAAATCTCACCTTTTGAACAAAAGAGTTAACAGTCAGTGTCACAAATTTGCCTTATTTGATTAGCGACCAAGAAATCAGAATCAGAATGAGCTTTATTGCCAAGTATGCTTACACATACAAAGAATTTGTCTTGGTGACAGAAGCTTCCAGTGCACAAACAATACAGCAACAAGGCAGAGATAAAAAAAGAATAAAAATAAAAAGTGAATAGAAAATAGAAGTATATATAGAAATACACAATAAGACAATATATATATATATATATATATATATATATATATATATATATATATATATATATATATATATATATATATATATATACGTATGTACAAATACAAATCTGTTATGTACAGATGCAAGGGAATGTAATGGCAGAAGAGGTAAGATATGTTGGATGAATATAAATAGACTAAGCTGTGTATTGCACATAATTATTGCTCAATGGGGCAGTTTTAACTGTTCATGAGATGGAGGGCCTGAGGGAAAAAACTGTTCCTGTGCCTGACGGTTCTGGTGCTCAGTGCTCTGTAGCGCCGTCCAGAAGGCAACAGTTCAAAAAGGTAGTGGGCTTGGTGAGTGGGGTCCAACGTGATTTTTCCAGCCCTTTTCCTCACTCTGGAAGTGTACAGTTCTTGAAGGGGGGGCAGGGGGCAACCAATAATCCTCTCAGGATTTGACAGTGGGGTCCTTTGCGGTGCAGTCATTTGTATACAGGGAGAAGAGTAGCTGGGAGAGCACACATCCCTGGGGGGCACCACTGCTGATCGTACAGGTGCTGGAAGTGAATTCCCCCTGTCTCACTAGTTGCTGCCTGTCCGTCAGAAAGCTGGTGATCCACTGACAGATAGACGTGTGTGGATGTTCCGTGGAAAGGAGGAGGCAGGAGGCACGTTGCTGTACTCACAGGTTAGGTTTTTTTAATGACCACACTGCTCTCAACTTTACAATAATAACTTCTTCCGTGTTAGAATAACAATCTCTGCAACTTAACTATAATAAACTTTTAGCTTCACAAACATAACTCTGGGGACCTAGGCTCTCTCTCCCTGGTCTGCTGGCGGTGTGGCTCTTTTATGCCGCTCTCCCTGTGCTCACTGTAATTAGAGACAGGTGTTAGACATAATCTAGCTCAGGTGCAAGCGCTCTTACCGCTTTCTCTCTCTCCGGAGAGACGCTGGACCACGCCTCTGTTGCCACAACGTGAAAACAGAGAGTTGGTGTAATTTAGTCTGGAGTATAGCTGGGATGATGTTGTTGAAAGCCGAACTGAAGTCCACAAAAAGGATTCTTGCATATGTCCCTGATCTGTCCAGATGTTGCAGGATATAATGCAGTCCCATGTTGACTGAATCATCCACAGACCTGTTTGCTCGATAGATAGGCAAATTGAAGGGGATCTAGAAAGGGTCCAATGATGTCCTTCAGTTGGGCCAACAACAGTCTCTCAAATGATTTCATGACCACAAAAGGTTTATTTGGGACAGGAATGATGGTGAAGCGTTTGAAACAGCAGGGAACTTAATGCTCCAGTGATCTATTGAAGATCTGTGTGAAGATGGGGCCAGTTGGTCAGCACAGGGTTTTGGACAAGTGGGTAAAACACCGTCTGGGCCATGTCCTTTCCTTATATGTAGGTAGGTGCTGCCGAATGTTCAGAAGTTTGTCCCTGGTAAAACTGATTGGAAAAAAATTACTAAACACAGTACAAACAAACAAAAACAACAAAAGAATTGGAGAGCTCCACACCGAGGTAGCCATCTGCAGCGCCATCTTGATCTTGTCAAATAGTGCTGAATCTTAAATATTCATATTCATTTTACAGTATAGATTTTCTTTGTTTTACTTTATTTTTATTTTTATTTTTTATCCTAATACTTCCAGGTTTAAATGGAATTTTAAATCCCAGATTCTCAATGTGGATTCAGACTTTTAGGCCCACACTGTATTTCCTTCAGATTACATAGAAATAATACACAATGCTCATACAGATATGATTTGCTGTAACACCTTTACTTGTTCAAAGCCAGGGACTAAAAACTAAATGTTTTTCATTTCAGTTCATTCTGAGCAGAAACAATTTTTTTCCCTGTTCCAGTTCAGGTGTTCCACAGCCTCCTTTCCTAATGGTAACCAGTTAGAATGAAATAAAAGAATAGTTAATAACATTCTTTTTTAAACTTACAGTACTCTGTGCTAAGGGTAGGTGAAATACCAGTTGCAGTGTTACCAGATCTTGCAAGAGAACAACGACCTGGGCTGGAAAATCAAGCCTAAAATAAGCCACTTGCCTTTTCAAAATAAGCAGAAATAAGTAATTACATGTTTTTCCTGTGTTGTGAATTTATCAGCATAGAAATTTTAACAAGCATACAGTTTATTCAAGTATAACTTTAATTACAGATCTGTTTCTGAGTCAAAACCTGGCAGCATCAGATCTGTATTAATGCATCATATCTAACAATAATTCAGTGAATACTTGGAAACAACTGAGAAATTTACTTTTTACCTCTGTTAATGTTTTCCTTTTATCTGGATTAGCTGCACATGTATATGTAGTAATTATACATAGTTGTTAAAAAGATCTTAATTTACAGAATGCGACTTCCACGATGGACAATTAGGCAAAGAAATGTGTGATGCAGCAATTTCCTTCAGGACCAAAGAACGTTTCATTTTTTTTTTGGACAACACGAAGTGGTGTAATTCCAGAAATGTACTGTGATAATTAAAATAATTTAATAAATAATGTTTTCACTCTGGAACAATTGCAGATGAGTTTGTTCCCGTTTTTGGTTATTCATTTGTTTTCGGTTTTGTTCCTTGAACCATTTTTTGTCCCTGTTCAAAGCTAGTGAGATATTGCTCCTTTTTATCTAAGTTTTATATACACTATACATGAAAATTTTCATTTAACCCTTGTGTGTCAATTTAAAAAAGTTACTCAGAGGTCCTTAGAGGACAAAAATATCCGTGTCAAAAACTGCCATAATAATATTATATATTATTTTCCACTTTCAATGAGTAAATTTTTTAAACCAACATCAGTCCTGATAATATTTACCAAATATTAATTCATTTTCAGGATTTTAACCCTTTAAATGTCAGTTTGTTTACATAATGCCACTGTTGTTTTTTTACACACACACACACACACACACACACACACACACACACACACACACACACAAACACACACACACACACACACACACACGTTGGTGCTGCTATCCTTATGAGGACTCTCCATAGACATAATGATTTTTATACTGTACGAACTATAGATTCTATCCCCTAACCCTAATACTACCCCTAAACCTAACCCTCACAAAAAACGTTCTGCATTTTAATATTTTCAAAAAAACATAGTTTAGTATGTTTTTTTTTTTGTTTGTTTTTTTGGTTTGTTTGTTTTGTTTTTTATTTTTATTCCCTTTTCTCCCAATTTGGAATGCCCAATTCCCACTACTTAGTAGGTCCTCGTGGTGGCACGGTTACTCACCTCAATCCAGGTGACGGAGGACAAGTCTCAGTTGCCTCCACTTCTGAGACCGTCAGTTTGTGCATCTTATCACGTGGCTCGTTGTGCATGACACCGCGGCGACTCCACATGTGGAGGCTCATTCTACTCTCCGCGATCCACACACAACTTACCACGCGCCCCATTGAGAGTGAGAACCACTAATCGCAACCACGAGGAGGTTACCCCATGTGACTCTACCGTCCCTAGCAACCGGGCCAATCTGGTTGCTTGGGAGACCTGGCTGGAATCACTCAGCACACCCTGGATTCGACTCCAGGGGTGGTAGTCAGCGTCAATTCTTGCTGAGCTACCTAGGGCCCCGTTTAGTATGTTTTTTAAGCAATTTGAATTATGGGGACACTAGAAATGTCCTCATAAACCACATTTGTAGCATAATACCTTGTAATTACTAGTTTGTAACCTAAAAAAATTTCCTCGTAAACCACCCAAACCCGCCCAAACACATACAAAACACACTCTGACATCCATACCAACACACCCACACAATTTTAGCTGCATTATTTATTCAACTGACCTGCAGTGCTCTATAATACAGCAAACAGAAAATAGGAAATAAGCATGTATTTGCTCCATAGGCTAAACATGAGAAAACTGGCACCATCTGGTGGAAAATATTAAATTTTTTAATTTTGAAGCCTAATGAAAGCATAAAATCATAGAAATCATGATTTTATGCTTTAATGGCACTGGGATCAAATATTGTTTTAATGGGTTTCAGTGGGGGCTTTTGTGTCCTTAAGGTCCTGAGTGTAACTATTTTGTGTACACAGTGTATTATAGATGTATAATAGGAACTGAGGTTGAAATATCATTCCTCAAAAAATACACACCTTTGGCAAAATTTATGCAGTTGGCATTGACACAGCCAAAATGATTGAATGACATCTCATGCAGTTATTTATAAAGTATCCTTCAGCATATGAACCTCTTTAAACTTTATCCATTTATACTGAGGAAAACTCTTGTGTTCCTCAAATTCGCTTTTTTGAGTGAGGAGCGGCGGATTAGAGCAGCTCTGTTGAGATGGCATTAGAGCAAACATCTGAGAGGTAATTGACAGGGAGATGAGCTCTCGTAGCGGCAGTGTCATTCTGCATGATCAGCATGTATGCCAGCACCGGATGTGAATCGTGTGCTCTGAAACGCTTGATGAGCAAATCAGACTGCTGGATTTGATGTCAATTAAGACAAGTGTTGCTGCATCCTATCCTTTATTGTCACCTCACAAACAGGCAAAAGTGTATTAGTGTTATTTACACCCAAGATTGTATGAAACCTAATCTGATTTGCTTTAGAATTTCACGCTTTGAAATCACTCTTTAAATGTAATGGCTTGACAATGGCAATGACAATATTTCATATTATTTTATAGACCTGTCTAGTTATGGGTTTCCTGCCTCTGCAGACAGTGACCTGTATCTTTCAGATATCTGTGTTCACTGTCTCAAAGACAAGTGGCAAGTGTTGCTGAATTTGTAGCTAATATGAGGAGTGTGTGTGTGTGTGTGTGTGTGTGAGAGAGAGAGAGAGAGAGAGAGAGAGAGAGAGAGAGAGAGTTGGTTTTTGTGGTTTATGAGGACTTTTATTAGGTTATGCACTAGTAATTACGAGGGTATTATGCTATAATTGTGGTTTATGAAGACACCCCTAGTGTCCCTGTAATTAAAATGGCTTAAAAAAACATACTAAACAATGTTTTTTTGAAAATGTAAAAATGTCAAAAGGTTTCTGTGATGGTTAGGTTTAGGGGTAGGGTTAAGGTTAAGGTTAGGGGATATAATATATAATTTGTACAGTATAAAAATTATTATGTCTATGGAGAGTCCTCATAATGATAGGAGTTCCAACATTTTATTTTAATATCAACAGCCATAATTTTTCAGATTGAAAATTTATTTAATTTAATTGATTCATTTGAAGTATTAGCCATACATTAACGGCACACTGTGTTTTATATGTTTAGAAAAAAAAAACAAATGCCCCAAAATTCCCCAGACAATCATAATAAATCAGAACCAAATATTGTCCCTTAATAAAGTATAAGTTAATTAATAGAAATGTTAACTTCCAAATCTGCACTGAACTGTTATATTTATGCTAAATAGCTTGTTACCGTGGTGCTTGGGTAGTCTGGGTTAGGAGCTTGTAATTTATGTGCATTTAAAAGTATAGTTTAAAGGTATATTACTTTTTTACATTCCTTTTTATTTAATTGAAAGTCAGATTTATTCAAATTACTATAATATTATCATAAAATTCTGAATATTCTAAATAGAATATGCACACAAATGTGCATGTGTTTAATGACATTTGAGGATACTCATAATGATGATCATTTATTTTATCAACTTTGTGCAGGATACTGTAGTGTTCACCATACAGATGGAAAAGAAAAATGGAAAGTTTTCAGCTGGACAATGTGGCCATCTTCTGTTCTGAAATAGAGTTGCATGCATTATGATTCTGAGAGCAAACTCCAGGTCATAGTGTAAGCACCATTACTTCAATCAGTTGATGTCAAAACAAACTATACTGATAGCATATTTCACATTGTCATCAATTTTTAAAATCTATTAATGAAAGCAATTGATTACTGTATTATTTACTAACAATCTGCTATTTAAATTAATAGGGTTTCTTGTAGCAGCATTTTACTCAAATGATAAACTGTACACAGTCACTTAAGGTTTGATATATTTAGATTCAAAGTTGTTTGAATTTGGAAGTATGCAATTAAACACAGCATGGCTTACCTGTTGTGTGTTAGAGTAAAGCTAACACAGGCAACACAGTATGAAAATTAAAAAATATATATGTAGCTAAACTCAAGAACTTTTACATTTTAATTTGAAAACTTGTAGCCTACAATAAATATGTACACCTCTCACATCGCTCTCCTACTTAATCTTTCTGGGGATTGGTTTCATGCATAGGCATTGGAGGGGTGGTAGGATTAGTTTAGTATCTTGTCTTTTCTAACAGACGAGAGGTTTTGGACGTAGAGTAGGACTTCTCGTAGTGGGGGTGTACCTGATTGAAGATTTCGGTCTTTCCCCATTCAAAGAGTTAGGAGCTTTACTTTTACAATTTATTTTGGTGGTTCTTCTCCGGCTATTGCGCCCTCTGTAACGTTCCATTTTATCTTTAGAGTTTGGACAAGGTGAAGGCATTTTCCAACCAAGAGAGTATCAAAATACTAACAATATATGAAAGCACTTAAAGTACCAAAAACTTTACATTTTATTTTATTAATTTTATGTTTGTGTTGTAGGGGATTACAGCTTGGGCCCATAGACCAGTAGGCTTGGAATGAAGACCAGGAGTCGAGGTGTCAATCAAATTTGTTGAATTTTACTAAAGACAGTTGTTTGCAAAATCAAATGGCAGAAGTCAGCAGTACAAAAGCCTCTGAGTTCGAAGACAGGAGAATCACGAACCGAACTCAGGTCCAAAAACATTAATACTTATAGTCAGATACAGCATCAAGTTGACGTTAATGCTATAGCTTCTAGAATTCTGATTGGTTACAAGCATAGATAACTATAGAACATTTCTGAACATGGTCATCGTGTACATCGTTTATCTCATTGATTGTTGGCATGACACTTTAGTTCCGTATATAGGCTCCAGCGGTCCAAGTCAGGTCATAGGCCACGGACAGTCTTCCTTTTATGGACAATAGTAGGTCTCTGAGGTCCAGTTGTCCACCTCTTGGCTGCTATTCTCACTTCACTGAATTCCTGAAACAGCAATACTTCTGGAGAAACACACACACAGTTCCTCCTATTCAATGTCTTTTACTACAATGCTTCTGTTGGAGACTGGTCTTATCTTATTGGAACTCAAAACATAGAGATAATTGTACTTTCTCTCAGGGCATCTGAAGTGGTATTCTTATTAAGCTGGCAGAAAATATTCACAAACAATGTACGTTGTTAGATCATGTAGACACTAGAGAAGCGGCCTACGTGACCTAGGCCTATTAGTCAGAAGACACACTGTCCCCTAAAGCATGAAGACATATGTGGAATGGTCTCAAACTGCTTGTACGAGCATGACACCACAATGAACATATATTAAGATACTTAGAATAATAAATAATTAGCTCAGAAGGATATATGTGATAAAAATACTGATTAGTTCCACTAAAATAATTCACTTAATCACATTAGGTTAAATGCTGATCAGTTTAAATTTTATTCACTCAAAGGATATATATATATATATATGTTCTGCCTCAGCAGGCAACGTTTTTGAAAGATAATTTTGAGAAACTACACATATTTGCTACACAATATATATAAAAAAAGAAAAATGTAAAAATGCTGCTCTCAAAGTCTCCAGAATTTAATGCTTTGATGCTGATTTTGCCAATAAATAAATAAAATAAAATAAAAAAATCTCACCGGAGGGCATACACCTGGAGCCCCCAACTAAATAAGACAACACTATTTTAATTGATGCAGAAACTGTGCCTCAGTACTAAAAAAAGAAGAAGAAGAAGAAGAAGAAGAAGAAAAAAAAAGACCCTAGATGAGTCAAAGTTTAAACAGACATTTAACTAATTTACAATTAAATGACTGTCAAGAACAGGAGAACAAAATTGAAAATAATCTGTGGTATTTTAATTTGATTTTGTTTTGAATGGCTACAAAATAAATTGCTGATTTAGACGATCACTTTGGTATTTACTTTATTTTTTAATCCACAAGTGGGGACTCATACAATATGTGTATAGGCTCAATGCCAAGTTTTTAGAAGGCCAACCTGCACAACAATGCTCCAGATATTCTACCACCTTTGAAACATGTATTTATGTGTAGGCTATTATATGGAATTTGTGTTGATATCACAGCAACGTTTTACAATTCAAAAGGTGATATTTCAGTTTTATGTAGACCTATACTGTAAGTATTTTATGCAGTTATTATCATCGATCGTATTGTAATATTTTCGTTTTAAGATTTTGTCAGATTATTAACTGTTATCCAAAATGTCTGGATTTATATTTATTACAGTAATTCCTTTACAAGCTATGCTGATGTTCAGCAAAAAAACAAAAACAAAAAAAAACAAAAATTCAGAGCAGAGTTACACCCCTGCACATTTGCATAAAACCAAGTGGATCACACCATGAATGCGTTTGTGTGCGTGAAATGAGACTGAATCTTACACCATTCTATTTCAACTGGAGATGCCTTCATTGGGTCAAAAAACAGTAGACTATGTATGCGTTTTTAATACCGATGGTTGTACATCAAACTAATGCAACCAATAGCGCTATCCCGGGCATCTATCCCATCTTTACGTCAATACTGATGACCTCCTAGAATTAACTACTAGATGCTGTTTGTCTCTATTCCTCTCTGTCTGAAATCCTCAAGGATGATGCTAATTCTGCAGGGGTTTTTAAAATTATTATTACTGCCGTCGTCACACACTCGCTCCTCACCCCGTCGGATGTGTTTCATACAGCAAGAATTCGCATCACTGGTAATAAGAGCAATCCTCTCAAATCAAACTGCACCTGTCAACATCTTGTCCTTCACCTGTTTCGGATTTTCACGGTCACCGTCCAACAGATATTCGGAATTCAGTGGATAAAAAGGTAAAATCACTGCACATTTGGGCTGTAACATATCTTCCACGTGAGAACTGATGGAATTAAACATCTGCAATCGGCAAATCTGCGATATAATCTAATCTAATCTAGTCCAATATGTTTATATCACATAACCTGGTTTTAGAATGCAGCTAGAATGCATTTTTTTTCTCCAGTGTGTTATTGTGATTATGATAGAATAGTCTGACAGAAAGCAGGTGATGAAAGACGTCTTGTATCTGTCTCATCCCAACATAAAATTCTGAGCAAGCAATTCTGCCTCCACCATCTTCCATGGTTGAGTACAGAACTAAATGCCCTGGACTATGTGTCCTCTGTTAATAACATGTGAACGAATGTCTTCAGTCTGTTACGGAAATTATATAAATTCCTCTTGAAATAAACTGCTGAGAATAGAGATGTTTGTTTTTTACTTTTAGCTTTTATGAGTGCTTGTTTTTTTAGTCTAACCTGTAGAATAGGTGATGAACATCAAGGATGACCCCAGGACTGAAACAGCCATGATGACCAGTTTCTGTTAATAGACCTAAATGTGAGGTTATTGTAAATCCTCACTATGGCTCAGAAAGGAATAATTTTTCTGATGACTTCTTACATCTTCTCATAATGTTTTTTGGATCCCATCAATTGTCAATCAACATGCTTCCCATAGTATCTTAGCAACCTCTTGATGATGTTACAAAGCAGGATGTTAGTGTCCTCTTTCTGGATTCTTCAATCGTACTATCAGCTCTCAAGTTTTGCCTTCTCTGTGTGTGTGTATTTTGAGGTTGGGAGTATTGCATTGACTTTTTATTCACAAAGAATGGGCACAATCTCCAAGACTGTTCGCCTGAGGACAAAAAGTGTTCAAAACCTTTCTTGTCTTCTTTCTGCACTTGTGTTTTACCAGCATAAAGTCACATGGAGAAAACCTGGCAAAAACAAAAACAGTGTATGCCACCCTGATGTCCAATGTCCCACTCAGTTTGATAAATGGAATATTTTTTAAAGCCTCCATCAGTATGATGGCGGTATAGAATGGTGTTGACCAACATAGAGTTTTGGAGATAGAGAAAGAAAAAATGTTTCATTTACCATCAACATCACTTCCCCTCCAAGGACTCATTTTTCATTATGTTAAATTTCTATAATTATTGTTATGAGTCTTATTGATTGTATGTGTGTGTGTGTGTGTGTGTGTGTGTGTGTGTGTGTGTGTTATGATCTTTTCTAGGATTATGAAGGTGTCACGGTTCTAAGATGAATTCTTGGAATTTGCACGGCATTCTATATCTCCACTGTTCTTAGCAAAGCACAACCCAGAGTAACCATGACAACAGCAGCTTCCTTTGAGTGAGCATCATTCCCTCTTTTATCTGTAAACATGAAGTGATGATTGGATGTTTGTAAATGTTCACCATATTGTGCCATGCACAACGGCTTTCAGCAAAAGACATACTGCAGATGTTTATGCAAAAGAATCATTACATAAATGTTTTGAATCCATGTCTGAGATGAAGTGTTGAATACATACATTGGGGCCCAAATGTCTGAAACCACACTGTAAAAAAAACAACAATTTTGTTAAATTTAAAGTGAAATACTCGCAGCTGTTTTTGCCAGAAATGTTCTGTAGACAATATGGTGAGTGACCATGTTTTAGCCTGTACGGGAAGTAATTTTGATGCCTGTATATTTTACGGTTCACTACAGTTTATATTATTAAATCATAGAAACTTGATATGCTAACCTTTTGGTAATGTAAAAGTCTGCTTTTAACCTTAAAGTGTATTTTTTATCACCTTAGCAGCTACTAAAGGCCACATGATGACTTAAAGTTCATCAAGAGTGACCCTTAGGAGCAATAATTAAAACACATGTCACACTAAAGTAATGCAATATACATTAACTAAAATGCATAAACTACATACAACTACACAGAACACCCCAATGTGCATAACTGATATTAAAAATAAAAATAAATCTAACTATTCCCATAAAATATAATGAAATGTGTTGGGTCACACAGGGACTTCTGGAAACACTCAGTTATTGTACTGGGACATGTATTCTCTTGATGAACATAATTACAATTTTTACTATTAATTATACTGTAAAATCACTTTTTTACATTTAAAAAACAATATTTTAACATACAATTACATGTATTGTCCTTGTTATATGTATAGTATTATCATTGTTTTACTGTGTGTGTTAACGTAACTACCTGCTAACTTATAAACAGTTGTTGTTTTTTTTACTGCAGCATTTTTACATTCTTGTACTGTTAAAAATAGTCAATTTTCTGCTATGGTGCATTTGTTTTTCTTAAAATTTTGTAAAACTTTATTTCCAGGTTTCTTATTTACTGCACAATTTTTCATTACAAATCATATGATCGGCATAACAATTTTAGTGAAATGTTCAATAAGAAATAAAAAAAATAAATAAATATATATATATATATATATATACACAGGTGCTGGTCATATAATTAGAATATCATCAAAAAGTTGATTTATTTCACTAATTCCATTCAAAAAGTGAAACTTGTATATTATATTCATTCATTACACACAGACTGATATATTTCAAATGTTTATTTCTTTTAATTTTGATGATTACAACTGACAACTAAGGAAAATCCCAAATTCAGTATCTCAGAAAATTAGAATATTACTTAAGACCAATACAAAGAAAGGATTTTTAGAAATCTTGGCCAACTGAAAAGTATGAACATGTACAGTACTCAATACTTAGTTGGGGCTCCTTTTGCCTGAATTTCTGCAGCAATGCGGCGTGGCATGGAGTCGATCAGTCTGTGGCACTGCTCAGGTGTTATGAGAGCCCAGGTTGCTCTGATAGTGGCCTTCAGCTCTTCTGCATTGTTGGGTCTGGCATATAGCATCTTCCTCTTCACAATACCCCATAGATTTTCTATGGGGTTAAGGTCAGGTGAGTTTGCTGGCCAATTAAGAACAGGGACACCATGGTCCTTAAACCAGATACTGGTTGCTTTGGCACTGTGTGCAGGTGCCAAGTCCTGTTGGAAAATGAAATCTGCATCTCCATAAAGTTGGTCAGCAGCAGGAAGCATGAAGTGCTCTAAAACTTCCTGGTATACGGCTGCGTTGACCATGGACCTCAGAAAACACAGTGGACCAACACCAGCAGATGACATGGCACCCCAAACCATCACTGACTGTGGAAACTTTACACTGGACCTCAAGCAACGTGGATTGTGTGCCTCTCCTCTCTTCCTCCAGACTCTGGGACCCTGATTTCCAAAGGAAATGCAAAATTTACTTTCATCAGAGAACATAACTTTGGACCACTCAGCAGTAGTCCAGTCCTTTTTGTCTTTAGCCCAGGCGAGACGCTTCAGACGCTGTCTGTTGTTCAAGAGTGGCTTGACACAAGGAATGTGACAGCTGAAACCCATGTCTTGCATACGTCTGTGCGTAGTGGTTCTCCCCCACATTTTTGAATGGGTTTTGTTTCACAATCCTCTCCAGGGTGCGGTTATCCCTATTGCTTGTACACTTTTTTCTACCACATCTTTTCCTTCCCTTCGCCTCTCTATTAATGTGCTTGGACACAGAGCTCTGTGAACAGCCAGCCTCTTTTGCAATGACCTTTTGTGTCTTGCCCTCCTTGTGCAACGTGTCAATGGTCGTCTTTTGGACAACTGTCAAGTCAGCAGTCTTCCCCATGATTGTGTAGCGTACAGAACTAGACTGAGAGACCATTTAAAGGCCTTTGCAGGTGTTTTGAGTTAATTAGCTGATTAGAGTGTGGCACCAGGTGTCTTCAATATTGAACCTTTTCACAATATTCTAATTTTCTGAGATACTGAATTTGGGATTTTCCTTAGTTGTCAGTTATAATCATCAAAATTAAAAGAAATAAACATTTGAAATATATCAGTCTGTGTGTAATGAATGAATATAATATACAAGTTTCACTTTTTGAATGGAATTAGTGAAATAAATCAACTTTTTGATGATATTCTAATTATATGACCAGCACCTGTATATATATATATATATATATATATATATATATATATATATATATATATATATATATATATATATACACATGAATTTCAGAATTTCTTAGCATGTGGTTTGTCCTCCTTTGCTTTAATGACATTTGGCTCAGGCTGGCATGGCCTCCACAAGTTTGTGCAAAAAAAAAAAAAAAAAATAAATGTTACATGCAAAAATAAATAAATAAAATAACATTCATGTTACTCCAGTATGATTTGAGAAAGTTCCACAGAGCACCTTGTGTGCTTCAATGGAAGCAAGGACATCTGACTATTTGTGCAAAGTAGGGGTGGGAATCACAAGGTAGCTGTCAATACAATATAATATCGATATTTAGGTCACGATACGATATTATTGTGATTCTTTATTTTTGGTATATTGCGATATTTCACTCAATGTTTCTCTTTCGTCTCCATCGAACTTAAGAGAACTGTTTCCAAATCACCAAATGCATGTAAAAGTGCCAGTTTACAAAACAAGGCCAGTTAATATCCCAGTATCTATGTACAATGCAAAGCCATAAGCATATAAGACCATAATGGCTCCCTATTTCTATGGTTGGGTCAATGTAACTAGTCTTTCTAAACATAAATTACAGTATTTATGAAAACAATAATAGCCAAAACACTTTAAAACCATTACTTATTAATACACAAAAGTATAATTGATTCCACCTAAAAGGTTAGCCTATTAAATATGATACTAACATTTTTGTTAAAATACCTCAGTTAATGTTACTACTGTAAAATTGTGATACATTTTAGTAAGGGAGGGTGATTATGAGTGAAGCATGATAACGGCACCTTCTAAGGGACTGTTGTTGAATTCCTAGATCAATTTGGCAGAAAAGAGAAAAAAAATGGTGTTATTTATTAATGTGGAAAAATGTAAATGATAATGCAAATATTGATACAATATCACAAGAAAAAATATCACAATACTTAAACATATCGATATTTTTTCCCACCTCTAATTGACATGGTCAGTGTCACAAATTTGCTGATAAGTGACTTAGAAATAATGCAGAATCTTAAATATTTCTTTTTTTATTTTGTCATAACATTTCTTTTTCCAGGTTTAACTGAAAAAAATTCCCCATTGAAAAAAAAAATCCAAAGTGGTCACAGACTTTTGGACCTCACTTTAAGAGAAAATACGCATTGTTATTTAAATGCCTCGCACCTATTATTGTCTTCTGTTTCAGATCTTTACAATATCTTCAGTGTGGAGAGTAATGCATTCAAAGGCTGCTGACAGGACCATGGCAAAGGTTTAAGTATGACATTTCATCCTTGAATGGATGATACCTGGTAACAGCTGCCATGTTTGCATGTAATGGCAGCTTATTAGATGGGTGTGGCCTTCTTGAACCAATGGAAACTGAGATACAAGAGGCTGAGACTGCCCTTATGCCCACTACTCTCAGGGTGGCACTGGCTGCCATCATGATCTTTATGATCACCATTGGTTTTCTTGGCAATGCCATAGTGTGTCTGATTGTGTATCAGAAACCAGCAATGCGTTCCGCAATTAATCTACTCCTGGCCACGTTAGCCTTCTCTGACATCATGCTATCGCTGTTGTGCATGCCTTTTACTGCCGTCACTCTGGCGACAACGGACTGGAGCTTCGGAGTTGGATTCTGCCGTGTGTCAGTCATGCTTTACTGGCTGTTTGTTTTGGAGGGTGTGTCTATCCTTCTTATCATCAGCGTTGATCGCTTCCTCATCATAGTTCAACGCCAAGACAAGCTGACACCCCATCGGGCAAAAATTCTCATTGCGGCGTCATGGGCTCTGTCAATATGCGTATCCCTACCATCTGTGGTGGGCTGGAGGACGGCTGGGATTGGGGCACAAGTACCACAATGCATTCTCGGATATAGCGAATCGCGGGCGGACCGGGGTTACACAGTGCTTCTGGCGGTGGCTGTGTTTTTTGTGCCATTCAGTGTGATGTTGTACTCATACCTGTGTATTCTAAACACAGTCCGTAGAAATGCATTGCGCATCCACAATCATACCAGTGAAGGCAGTGTTGCGATCAACCATGTCAGCAAATTGGGTTTAACTGGTCTGCAGCGTCCACAAGTCAACGTGGACATGAGTTTCAAAACCAGGGCTTTCACCACCATCCTCATTCTTTTCATTGGATTCTCTGTGTGCTGGTTGCCACATACAGTGGTGAGTCTGTTGGCAGTGTTTAATAGGCAGTTCTACCTCAGCCCAGCTTTTTACCCGATCAGCATCGGGGCACTCTGGCTGAGTTACCTAAAAGCAGTCTTCAACCCGGTGATATACTGCTGGAGAATCCGAAAGTTTCGTGAGGCCTGCCTGGAGTTTATGCCAAAAACCTGTCAGATCTGTCCCAAGATTCCTGGAAGAAGTCGCAGGCGTATAAGACCCAGCAAAATTTATGTGTGCAGCAGTGAGACCCAGTCTTCAGTCTAGGATTGAACCAAAGGACATTTAAAGGAACAGTTAACCTAAAAATTAGAATTCTCTCATAATTTACGCACCCTCATGCTGTCTCAAACTCGTAAGACAGTGTTTCTTCTTTTTTTTTCTTCTATTGAATGTTTATATCCAATCAGTGCAAGTTAATGGGGTCCAAAACTAAAGCTCCAAAAAGGACATAAAGACAGTATAAAGGTTATCAATGCGACTCGAGTGGTTTCATCCATGTCTTCTGACACAAGCGATTGGTTGTGTCAAATGCAAGGAAGTGTAATTTGGATTCTCTCATGAATGCATACCAAGGAGACTGCAGATGTCAAGATTTATAGTGAAAAAGAAGTTACATTTTGATCTGTTTCTTACCCAAAACCATTTGTATCGCTTCAGTGAAATCACTCGAGTCATATGGATTACCTTTATTCTGCCTTTATGTCCTTTAAGGACTTCCTTCAAAATATCTTTGTATATGTAGCGCACAAGAAAGTCATACAAGTTTGAGACACCATAAGGGTGAGTAAATGATGAGAATTGTCATAAATGATGAATTATCATTTTTGGATGAACTATTCCTTCAAAATGACCAAGCCAAGGATGGCTTGTTTGTTTGTGTATTTAAATATGTTTAGATATGACACACTTATGCCAGTCATGGTATTTATTGGCACAGCTTGGTTTCAAAGGATTGTGCTTGAAATCCTATGAAGATGAGGACACAATGAATGGAATACTTACAAATCCAAATGTCATTGTCTGCAGTAATGAGGGAATCAGCATCAGCCATCTGAAGTTCATCAAAGCAATATACAGTACATTCATATTCCTGAAATGGGTAATTTGTTTATTTTCTGTAAGATTCTACATGTTCTGCAAATTTGTAAAACAAGGAAACTGAAAAATAAAGCAAATAAACTGTTGATTTCTGGAAAAGAGTTTTAATGTAACTAATGAAAGAAAACATTGAATGTCTGGTAGAATTTAGTCTTTTTAATGGTCGAATAGTTCATTTACATTTTATGCATTTGGCAGACGCTTTAATCTGAAGTGACCTACAATGCTTCAGGCTATACATTTTATCAATATGTGCATTCCCTGGGGGGAAAAAAACCTACCTTTGTGTTGACATGCTCTGACAGTTGAGCTACAGGAACATTACTTGATGACTGAATTGCTTCATCAGCTACTTATCAATTAGCGAAGCAGCGACACCCAGGCCATTTATGATGACAAGAATGAATGAAAACGTGCAACGGTAATGAATGGATTAATGAAAAGATTTTCTTAAAAGTAGCCTTTTGCAGTCATCACAGAAGTAAAGGTAGAATGTTATTGCCTATGGCAGCTATATCAGATGTGACTTAAATAAGCCATTCTATATCAATTTCTAACATATCACCATGATCAAATTCTAATTATGATTGTCAGTAATGCTTACCACCAAAAAAAAAAAAAAAAAAAAGAATAGTCCAAAGTGATACAGCAGACTGTGGGCTGTTTTTTTTTTTGTGTGTGTTTTTTTTATTCAAATAAAATCGAATAAATGTTATTGTTAAACAATATATTTGTGATTGTTCTTTGCCATTTTAAGCCTTTTTTTGACCAGTTTCACAGATTCACCTACAGTATGCACACTTATGCATCTAAATGACGATGCCTGTACATTAGGGGCGATGGGGCTGGCTACAGGGGTTTGTAATCACAGCGTTATTTCCTGGTTCATTAATGGATATTATCACAAAAATGTAACATCCGCTTGTAACGTATGCATGTAATCTGGATTATGTAATCAGATTACAAAAAGCAAGTCTTGTAATTGGATTAAATTACATTTTAAAATACTTGTAATTGGACTATAGTTACTTTTTGATAGATTACATGATTACATATTACTGTAACAAGGCAACGACAGTAAATTGTTAATTTATTGATTATCCTAATCATTCTCTTTTTTCAATCTTTTACATATTTAATTCTAAATCAGCACACCTCTGATATACGTTTGGTAAGTCTTCGAGTGTTTTCGGAAGAGAGGGGGAGGGAAAGAGGTTGTGTGCCATTGCACTCAGAACTGATACTCGCTACTAGCCAGTAAGGTGAAGATGGAGTGGTCTATTTCATCATTTGATGGCTGGATCTATAGAGATCATTTAATTTTTAAGGAGACACGGGCAAAAACATCACTATGCAATGTAAACTCTACCTTCCAAAAGTTAATATCCTGTCAACTGCTAGGATTCTACGTCAAATCTACAGAAGCATTTGGCTGTATGTTTGCATGTTTTTTTTTTTTTTACATCACAAATCTAACCAACTCAAACACATTTTCTATAGTATTATTTGAATTATCACTCTGTGTGTAATATAAAAATGTCACAAAGTCTTTGGAAGGGTTTTGTCCATCAAACGCATCAAAATGCACAAATAAACGTCATTTAGTTTCTTAAATTGCTTTTGAAGTTGGCTTCAAAAATTTATATAAATGCACTTTTGGTGTAGTGATAACTTTGAGATGTTTTTGTGGCACTGATTCACAAATATAACTGGTCTGATCTCTTACTACACGTGGATGGCGTTTGTAAAATGGCGAAATTGCATGAGCACATTTGTGTTAACGTGCCGCGGGAACCTGTCCATAATTTTAGAAACTCAAATAAGAAATGCCTGTTAAACTCAAACATATTTGAGTCTGTCATTGATGGAGGGCCTAGACCACTGTCAGCATCACAGGGGAAAACACGAAAACTTAATATTTTTGCATTTGTGATCATTTTTCAGAATTTTTAGACATAAGCACCACTCAAACAATTAAACCATGCAGAATTAAACTGAAAGTAATCCAAAAGTAATCGGATTAGATTACCCCAAGGATGTAATCTACAAGATTACATTACTGGTTGCATTTTTTGTCGTGTAATTTGTAATCAGTACCTGATTACAATTCACAAGTAATCTGCCCAACACTGAACGTCCAAATGTTTGCCCTTTTGACCCACATTTAGTAAATCTTTCATGGCATTAAAAGATTAAACCTGTAAACCCCAGTGCTCAAAAGACTTAATTGTTTTGAGTAGGGAAAAGTCAAATCATACAAATAAATTCAAATAAATTAACCTTAATGAGTATTTAGAACTTTTTCTTTTGATTTCACAAAACTGACACCTTTTAAGTAACCTGAATTGTTTTATTGTTTTGAGTTTAATGAACTTGTCTCTTTAAATTCACAGGAACTTAAATTTAACTGAAACTGAACAGGGGATTTCTATTTTCCAGAATGCTTTGCATGGCACTTGACACGGAGAGTAAATGTTAAAATTAAGTGTTCTATAAAGCCTTTGTGCAAGATGAACGTAAAGGGGGAGACTTGTTAGTGTTTAACGTTTTGTTATTTAGAAGAGTTTCTGTTATGTTGGAGTTTTGGACGTTACCATAACGGTGAAGAGAGGAGCTTAGGTTGAGGACAGGTACAAGTTGTATATACAGATATTGTTTTACTCATTGAGCAATAGCTATGCTAATTAAAGCATGGTGTTACCATTTAGAATGCTTTCAGCATGCTAGTATTTACTTTACTTAGTAAGCTACTTGCTAGCTATAGTTGGTTCTTTCTATTTGAAGTATATATGTTGAGAATACATAGTCATTTTAAATTCAGCTAAAAAGTTAAATTTCAAGTTAAATATACGATGTACGAGTTAACTTATTCAATTTTTCATGTTTAGAGCAACAGTATTTCAAGTATTTCACCCTAATCCTAACCTTATGGAGCCTGTAAAAGGCTGAGGAGCCTGCCATAAAAAACGGATGGCACCTTTCTACCATTGCGTCCATTGGAAGTGCCTGACCCAGATTTTTGCTTTCTTAAAAGAAAAGTCAAAATTATTAATATTAATATTATTATTATTATTATTATGTATACAACACTATGCCCCAAACTCTGTCAATTGAGCTTAACTTGTATTGAACCTTGAATATTCATTTAAGCTTTCATTTGCCGCTAGTTGGAGATAATCAACACAGAATTAAAAGAATGTGCCAGTGAAAGTTTGGAATTATTTCGTAAGATAACTAAAAGTATGTCAGTTCTACTGAAAAAGTTCAGTAAATCAAATTTCATTTTGTCCTCATTATATCAAGTAGGTGTTGTCGATTCTGTCCTAACGCATATTTGGCTCTAGGTGGCAGTAATGTTTTTTCTATTGTTAAACGCTCCTCATATCAGCGAAGAAGAAGATGACTTCCTGCGCTCTCCGGAAATGGAATGAGTAACATGGCGTCATACAGGGAAGACAGAACGAGAAATCTTACATCAAATGCTGCTGGTGATATTTCTAAAATCGACCTTCTGCTTCACCCGGAGCTCCTTTCTCAAGAATTCATTCAGCTCGTTTTACATGAGGTGAGACGAGGAGGCACATGGATGTTTTAATTAAGCGGGACTGGTTATTATTGTTCTTTCTATATTAATAGTTTTGCTCTCTTTAGACAGTCTTTTCCTTTAATCTTTACTATATATAACAAACCTGCCCTAAGTCTGAATGATTAAAGCAACAGTAATTGTTAACCGTAGTAACTGATTCTGTTGTAGAAAGGGATACCGGTCGATGATGATGTGGACCGTGACCGGCTCACAGATATGTACCTGCGGCATGTCATTCCTCTCCCGCAGAGAGATCTGCCCAACACACGCTGGGGGAAGAGAATGGAGAGGACCAGAGCGCGACAGAGCTCCACCACTGCACACAGGTGTGTGATGAGGACAACTTTTGCATGCATATAATTTCCTCATAAGTAGTGCAGGCGCAGCCAGGTGGTTAAAGGAATAGTTCGACTATAAAAAGAAAATTCTGTCATTTTTTACTACCCCTTGTGTCATTCCAAAACTGCTTTTAGTTTTGCCATGGAACACAAAAGGAGTTTTTCTTAGCTCTTGCCATACAGTGACAGTTCATAGTGCCCATGGTGTTCAAGCTCCAGTAAGGACCCAAAAGCACCATAAAATCCATATGATTTATGTTCTATATTCAGTCTTCTGAAGCCATACGATATCTTTGTTTGAGTAACAGACTGAAATGTACGTCTTATTCACTGATAATCCTCACCTATACTGAGGCTGTGAAATCTGGTGGTCATTATGAACTGTCTGCATAAAGATTTTTGTGTTCCACATAAAAATGAAAGCATACAGGTTTGGAATGATTTGAGGGTGAATAATAATAATAATGATGATCAAATTGTCATTGTTTTGGTGGACTTTTCCTGCAAGGGACCAAACAGCAGGTTGCAAAAGGGGACTGTCCATGCATGTAGTAAGTGTACAGTAAGTCACTTCATATAAAAGCATTTACTGAATGAAAGAATAATAGACTGTCCTTGTTTTCTCAGTATAACTTAGTGCATGATTTGAAGTCAGCTGTTGTAACTGTTTTGTAATTGAATTAAAATGTCCATATTTTTTTTTTAATATTATTATTATTTTTTTAATGGTTCTGTTTTGTTTCAGTTCAAGCACAGATAGTGGCAGGAAGAGGCCACTGATCGTGTTTGATGGCAGCTCTACCTACACTGGCAGTGTTAAGCTGAAGAAACATGATACCTCGCCAGCAGCTGTTACCACAGATCGCCTGAAGCCCCCAGTGTCTAGTGTCAGTCTGTCAAACCCCATTCGCAAGCTCTCTGGATCCTCTTCAAATGGTTCTTCCTCCTCATCCTCAAATTCCCACAATAGGACCCCAGTATCAACACCAGGAGCCAGCCCCAAGAGCCCTTCAGGCACCTGTAATATTTCTAACACTGCCAATTCCCTGGTATATTCCAACAATGCGACACCCAAGCTAAAGCGCACAGCCCCCAGTGATGGAGAACCTCACAATGCTGTGAGTATGAAGTTAATTTTGGAGAAAGTGTTTCTTTAGCTTCACATGTGTTGTGTGATATTCAGTGCCCCCCAAAAAGTTTTGGACACTTTAGGCACACTTAAAATTATGAATATAAAAAAGGAAAAAAAAAAATGTGTGTGTGTGTATAACACTTCCCTGGTAGCACAGGAATGCGGAAGCGGGAGACAGCGTAACAAAAACCGCACACAGTGGATATATATTTTAGTTTCTCGCTTTTCAGCGATCTTTTCCAGACAACATGCACACACAGTTCTGGGTTTCTCTCTCTCTGGCTTCTCGTCTCCCCAACGCCTCTCACTGAAACACAGAACAGCTGTTAGAGAAATTACGCACAGGTGCAAGTTCTTACCATTCATTCACCCTGGCCTCGCTCTCCATTCACAAAGCGGCGCTCGGCAAGGATCCCAACTCAGGAGATAATACGGAAGATTGCCTCCGCAACACTGCGTGCTGAGATGTTGCATAGCGGCACCGCTTCCAGGTATCGCGTTGTGTAATCTACCAGGACTAGCACAAAGCGATGCCCCCTTGCAGATTGCTCTAATGGAACAACAATGTCCATCCCAATTCTTTCGAAGTGGGCCTCAATAAGCGGAAGAGGGCGCAATGGCACTTTTGGGTTGGCCAGAGGATTCACCAGCTGACAATCGCGGCATGTTGCACACCACCAGTGAACATCCCTGCTAATGCCCGGCCAATAGAAATGGGCCATGAGATGATTCGGTGTTTTGTCTTGCCCTAAATGTCCCTCATTATGATGAGCCGCCTGGAATAGCATTTCCCGACGACTCTTGGGTAGTTGTATCTTTTGTCTGAGTGTCCTGCGTCACCCAATACAACCTGTCTTTTAGAATCATAAAGTAGGGACAGGATAGCACAACGTTAGGCTGAAGCCACTGACCATCAATCACTTGATTGATGGCATGCCTAAGGGTGTTATCAAGGGGAATTCCACAGAGGCCCAGGAGGGCAAGGCCCTCCCTTTCCTCCACGTCCCCCTGACGTGGCGCTGACGTTGACATCTCAAGCACCGCCTCCCCAGCTAACACTGCGCACATCCCACACTGGGTTTCCCAAGCGCAGGACCCATCCACACACATTCCCCTTAATAATATTTGAAAGGCTAGCCAATTTATCTCCAAAATCAGTGAATGGGTGAGGCGGGGACTAACCACTGCCTCTATTCTATGCTTTTGCCCCTTAAATTGAATAATGACGGACAATAAAGGGTATTCATGAATATCCTCATGCACACACCTCACCTGGCATGCTGCATCCAAAGCCTCGCCTTGAACCAAGCATTGATAAATCGAGGTTTGATTACAGCCTTAATCCACCAAGGCTTGATTTGTACCCCCTTGGATACTCACCGGTATCTGGTACATCCCAGCTCCATCGGCAGCTGTCTGTGGTGCGTCAGGAATCTGAACCAATGCCCCCACCTCTATCAGCTGGCATTGGTCCTGGAAATGCCCTGGATTCCCACAGCACCAGCAGACTGGCCTAGGCTTTACTCCTGCACCAGTGGCTGCGGAGTCGCTAATCTGTGGGGGACAGGAGACAGACACAGGGGGAATAGGAGGGTTGGGGAAGCCCCGTGTCTGGGCAGCGGGTTTTGGGGGCAGGGACCCCCGGTTCCGGGGAGTAGGGATGGGGAAAAGGGAGGATGTAGAAGGGGAAGGGTGACAGGTATAGAGAGACACAGGGAGAGAAGAGGGCTCGCCGCCCCCCCGGATACGCCGCCAGTTGGACAGCCTGGTCTAGTGACTCTGGATGGTGGCACTGGACCCATTCCGCTGTTCTTCTCAGCAACAGAGCGATGAACTGTTTCAGCACCACAAGTTCTACTACCCCACAGGCATCACGGTGTTGTTGGGCGAATGCGAAAAGGCGGCCAAGCTTGCTAAACATCAGCGAGCGAAAGTGTTGTCAATGTTGTTCAGGACTCCGGCCAACCTGTTGCAAGATGGCTCGTTTGAAGTCCGGATACCCCAGGAGGTTGGCGACTGGGAGTTGTTGGGCTGCCAGTTGAGCTTCTTCCGACAGCTGTGGCCGGAATGCCCACTGGGTCACTGGCCATCCCGACACTTCCGCCACACTCTCAAATAACTCCACGAATGCCTCCGGGTTGTCCTCTGGTCCCATCTTCGTGAGCGTGAAGTGGGACATGGCAGGAGCGGCGGCCAGGGTCACATCGGTAGAATCTCCCTGGGGTATCAAGCTCCGTAGCAGCTGTCGATCGTCCACTTGGGCCTGGAAGCGCTGCTCCTGTTCCTGACGCAGCTCAAGCAGAGCTTGATGTTGAGTTTGGTTGTTGCTGGCGAGGGTCTTGATGAGTTCGGTGAAGGGTGAGGACTCCATGACGGCGTATCTTCCTCACAAATCCCAGGTTTCCGGCTCCACTGTAACACTTCCCTGGTAGCACAGGAATGAGGAAGTGGATATTTATTTTAGTTTCTCTCTTTCCAGACAACATAAACACACACATACACACAGGTCTGGGTCTCTCTCTCTATGGCTTCTCGTCACCTATTTATCTCCCCAGCACCACTCACTGAAACACAGAACAGCTGTTAGAGAAATTACACACAAATGCAAGTCCTTTCCATTCACAAACTGGCGCTTGCCACGCCCCCGCTTCCACAATATCTCCACAATATATTTTGGTGGCACAGATAATACTAGACGGTTTCTCAGTTCTAACTTTCTCACTTAAGTTTTCTAAATAATTGTTTAAATTTTTTTTTTTATTAACTGGTCAACACTGACACTTTTAAGTGTGTTTTATGTGTCCAAATACTTTTGGGGTCCACTGTAGATGATGGTGTATTTGATGGTGTCATCTCTTGGCAGCAGAGGTTACACTAGAAAAAATCTTTATCCGTCACTTTGACGGACTGAGTTGTAAAAGTTCCATCATGGTCTATTTTTATTTACATGGTCCCTCATACTTGTTTTAATTTTATAATTAGCCTGTTACATTCAGGGGCGTAGCATCCATTATAATGGCATATACATCATAATGGATTGGCTTAAGTTCTAAATGTTTTGACTCCCCAAGAACTTCCAGTTCTAGGGCAGAAGTTCTCCCTGTCAATCGACCATGCCAAAACAAGATTTTTAAACTTTTAAGCTGGTTACATGCGGCTTAAAAAGAAAATAAATGTGCCATTGGAAAATGTAAAATATGCGCATACATTCATGCACATGTTCACTGAACGTTTTTAGTGTGCCTAATATCACAATAAAGTGTCAGATGAGAAGCACACACATCTCTGAAGCTCTAATACAGGTACTCCTCTAAAATAACTGACAGTTCTGCTCCAAACGTAATGTCTGCACTCTGATTAAGGAATGGAGAATGTACAGTCAGCCTGTTATTAACGTACAATAAACCACGACGGGGAGGGGATCGGAGGGGTCTTTATCACCCTGAAGGAATTTATTTTGCTATAAGAACCGGCTGACTGTACATTGTTCCACTTATTACATGGCTACTAACCAAATAAATAAATACATGGACATAAAATATTGATTTGTGTTAAAATTATGTAATTTGAGAAGAAATCGCTGAACAGCCATCTGAAAATGACCATCTGACTCCTCATTATTCAGCCTAGTACAAGACTTCTTGCCAAATAAACAAATAAATGGACATGACTAGAGTTGAAATAATTTTATTAGCTTATTTGTGGAGATTGCACCGTGATCCAAGAAGCAGGAGAGATGGCTCGCAGAACCCAAATGAGTGGTCTGATACGTGGATGTGCAGTTGTTACAGAGAAATATCAGACTGCTGGATGGGTCCATTGACCAATCCGAATCGAGTATTCCAGAGAGCCGTGTAATAATTGCAAGTACTTGGCTGAAAAGATGTGCCACATTTTTCATGCTTTCATTTTGTTATCATACTTTTTGCGCTTTATTAAAACAAAGTAACACACTAACTATGCAGCAACACACTAATGTAAATCATGTATGCAGTGATTAATTCAGAGACCCTCTCCTCGAAATCCAAACACAGTTGTTCAAAAGAGACACGTATTGCCAGGCTTTAATGGTGATGGCGCCTGTTAATACACATCTTAATACTACAAGGCAAAATCAGGGCACACACACAGCAGTAGTGTGTGTAAGAGACACAGTGAAGTCAAAACTGATGCAGTGGGTTAAAATATTGTTTTTTTTTTATTTTTAATCTTTTGTCTTTCAACATGTCAGACAGCATATGAAATTATCAGTCAATGTTTCAAAAAATCTGTAAATGATGGAGAATTCAAACCCTTGCTTGGCAGTAAATCTGAATTGAACAAACATTTTGTGCATGGTTTCTTTTTAGGTTCTTCTATATTGATTTTATTTTTCTCTTTGTTAAGCAGAAGGACGTTAAGTCACCGGATATGAAGAAAAAGATTCAGCATATCACTTGGCCATAATCTCTGATCACAACTGATGATGGACCGTCAATGCCACTGTTTGCTGGGCCATAATGAGACACCTGAACTCTAAAGATTGGTTCTCCCAAGTACTTCAGACAACTCAGTATGAAATTTACCCTTCATTTCATTTTACTCCAGGAGACTCATCAGCTTTAGACTTAAAGTAGTGTTGATGGAACTGAAATATTCCTGGCAGTGGTATGTTGGACTGATCAATTAACCAACAAGTGTCAACTGTGTACCCCCTTCTTCCCCTTTTTGGCAATATGTTTGTTGATCTTCCTTGTGGTGATTAAACTTTCCAAGTGTGTTGGCAAATCAAACAAGCCAAGAGAAATTGGATTGCAAATAGGAATGCTCTTGGCCTGTGTTGGTCTGTGTCCTAACCAGGCACAATGTGACCGTTTTCCAGCGACAATTTGTCTTTGTGTCTGTCCACACTGAAGGTGAATCTACTATGTGACATGACACAGTCACAGCCAATTAGAACATAGCTGATGTTTAAAGTAAAATTATGAGGAAAAGGATTTTTGGACCAATGAGATCACAGTGGGTGGAGCTACCAACACAATGCCACAGAAAGCCCATTTCTTGTCAGAGTTGCATCTGGTTAGGACAAGAAAAAAATTGCAGAAATTACGGCTTTTATCAAATGTCGCTTTACCATCACACACCTGGTTAGTGCATGGTGTATGGTTGTTGTGTTTTTACTGGCATAGGAAGATTTAGATTAACTGATTTATCTGACTGTTTTTGAAAGCACATTTTGTATTTATGGCCCCCACAAGGCCAAAATGCAGTTCTGAAGTAGATGTGTTGTGCATCATTCTTTTGAAGGATTAACTGCAAAAGGAAAATTAAAGACCCCAGGAAATTCCATAGCGAGCACTTTTTCTGTCCTGTGTTAATGTATTTGCTTTTTACATAAGCATTTGAGGTGGGACATATTGAAGGACTTGTCCCTTAATGAAAATAATGAAACATTATTGACATAAAAATCAATCTTAGTCCATGCAAATATTTTTTGTTCTCAGCATTGTGAATTATGGAGGGTTTTATTGAAACATAATTTTTTGTTTTTATTGCAACAATCCTGGTTAAAAAAAATAAATAGCTGAGAGCATTGATAATTGTTGTTGCAGTGATAAGAATGAGGGCCAAAAGTGTTGTTCAAGTACAGTTATTAATTAAATTATTCATAATTAAAACCCCAAAATGCCATGTTAAAGTATAAAACAACTGCAGCTGTATCAAGTGTGATCAAGTATCAAAGTGGTTTTGCTCCGAGTACAACACACAAGTTGATACTGGACCAGTCAAAATAGTTTCAGAATTTTCCCTTTATCACCTCTATTCTGCTTTTAAACACTCCACTCCATCAAGGTTATCATTTATGACACACAAGCAGAATGAATGTCTGTACAGATCGTTCGTAAAACGTAAAACTAAACTTTAAAGGGATACATCGAAGATGTGTGTGACTTTTCTTTTTCTGCTGAACACAAAGATTTTTAGTAGAATATTTCAGCTCTGTAGTTTCTTGCAATAAAAGTGAATGGTGGCTAGAACTTTGAAACTCCAAAATCCACATAAAGGCAGCATAAAGGTAATCCATATGGTAATCCAGTGGTTAAATCAATATCTTCAAAAGCAAAACAGATCAACATTTAAATCCTTTTGACTATAAATCTCCAATTTTAAACAGCCCTCCTAGGGGGCCTGGGAAACTCAGCGACTATTGACGCTGACTTCCACCTCTGGAGGTCAAATCCAGGGCATGCTGAGTGACTCCAGCCAGGTCTCCTTAGCAACCAAATTGAAAGCAGTCACATGGAGTAACCTTGTTGTCACTATAATGTGTGGTTCTCGCTCTCGGTGGGGTGCGTGGTGAGTTGTGCATGGATGCTGCGGAGAATAGCGTGGGCCTCCACATGCTACGTCTCCGCGGTAACGCGCTCAACAAGCCACGTGATAGGATGCGTGGATTGATGTTCACAGACGTGGAGGCAACTGAGATTCGTCCTCCGCCATCCGGATTGAGGTGAGTCACTACGCCACCACGAGGACTTGGAGCGCATTGGGAATTGGGCATTCCAAATTGGGGAGAGAATAAAAAACAGCCTTCCTAAGCACACTCCTATCATATTGCTTCTGAAGATAGGTATTTAACCACTGGAGTCTTATGGATTACTTCTGTTGCCTTTATGTGCTTTTCGGAGCTTCAAAGTTTTGGTTACCATTCACTTGCATTATATGGACCTACAGAGATAAAATGTTCTTCAAAAAAACTTTATTTGTTTTCAGCAGAAGAAAGTCATACATATCTGGTATGTAAATGATGAGAGAATTTTAATTTTGGGGTGGACGATCCCTTTAAGTACGAATAGTTTTACAAACGTACACAGAAAATCGGTCTGCTTGTGTTTCATGAATGGGACCCACAGACTGTTGCCGCACTCTTTTAGAAGTTTACAGCTGAATTTCTTGAAATTTTGTTAAACTATCTATGTATTACCAAATCTCATCAATCTACTATACAAAACCAGTTCACATGTGATTGTACTTGTCTTTTTAATTCAAACTGTGAATAGCAATATGAAATAAATAGTCAACATTTTTTGGTACAGGTAATGTAGACATTTTGCATATTGTGCCAAGGGTGAATGTTGTTTTGCATGGTCATTGTACAACACTAGATGCCACTAATGTTTGACCTGTACTTGTCATTTCTTTTATTACTCAGAACACAATAGGCAGTATTTTCTACTTGTCTATCTTAAAATCATTCAGTAAGAAAAACCCAAAAGACAACACAGAGTCAATTTGCTTAGATAAGCTTTATTGATATTGGTATTAAGATTAATTAAGAGTTAATCCATAACTGTTGATTACAGGAAAGACCAATATACTTTGTAAGTTAAGACAAGTTAAGCAACACATCAGAAAACAAGTCAGACATTTTTAAAGAGATAGCAATGCTCATTATCCTTGCATGTTTTCTTTTTAATCTTTAATATTCTTTTCTAAATCTTCCCAATTTAATGTAAGCACAAATACCTCTCTTCAAACAAAGAAAATCTGCATCTTGCTATGCTTACACTATTATACTTGCAACTACAATGTGCACTATGTTTTCATGGAGCACCTAACTGTATTACACACCGTTTTATGCTTTACTATTCATCAGTGCCTTGGTTTTTTAACATTTTAGTTTTCATGCGTGCCTGGATTCTTCACAGCACTCTTTCAGATGTCTTTGCCACACTCGGGACACAGGATGTCATCTCTCTCGGTCAGAAAACCTCTGCCTACCAGAGACACTGAGCACTTCTTGCAGTTGAAACAGTCGTTGTGCCACTGACGCTCCTCAAAGGAGATGTACTTGCTTCCCCCGAGTCCTACATCAAACATGACAAACATGTTGTCACCTTGACACCAGCTGGTTATGAGTCATTTAAAAAAAACGGCTCGGACAAGTGAAAATCATCATCAGTTTTTTGCAGATATCACAATATTTTTGGGTGTTTAATAATGCAATGACATTTATACATTTTCAGAGTGACTTAAGTGTCCAAATACTTTTTGGGGCCACAGTATGTTGGTTTGTGCATACCACTAATGGGGGTGGTGCAGGAGGCACATTTCTTGGCATACAGGTTGCAGAAGCAATTGAGGCAGTAGGCGAAGTCATCACGAGAGGTGAAACGCTGGCCAGACAGCTGCTGCTTACAGCCAGTGCACAAGAAGCAGTCCTTATGCCATGGCTGGTCATGGTAGGTCACACCCCCAGTGGTAATTGGCTAGAGAGACAAGGAAGAGAAGGATTTATCTTAAACAAGATTCATACTGAATTATCAAAAGGTGTTTGTACAATTTGATTTAATATTGAAATATGTTTGCTGTACTTCTTGTAGCCTAGTAAACCATGAAATAGTGTGCCAGCTGTGTTTAACATGGGCTTTACCTTCTTGCAGTGAACACACTGCATGGCAAACTGCTTTTCGTAGCAGGGCACGCAATAGTTCTGGTTGTCTTTAGGGATGAAGCTCTTTGTGCCAATTGGCTGCTGGCAGCGTTGGCAGGTAAAGCAGGTCTCATGCCAGCTGTTTCCTTTATGCTCCATCTTCCTTGAGCCTGAGGGAGATGGAGAGAGACATGTAAATAAACCAATCTAATCCCAAATACCACAGTATTTTGGTCATGAAGTGAAGCATGTACAGACCATAATGAGTTTATGCCATATTCCAAACAAATGTTTGTTATGAATAACATTTTTATATCTGTAGACAGGATATGTATACAAATTTGCATATATAGTCTTATTAGGCTGAGTTTAATATAGTCTTATTAGATGCAGATAATAATAAATAATACATTTAGGAATTGGCTCTCTATTCATGTGATGAAATTTGAATTGAATTAGCCACACCCACTGGATTTTGCAATACTAAATTTCAATTTAAAGAAATTCAACACAGTAACACAACAGGAATTTCATATTTGATAAATAATGACTATTATGCCTATGCAATCCCAGATATACAGAATATATTTTCTCTACTAGACATATAGACATAGTTCAAAACAATTACCACAGAAAAGAGCAAAAATATCCACCACATTCTTTTCAGATAACTTCATAAAAATATACAGACATGAAATTTGGAATTTATTGATAATAAAGCATTTGGGGAAATGAAATGTTTTTCCACCATGGATAATAAAATTAAACGAATGTATTAAAAATAATTAAATAGGGGGCCTGGGTAGCTTAGCGAGTATTGACGCTGACTACCACCGAGGTCGAATCCAGGGTGTGCTGAGTGACTCTAGCCAGGTCTCCTAAGCAACCAAACTATCCTGGCTGCTAGGGAGGGTAGAGTCACATGGGGTAACCTCCTCGTGGTCGCAATAAGTGGTTCTCGCTCTCAGTGGGGCGTGTGGTAAGTTGTGTGTGGATCGCGGAGAGTAGCATGAGCCTCCACATCTTGTGAGTCTCTGCAGTGTCATGCACAGCGAGCCACATGATAAGATGCGTGGATTGACTGTCTCAGAATAAGAGGCAACTGAGACTTGTCCTCCGCCACCCAGACCTAATAAGTAATGGGAATTGGGCATTCCAAACTGGGAGAAAAGGGGATAAAATTAAAATAAATATAATTCAATGTATTTAAATTGAGTAAAATTGTATATTTCAACCATTGATTATTAATATAATATTTAATTTATATAAATATATCATATGTTGTTTTTTTGTTTTTTTTGTCATACTGAAAAAAAGTGTTTTAAAAACTACACTTACAGCAGTTAAATACATTTTTATGAGGTTCAGTTTCCTTAAATTCAAATTTGATTAAAAATGACATTCTGTGTACTACTACTGTTTAAAAGCCATTCTCTGACTGGCGCGCAACCCTGATTTTATTTAATTGAAGTCATCAGACAGAGTATAATTATTTTTCTAGACATCCTGACTGTGAGCAGAGAGAATGGATTACATTAATTAGAAACCAAAAATGTTTAAAATCTATGACTTGGTTACATTTATTTCTACAGATTCAAGCAATTTTGATTGATCAATATGATCAAATATGTGGTTGGTCATAAAACTGAGTTATTAAGAGTGCGATGATGATCCACTGGGCAGAGGACCAGAGTGATTTATTAATGAATGAATCTTTGTTACTTAAAACAGGTGACGTTTGATGTAACGATTATCCTGTAGTATTTCTGTACAATGATAGTTCTTCTTTCTTCATAAGAGTTAGCCAAATGTCTGCCCTGTGTGAATGCATACCATTTTCCTTTGCTTGAATGGAAAGAATGTGGTGCTGAATGAATTATGAAGTTTTTGTAGCAGTGTTGAGTATAAAACTGTGTATTGATATGAGGTAATAGTTGAATGTTCCTCCCACAGTGAAGAATCTCCTACCAGGCATGATGGTCTTCTTGCATTCATGGCATTTAGAGGAGTACTCATTAGAATAGCACTCAGTGCACAGGAGCTGCTCGTCTTTGGTGGAAAAGGGCTTGTCCACCAGTGAGCGTTTGCACTGGAAGCAGTGGAAACAGTCCTCGTGCCAATGACGGTCCTTGTAGGAAAGATCCTACAGCAGCACAAGAGAAAGAGAACATGTTCTGATGACAATTCAGGTTACATTAATTCAGGTCAAAAATGAAAATCACTTTCTCAACCTGACAAGCTCTAATATGATTGACTTCCAGGAGTTAGGGCGAAGGGGTTTTTTCGTCAGTCTGCCTTGAAACAAACTTGGTTACAAACAAATGGGCTGATACAATGAGTTCTGTTAAAGAAGAACTTCCATTCGATTTGCCAAAGTTTGCCAGGTTAGTGGCATCAAAAAAAAAAAAAAAATGTTTTTTTTGTTTTTTTTTTTCGCTTGAGGCACTTAATAGCAAGTCAACTGGATTTTCACAAGCAGAACTGTAAATGTTGGTTTCTGAGTATTTTATAGTGTTTTCTCCACACTTGTCCATAGACTCCCAGTTTATTTAGTGGTATAATTAAGCAAAATCACACAAGCATATACGTTATAACAGTATGATTCGTGATACTACTTTTATGCAACAGTTCAACAAACAAGTAAACAATATTAAATAACATTGTGTGATATTACATTTCACACAAAAAATTGGCCAGTTCGAGCTTTTCTTTCTACCCCAGCGAAAATAGTTCTAAAAGAAGCCAAAGCGTCAAGCACAACTCAGGTCTTTGCACTGCTCTCAATACTCTGAATTGTACTAGTGGCTTCAATTCATCAAAGGGATAGTTCACCCAAAAATGAAAATTCTCTCATCATTTCCTCACCCTCGTGCCATCCCAGATGTGTATGGCTTCCTTCTGCAAAACACAAACGAAGATTCAGCTCTGTAGGTCCTCATAGAGTGAAAGGACACCAGAACTTTGAAGGCCCAAAAGGCAGTATATAAAAGTAATCCATACAACTCCAGTGGTTAAATCCATGTCTTCTGAAGTGATATGATAGATGTGGGTGAGAAACAGATCAATATTTAAGTCCTTTCCTAACTGTAAATCTACACTTTCACTTTCACTTCAGCCACCTACTGGTTGGGGCTGGTCAAAGGTGGAGATTGATAGTAAAAAAGGACTTAAATATTGATCTGTTTCTCACCCACACCTATCATATCACTTCAGAAGACATGGATTTAATAACTGGAGTCATATGGATTAAATGTATGCCTCCTTTATGTAATTTGTTCTGGTCACCGTTCACTTGCATTGTATGGACCTATAAAGCTGAGATATTCTTCTAAACATCTTTGTGTTCTGCTAAAGAATGGAAGTCATACACATCTGGGATAACATAAGGGTGAGTAAATGATGAGAGAATTTTTATTTTTGGCTGAACTATCCCTTTAATGAAGCAGTGTTTTTGTTGCATCATTGTTTCAGTGGTGCATGACTCTATTTTTATACTCTGCTTTTTAAGGAATCAGTTGAGTCAATGATTGAATGACTCACACAGAACACTCAAGATGATTTTTCATCGCCACCTTCTGGCAGCAATATGCAATCTCCAGAAATGGTCACTGAACGCATCAGTGAGTGAAATTAAGGACCGGAACTAACTGTTGTATAATATATTTCAGTATATAATCCACTCCTAAATGCCACATAAAAACAAACTGAACTGTGGTTGGTTGTTTTACATGTCATTCAGATGATCTCTTCCTGTTTAATTGGGCATTTTTTGGCCAGAAAAGACAGTAATAGGTGCCTTAAGTCAAAAATCCAGCTCTGTGAGACAACATAGAGGTTACTTTTCATCCTCACTGGGTCTATATTTAAAAAAAAATTGTTTTTATTTTTTGTATATGGTACCGTAAGGGGTTTAAATGATGTTACCCTGCTGTTGCAGCCGATGGGTTTCTTGCACTCCTCACAGGTGTTGGAGTAGAGGCTCTCATAGCACTTCACACAGTATGGATTCTCCTCACGAAGGACATACTTCTTCCCAAACAGGGATTCCTTACAGTAGTGACAATCATAACGCTCAGTCATCTTTACTTCTCCCTGTCAGTCCTGAATTAGCAAAGGGAAAAAGTGATAAAGACAGTTTGAGTTAACGAGAGAAAACTTGAGACCTTCTGATGAGGAGATTGTTATAGAAGGCCAAATCAGCCTCAAAATCGAGTCAATAAATATTTTAATAAATCTTTAAATACATAGTTTAATCATTAAATCTGTATATAAAATCTCCCATGTATTTCATTTCAGCACAAGAGAATCTATTTTCATATTAACAGAATAGCTCTCTGCATCCATTTTCAATTTAGAACTTGTTTTCTGATCTTTTTAAGCAAGAGCATAAGCGACATGCCAATCAAAGCAGATGGGTGAGTAATCATTCATTCTTTTGAGATTTTCTCTTTGGCTCAGCATGTAAGCAGTCCAAAGAAATTTACTTTGAAAGGTGAAGCCCAGTGCTGTTGAGCGAGATACCCCTGAAAATGAAAAGACACAAAGCTTGTGCTTAAATGAAAAAATAATTTAATGATGATTTAATTATGTTTTAATTATTAATTTAAGGCAGATGCTTTTTGCACCCTGGTGCAAAAAATGGTATATGGTATTTACACCCAAGTGCAAATAGTGGCAGATATTATTCGCACCCCAACCCTGGTGCAATTAATGTTAGATACTAATTGCACTCTAGTGCAAATATTGTCAGAAACTATTTGCACCCATATTTAAATACTAAGATACAATATATGGGCATCACTACAGCATGTTTATTGTGTTTATTCAACAAGCCCTACCCCTAAACCTAACCTTACCTTAGAAAAAATAACCTTGGTTTTACTACAGTAACCAGTTTCACCATGATATTTTGTTGTTAATTTACAGTAACCTCAAAATTAACCATGATTCCTATATTAACAACATATTACTGTAGTAACACCATGGTTGATTGCATTAAAACTATGGTTTCTGCCAAAAAAAAAAAAAAAACATGGTTACTACAGTATTCATAATACTGTGATGCAATTTACACACAAGTGATGCCGAGCCGCGGGAACGAGTGTGATCGACAGACCCCACCTCCAGATCAAACCGTACTCCCCGACATTCACCGTGACCAAATCTCTGCGATGAAATCAACATTTATATTCATTTTTATCTATTATTTTAAGTAGTATTAAAGGAAATATTAAGAGTGGAAACAGGAAATCGGATGGGAAAAAGAGTGGGTCAAAACACGGATTCGAACCATGACTGCTATGACAACATTTCTCATTCACACCGTCTTTACACCCCACACCACTGCAGCAACATCTATAGGTTAGTTATATATTCCTGTGGTTTCACCAGACTATTGGGGTGCAAATAGCTGCACTGTGTGGCAGATGCTATTTACACAGGGGTGCAAATAGTCAGTTTTTAAACAATTTCATTATATATTTAATTATTTCTTTCTTTCTTTTTTAACTTTGAGTAATTTTGCATCCATAGATTAGAAGCAGTGTTAATATGATAGTAATTTTGCTAAAACCCTCACAAACTATTACTGTGAGATAGTAAGTCTCTCTCTCTCTCTCTCTCTCTCTCTCTCTCTCTCTCTCTCTCTCTCTCTCTCTCTCTCTCTTTTGTTTTTTGTATATAAACTATATTTATATATTTTCTATACTATGAGGTCCAAAAATCTGAGATCACACAGACAATCTGAGATTATTATTATTTGTTTTAAATTCTAGCAGAGTTTCAGAAGTTATATGTAGGATTTTGCACTATTTCTTTGTCAAGCAAAATTATTTTATTGACCATGATATTGGCAAACTCACTTGTACAAGAAATTGTGAAATTCATGTTAATTTTTCAATTACATTTTTCACTCAAATTGTTATGCTGATAACAAAAAAAAAATGCAAAACAAATGCAAAAAATGATTTCAGTAGTGACTCTCAGACCTTTAGAGTCCACTGTATACTGTATACAGTATGTATATATAATTCTTATTAATATGGAAATGCCAAGTTCCAAAAGAAACAAAGAAAGAACAGATGAAGGTAAAAGTGTTAGTACATCAGAGTAGATATATCAGATTTTGTCAACCACAACATCAGAACTTAAAGTTTTCAAAAGCTCTTTTTGTCACTATTTGTTCTTCAGTCAGTTCCCATCAGGCACCAGTCATTCTCAGTGTTGGATGGAGCACGCTGGAATTCCATAGTGTACGACATCATACCATCGTATCCAGCCTATTATCTCACCTCCAGCTGTCAGCGATTACATTGTGTGTATCTGAGTGTGCAAGTGTGTGTGTGTAAATGTGCCTGTGATGGCATGGATGTGATTAGCAATAAACATCACCATGAATGGATCTTTTCTGAGAACAATCACAGAATTCCTATTACAGGCCACACAATTACTGTTAAAACAAACTTTAGTCTGATTCCAAATCTGTCTGAAAGCAATAAAGAAATCTTGGTGTCCAGTTTGAATCTTTGCAGTTGAGACAGTTATTGTCAGGTAACGTTACAGAGAGCTGTAGAGATTGTGATTTATACTGAATGGAATAAAGTCTACTCACGCAGCTGTTTGTATCCTGGACTTGACCCTGTGCGTATTGTTCCCATGAGCCCTGTGGCACATAGTGCCACCTCACTCAATGCCAGCTGTCCTGCTCTGACTGTGCCACTGCCTCAGATGTCCCCAGTGGCCCATGCACGTTACCTCCCTGCTCCCCAGCGCCCTGCTATCCTGCTCTGAGCGTGTCTGACTGAGCCCCGGTCCGGCCCGGACTTACTGTACCAAATCCCCCTCCAGTGTTTGACCATAAAAGGCAGCAGATGGTGGAAACCAGGAGAAGCACGCTTCTAAAATCCTTATAAGAAAATTATTTTCTCTTGCACAGTCAGTCCATCTCTCCCCCCTCTTCTACTTCCTGTTTGTCTTGCCCTTTTCTGCTGTCTCACTTCTTCAGGCATTCTTCCGTTCTTTATCCAACTGGCAAGCCATCTCAGTTCTTTCCTTTTCCATCAAAATAACAAACTGCAGGTCATTCTGGCCATATTTTCTTATACTGTCTCACCCCAATCCATCAGTTCTGCCTCCTACACTCTGAAGTCATGGAAATAGGTTCTCCATGGCTCTAAGCACATGACAAAAATTGAGCCTGACACTAATATGTCAAGAAGACATGTTTTGCATTAAAGGAATAGTTTACCCAAAAGGAAAATTCTATCGTAATTTACTCACCCTCATGCCATTCCACATCCATATGACTTTCTTTTTTTTATGAGGAACACAAAAGGAGATGATTTAATGAGTATACCATCCCATCTTTTCAATACAGTGGCGGTGGATAGTGTCTCACTATAAAGCTTTAAAAAAGACCCAAAGGCATCATAAAAGTAGTCTATGCAGCTTTTTGTGCCGTATTGCAAGTCTTCTGAAATTGTATGATAGATTTCGGTGAGAAACAACCCAAAATTTAAGTAGTTTTCAGTGAAAGTCTTGATGTCCGTTGCGCTCTCGTGAGTGCATGAGAGAAGCTCATTCATTTGTCCACAGTGGCATGCGTGTTCAAGTAAGAATTTTTAGAGCCAGACAACTTTAATTTCAGGTTGTTTCTCACCAAAACCTATTGCCTGCCTTCAGAAGACTTGGAATGTGAAGAACGAGCTGCATGGACCATTTTTTTGATACTTTTGGGTCCTTTTTCATCTTTTAAGTGAGTCACTATCAATGGCCATTGTATTGAAAAGACAGACCGATATATTCATAAAGAAAGTTATATGGGTTTTGAACGGCATGAGGGTGAGTAAATTATGACCATTTTTTTTTTATTTTTGGGTGAATTATTCCTTTAATATTTTGTCTGTTGAATTCTGAGTTACTAAAGAACTGATACTTTCTCAGCACTGGCCTGTTTGCTCTAATTGTTCTCAATTGGATTAGAAAGTGTTGTTTTGCTTTTGATACAGAACAAATGAATGGGGTTGTAAGAGATTTTGGGGGAATACCACACATAAAATGTCCCTACTATCTGACAGGTATCACTGAAAGAGGTTTTCTGAATCACACCTGTGACAATCCTAGGCTTTGTAAACAGCAAAAAAAAAAAAACGAGTTAAGGGAGCTGTCCGTGCTTATCGGGAAACTAGCCAGTCCATACCTGGCATCATCGAATTGTGAAAAATAGGGAGATTTTTGGAATGCAGAAAATCAGAGTTTATCAGAGTTTATCAGGAAAAATTGTGAATTAAGAATACAACGGAAGGAGGGTTGAAAAATTCAGGAGCGTTTGCGGATATGAGCCAGTCTGTCAATCAGCTAACTACAAATATCACTGTTTTGAAGCATTTTTGGCAGTTGTCGTTGCAGATGAAATACTCTTTTATCAGTGCTGACTGTAAACCACCTAATCCGGAGCTACAAATATTGGAAATGGCCTGATACATTTGCCTTGGAAAATATGCAGTAGGAAGTAAAACAAACAAACAAACAAATAAAAAAAATAATATTCAGGAAGGCAGCAAGACTCTTACAATGAATGAGATGATTAATTTACTGACTTATTCAAGGTTTATTTTTTTCAATTTTGTTTGCACTGAATTTTCACAATATCAGTGAAACTGCATAGATTAAGTTTTAATTAAGCACAAAGTAAAAGAAAACTTTAAAAAAGTAAACATCAAAGTCTAAATTCTCTCAAAAGAGAGAAAACTTTTTTTTGAACTTTGATGTTTACTTTCTCCTTTCCTGCAGTTCATTCCTCTGTTTCCTCTAATATTCTCAAAGTAAATCATGTTATTCTAATCGAATTTGTTATTATTACCCTTATGGAAGGTCTGGACCCACTCCTTCTCCTGTTTTCTCTCGTTCAGGGTATAAATCAGTGCATTAATTTTTCCACATATTCTAGTGAGGGGAGGGGTGTATTAGTTTAAAAACTGGTACTAAAAATTCATATTGAATGATTACTGATCTGAATATTTAATATATAACACTTGCAGTGGTGTAGTCGGGGCCATACGCACGTATACGCCATATGCTTACTTTTTCCCAGGGCTGTTTGCGTATAACGATTCTTTGTTGTAATTGTTGCATTATCACTTGAATTCTAACATTCCCTGCCCCTGACAACCATTGTCACTGCCGTCAGTGTGTGGACAGAGAGTGAGAGAGAGAGAGAGAGAGAGAGAGAGAGAGAGGAGAGAGAGAGAGAGAGAGAGAGAGAGAGAGAGAGAGAGAGAGAGAGAGAGAGAGAGAGAGAGAGAGACCCTAAACAGAAAGTATAATCTCCACACTGTAATAGATCCAAAAGAGAGACGGATCCTCACCAAATACAGACTCAGTGATCACAGTCTGGCCATAGAAAAAGGGAGACACAGACAAACGTGGCTTTCAAAGAAAGAACGAGTCTGAGCCACTGTGACACTGGTGAGATTGAGACAGAGACACACTTTCTCCTTCACTGTGAGAAATTTACAGAGGTGAGAGAGAAATACTTTGACAAACTCTCAAACCTCATGCCACAGTTTTCCAGTTCAGCAGAAACAGACCAAATGCAGGTGTTACTGCGGGAGGACAATCATGCATCAGTTGCAGCAAAATCCATTTTTGAAGTGCACACCCTCAGAAACCAATTACTGCCTTAATGTACTTCAGTCACAGTATTTTTTTTTTTCTTTTCATAATGTCTTGTTAAATGCTTATTTTATTTTATATTCTATAGTGTATATTGGCTGACCCTCCGGAAATGCATGACGCAGAAAAAGCCGCTCTATTTGATGCTCCGTGCTGGCCCACGTATGGCCACTAAAGCCCCGACTTGGGACCTAACACAACTATGTTGAATTGCGTGTGCTTTCCCTTAAGACCGCATCACTGCTGGCTTTGGCCTCAGTAATATGGATTGGTGATTTGCAAGCACTGTCAGTTGACAATTCATGTCTGGTGTACGTAACCTCAGTTTCCTGAGATGAAGGGAACAAGACATTGTGAATGCTGGCCACACTACAAGACTCTGAGTTCTTTGAGGTGCGAGCCATGCACTCTTTATTCCTCAGTCAGAAAATTCTGAGGAATGGTGTTTGCACGCCAGCTTTTATAACGGAGAGCTTCGTGCCTAAAAAGGCGGGGCTCAAACACCATAGTCAATTCTAGAATATTGCTGTTATTGTAGAGAGGTTTCCACTAGGTTGTGTAGGAGGACACTTCCCCATATATGTTAGCAGAATGCAATGTCTCATTCCCTTCATCTCAGGGAACCGAGGTTACGTTATGTAAATGTGTGTGGTATTTCTATTGTTTAATTTCAACCGATTTCAATTTTAATAGGCTTGTTAAAAAGAATAAGGACTATTTATAATGTTACACACTTCTGTGGGCTTAAAAGTTACATTTTAAATAATTGAAAACTTTTTCTATTGCAAAGTGTCATTTCCTCATGTCCCCAAAACTGCACGTCAGATATCTTTGACAAAAATAAGTGCTAAATCATTGGATACAGTTAAGAGTTTAGTGTTACATTCTCTCACTAAATGTATTAGTTTGTGGTAAATGTGTAATTTTAACCCTGATAGTGGAGGTTTTTTGTGTGTCCCTTGATTTATTGTCCACCCTGTTATGTCATGATACTATGACCTTTTGTTGAAGATATATCTTATGAAATGACATCACACAATGGAGGTAGACATCAGCCATTCTGCAGTTATTATTATTATTATTTTAGTTATTTGAAGCCTACTTTTTTGTTTTATTTATGTTGTCCTTTATTTTGTGGTATTAGTCATATGTTGTCAAGTATAACATTGGGAAGATATGTGGGAAATTAATGTAATTTTAAAATGTCAATATACAGTATTTACAGTATGCTTACAAAAATAAAATCATCAATATTAGTTTACAAATATGTTTGCTAGATATCAATCACAGATCATGTAGTGGATAATTTATCCACTGAATGTCCACCCTGTTATTGTCCACCCTGACACTTCCCATTTACAGCTGTGGCCAAAAATATTGGCACCCTTGGTAAATATGAGCAAACAAGGCTGTGAATAATATGTCTTTATTGTTTATACTTTTGATCTTTAATTCAAAATATTCACAAATATCTAACCTTTAATTGAAGTAAACTAATTGAAATGGGGGGAAAATCTCATAATTATATAAATATTTTTCTCCAAAATATGTTTGCCACAGTTATTGGCACCTCTAGAAATTATTTTGAGTAAAATATATCTGAAGTATATTCCAATTCATATTTTTTTTATTTTTAGTACACCTGTGTGACTAGGAACATGAAATTGTTCAGCCATGACTTCCTGTTTCACAGGGGTATAAATATGAGGTAACACACAGGCCAAATTCTCTTAGTCATCCATTGCTATGGGTAAGACCAAAGAAAAAAGTTATGACATGCGGGAAAAGGTTGTTGAGCTTCACAAAATGGGAAGTGGCTATAAGAAAATAGCTAAAGCATTGAAAACGCCCATTTCCACCATCAGGACAATAAGTAAGACGTTTCAATCAACTGGAGATGTAAAGAATCGGCCTGGTCTATATTGTCTCCTCTTTCGGTGAGGAGGATGGTTTGAGTGGCCAAAAATTCTCCAAGAATTAAAGTTGGAGAATTGCTGTAATTAGTTGGGTCTTGGAGTCAGAAAGTCTCCAAAACTAAAATCAGTCATCACCTACATCACAAAAAGCCTCTGCTCTCATCCAACAACAAACTCAAGCATCTTCAATTTGCCAGACACTACTGGAACTTCAAATAGGACCGGGTTCTATGGTCCGATAAAACAAAAATAGAGCTTTTATGCCAGAGGTCCTGGACATCTTGTTCCTATACATGGCATCATGGACTCTATCAAATACCAACAGATAAAAAATCAAAACCTGACTGCCTCTGCCAGAAAGCTTAAAATAGGCCCTTCCAGCAGGACAATGATCCAAAACAAATATTACAATGAACATAAAAAATTTTCAAAATCAAGGTTCTGCCATAGCCATCCCAGTCCCCTGACCTGAACCCCATAGAAAACCTGTGGGGTGAACTGAAGAAGAGAGTCCACCAGCGTTGACCTCGGAATTTGAAGGATCTGGAGAGATTCTGAATGAAGGAATGGTCTCAGATCCCTTGCCATGTGTTCTCCAACCTCATTAGACATTACAGGAGAAGACTACAAGAGAAGAGCTGATATATTGGCAAAGGGAGGTTGCAAAAAGTATTTCATAAAAGGGTTCCAATAATTGTGCCACACATATTTGACGAAAATATTTGTTTTTTGATAAAACTTGTGTTCCGTTTGCAACCACTTTTTTTGGTAGGACAACACCACTGAACACTTGAAAACAACAAATAGACAGTAAATACAGAACCTTTACAATTATATTTTCCACCTTAGTCAAGACTATTATGCAAAACATCTGATTATATCATTGCTACCATCCGTTCATCACATTTTTTAAACCTGTGTTAAAGCCTAAGTGTCAAGTTATATTATATGTAATTTAAAAATTCTTGATTTTTCTTGATCTTTTTTCTGTTGCAACTCAATCCCTTTTACAAATTCCAGAGTTTTGTTAGAAATTTTGTTGACATTGTCACCAACTCACTTGGTAGTCTGAGATTAAATATAAGATCTGGTCTCAAGATGTATGCTATTTTACATGACCTGGTATTTCTCTAAACCGTTTTTATTTTTTTATTTATTTTATCCTAAACTATGTTCAGAGACCTTTACAAGTGCTACCACATAAACACATCACAAAACACTAGTTAGAACAGAGTATAATGGATGTCTGAAATACAAATGGAATGCTTTTAGAGGTCACTAAAAAGACATTGCAGACAGGTTGATGGAAGACTATCTCCCCTAAGATTAAGCCCTCATGTTTGCACCCCCCACACACAAGACCTTCACACTTCATTCCTGCTCCAGCACAATCCATAACCATGGAGAGAGTGAGACAAGAGTCTGACCACCCATCATGACTCTATAAATGTCCACCGTGCCTTTCATCCTCCCATAAAGGCTTTTACAGGGACTTATAGCTGTCATACTGTATACCTTGAGTGTCACATACGATGGCTATGGCAACTTGTTAACACAATGCCAATGCCACTGTGAAATTAATTCTTTTCTGTTTCAATCAGTCAGTATGTGCTGAATTCTTTAAGCAAAACAGATGACAAAGACCTACATTCTTTTCATTACTGATGTTATTGCAGTTAAGTTACCCCCCCAAATCTTATCTTAGTTTGTCCTCCACAATGTCGCTGTAATGCTTTCCTGCAATGGAGGCTGGTGTTAAATCCAGTCCTAATGCTATCAATCCACAAGAAGCATAACTGATGACTGTTAGGCAAAGAAATTCCATTAAACATTTCTTGTTTGGGCACTTTATCAAATGTCACACTGTGTAAAATTCTAATACATTAGAAAATACATGCTTAATCTACATGATTCTGTTTGCAGGTACAAGTTAAATACAGCATCAAATACCTTTGGGAAGCTGTCCTATCACATGATATGTTCTATGTTGTAACATGCTATATTCTTTCTAACACTACTGAAACAAATTCAGCTTGTTTTATAGATATTATACCATATTCATATTTTACCATTTTTATGAGCTCATATTAATTAGGAGGCTCTATGAGTTATTTTAAGCTTTTAAAAATCCATTTGCCACACTGCAGAACCATTTAAAATATACTAGGGAAAGCAAAAGATGATTATTAATGATTAAAAACTCAAATGGTGACCAGTCACAGCACTTGCAAGGCACAACTTCCTTTATGCATTCTTGGGAATTTTAAGAAGTCTTTATGTAGTTCACGGGCATGCCATAACTATCAACGTATTTTAGAAAAAAAAAAAAAAAAATATCATCCAGTTTTTGATCCAGACTTGAAAAAGATACTTTAGAGAGACCAAATGCATACAGTTGCCTGGAGTAGAGACTTTTTCACTTGTTACATGCGATTCCACAGAATGACAAATGTTAAAAAAGCGTAAAAAATTGGATGAGGTATTGAGAGAGGTAGTATGTCCAAAACACAAAAGAAAGTGCATTTGAGGATAGAGGGATTCTCTTAACGCATAGTGGCACACATGGTCATTTTGACAGATAACACACAAATTTAGCTATGAATGGTTATACGAGTGTCTTCTGTTGTAGCAGTGAGGTTAGATGTTAGTAATCTACTTGTATGGGCACAAGTGTCTGTGGTCCTTACCTCAGGAGTTGTGCAGCCTTTCTGTGTGAAGTGTCTGTCCAGACTGAATGTGATGGCTCTTGGTTGGGGCTGCATGCACTCCTGATTAAATTACTCTACCTATGGGGTGACTAATTTGAGTGGTAGGGTTTGGGCAGCCTCTTTCTATCAAGATGGGCTATAAATACAACACAGCACCAAAAGCAACACCACAGAAGATAAAGCCCACTTGCGTATGTACTCAGAAACACACACACATACATTCACACTTTCCTCTTTAGTGCTGTGTCTTTTTAAGGCCTCGTACTGTTGTGAAATGGTTACATCCATGCTGTAATGCACTACCAGTTTGGACACAGTTCTTTATGTATGTACTGTATGTTTTATGTCAGTTTTATTATTCAGACTATTCAGTCTCACATCTTCAAAAACTACTGTCACATAGCTAGTTCATGAGAAATGAAAGACAAGCACAGAAAAGGGCTTGGACTCGATAGCATCGTCTCTCTGCAAGAAATTCTGCCTCATAGTAAAACGTAACTCTTGTCTTCATCTCTGCCCTCTAGCATTTGTGAGAGAGAAGGGACCCAGAACAAACAAACATCTTGGGGAATGTTTACAGACCTCCCTCCATGTTCTCATCACAATAGGCATCTGCTTTTGTTTCACTGAAAGAGTTTTCAAGTGAGAAAATGCATTCATGTGTGGCTTCTGAAAAATTTCCATTGCAGCAGGACATTTCATTTATAGTTGTGTGTGTCCATATATGTGAATATTTACAGCCTATTCAGTGGGGTAAAAAAGTCTGAGACTTTTTTATTTTTATTTTTTAATTTAAAACAGGGAAATAAACAGATATAGTATGATTTTGAAAATTATTATTATAATAGTTATGATATACAATGAAGATAAACTGTTTAAGCTTCTGCAATATTTTAAACACACTTATCAAATGTAAGCAAATTTGTGACATCAACCATGTTAAGTCCTTTGTACAAAAAGTCAGATTTCCTTGCTTCCATTGAAGCACAAAAGATGCCCTTTAGACAGCATCATGCTCGAATTACATAATTTTTTGGACACTTAAACCACACTTAATTATTTTATTTTTTTTACACTGCTCTCTGGAACACTCAATTCTGATTGGTCAATTGCACCATCTAGTGGTCTGATATTTCTGAATAACAACCGCACATTCAGGGATTAAATGATATTAGACCAGTCATCTGGGTATTGCAAGTCATCTTTCCTACTTCTGGTATCACTCTGCAATCTCTCCAAGCTAATAATAATAATAATAATAATAATAATCTGAAATCAAATCATGTCCATTTATTCATTTATTTGCAAGTAATATTGTAATAAGCAGGATAATGAGCAGTCAGATAATTTTCCCAAAATAAACACAGACAGAACTCTGATGCAAACCAAAGGTAGAATTCAGCTGTTTCTGGAGACTCTGAGATTTCCTCCTTCTCACACAATAGGATAATTTTAAATGCAAATTAATATTTTACCTCCATTTATTTATTAATTTGTTAGGTAGCTGTGTAATAAGCAGGATGATGCAATAAACCACTTCAGGGTGATATCATATAACCTTGATTATGACCGGTTGACTTTACATTATGCCTTACTTAAATGTTGTTGCATCAGATAACAAAATATCAAAGGAAGTGGCAACTAACAAGCACACTTTTCAAGCAAAGGATTTCACAAATAGAAATTTGTAAGGTTTGAAATGATAAAACAACAGGTATAATGTTCAAAATTCAGACAAAAGGTATTTGGACACTTTCTGGTTATGAAAATTTAGTGGAACATGTCCATAGTTAATGTGATGAACTACACCTGTGGTTACTCTGTCAGAAGACCTGTGTGAACTTGAAGGGAACTGACTTCATACATCCACTAAAATCACCTTGACATCATTTAATTAACAGTAATTGCAATCATGACTAAGACCAGAGAATTTAGTTCTAAGCAAAGCTCTTCACATCATTCCGCTTACTTTTTTGGTTATCTAATGCAATGACATAAGTACATTTTTAAGCGTGACACAAGTGTCCAAATATTTTTTAAGGCCACTGTATACAAGATTCAAAAGTAAAGTATTCTTAGCAAGGTTATCACTGATTGCTTTCAAGGAATATCTCTCTCTCAACATAATAAATACAGTAACTTTCACTCTGACTCTGTTTTGTCACTGTTTTCACTTTCCACTTTTACGCCTTACTTCCCACCCAGCCCTCTTTCACTTCTCTCTCTCTGTCTTCCTCTCTCGCCCTCTCTTTCTCTCTCTTTTCAGACCCCCTCCCTCTGTTGCTTTTGGAGGTTGTGTTGGGGATGCTTTCCAGGCGTACTGATAACAGACCCTCTGGTTTCTGGGAATATTCTCGAGCTATTTTCTGCATCTTTCCATCTCTCACTCTTCGCCTCTCTATTCTAATCACACACCCCCGCTCCTGCCCACCCACCATCACCCCTCTTTATCTTTCTCTCTCAGTTATGGGGTGATTCTGGTCCACGGAACTGTGGACCCCTTCCAGATCTGCCACGTAATTTTAGGAATCTATTCCTCTTATTTGTTGATTTGTCACAGAGTCAGTAGCTTTTAGCCCTGGCATAAATCTAAAAGTCTATTAGTTGGGGATTCCCTCTTTGTGGAAAGAGAGTGATGATGGATGCTATTCAATAGGAAGCGAGTGTGGAGCCTGGGAAGTCATCTCATCATCACACCAACATATTGACTAGTGATTTCAAGCACCCCACACATCTTTCACCTCAAGGCTTAATCTATTACTTGCAATCCTGCTTGTGTTTCATAAGCAGAAATACACTTACTGCAACATGTGGGGAACAATCAGTGTTGGACATTTGGCATTTCATATAGTTGTGCTTTGCTACAATTCTGGTAGTTCACACTCAAAATTAGATCAGATGAGTTAAGATGAGATGAGGAATTAAAGGGAATGTTCAGCCAAAAATGGAAATTCTGTCATAATTTACTCACCTTAATGATGTTCCAAACCTGTATGACTGTATTATTTCTTTTGTGGAACAAAAGGAGAAATTTAGCAGGATTTTTCATTCTGCTATTTGGCACATGAAGTGTCATATGGACCATATTTATTGTGCTTTTTGTCATTTTAAGAACTTTTTGTGTGCAGTTTTTCCTTACCTTTATTTATTTATTTATTTACTTTGGTCTGATACCGAAATATATCCATATCCTTGGTTAAGCACAATGCTACATTAAGGCAGATGCTGATCTGTTTAATTCTTACATTTGATTTATATTTCAGATTAATTTTAGTCCTAACTTTTATTGGAAAGAATTGGTCCTCTAGTTAGGATCACTGTTGTTCTTATAATTGTGTTGACAAATGGTCTGAGGAGAGGATCTCTGAGGTAACCGGATCACATTGAACTGGTTGGAAGAGCAGGAAATATAAGTCAGATGTCTGTCCTTAATCCTGCACTCTTCACTTTGTTATAAGCTCAGTGGGAGAGTCCTGTGTTTGTCTGATCTAAAAAATACAATTAAAAAATCCTCTGCTCTTCCTTATTCTTCCCATGCTTAAGCTTCCTTAGAAGAAAATATTCCTTTGCAGGAATAATTTATCCACAACTCAAGTTTTTATGTTTGTTTGTTTGTTGTTGTTGTTGTTGTTTTGTTTGTTTGTTTTGTTTGCTTTGCTGTTTGATTTTTTTTTTTCTGGAAGGAACCATTCATCATGCACACTTTCATCTTTTACTAAGTGGTTGTGCAGAGCTGAGATTTTGCACGGTACATTTCAATAGGCCAAATTATTCCCCTAAATATCACTAAAAATTCCTTATATGAAAAGACACACAAAAATTTTCTAAAGAAGCACAATACACATTACCTTAAAAGAACTGTATGAAAAATGACATGCTCCATGGTGAAGTGTGTTCTTTAACTCCTAGAACTTTCATCCACTAGGGTGACTGATGAGGTCTAATGCTGTCTGATATGGCTTCTAGGGGGTCTGATGAGGTCTAACAGGGTCTCATGAAGTGAAATGTTGTCTGATGTGGCTATTAGGGTGTCTGATAGGGTTTGAGAAGTCAAATGAGTTCTGATGCGCTCTCTAGAGCATCTGGTAAAGTCTGATGAGGTCTAATGTCGTGTGATGTGGCTTCTAGCGGGTCTGATGAGGTCTAATAGGGTTTGAGAAGTCAAATGAGTTCAATGTGCTCTCTAGAGTGTCTGGTAAAGTCTGATTAGGTATCATGTCATGTGATATTGCTTCTAGGGGGTCTGATGAGTTCTAATAGGGTTTGAGAATGTCTAAAGGGGCCTGATGTGGTCTCTAGAGGGTCTGATAAAGTCTGATTAGGTCTAATGCCATCTGATGTGGCTTCTAGGGGTCTGATGAGGTCTAATAGTGTTTGATAAGGCTAAAGGAATATTCCGGATTTAATAAAAGTTAAGCTCAATTGACAGCATTTGTGGCATAATGTTGATTACCACAAAAAATTATTTCAACTTGTCCCTCTTTTTCTTAAAAAAACCCCCAAAAATTTGTGTTCCAGTGAGGCACTTTCAATAGGAGTGAATGAGGCCAGTCGCAAACGTTAAAATACTAACTTTTTCAAATAGCCACAAGACATAAACAAAATTTGTGTTAGCACGATTTTAGTGTGATAAAATTGCCTACTAACCTTTTCTGTTTTTTTTTTTTTCCCTCCCCTTTTTCTCCCCAATTTGGAATGCCCAAATCCCAGTGCACACTAAGTCCTCATGGTGGCGTAGTGAGAGCAATTTTTCAACTTTGTTGCCATGACGATGTAATGTCAACAAACCCTGAAACCACTGTAACAGAATAATTAATGTAAGTGCTTTCATAAAATTATAAGCTTCAAATTTCTGCCTTTACATCCTCCAAAAATTGGCCACATTCACTTCCATTGTAAGTGCCTCACTGTTACCTCGATTTTTGCTTCTTTTTTTAAGAAAAGGAGGTATGAATTGCAATACATTTTTGTGGTAAACATTATGCCACAAATGCTGTCGATTGAGCTTAACTTGTATAGAACCCAGAATATTCCTTTAAATGGGGTCTGATGTGGTCTCTAGAAAGTCAAATAAATTCTGATGAGGTCTAATGTCATCTGATGTGGCTTTTAGGGGGTCTGATGAGGTCTAATGGGGTCTGATGTGGCTTCCAGGGGTCTAATGAGGTCTAATTGGGTTTTAGAATGTCTAAAGGGGTCTGATGCAGTCTCTAGAGGGTCTGATAAAGTCTGATGAGGTCTAATGTTGTATGCTGTGGCATTTAAGGGGTCTGATGAGGTCGAATAGGATTTGATAAGGTTTAATGAGCTCTGATGTGGTATCTAGAGGGTCTGATAAAGTCTGGTGAGGTCTAATGTTGTGTGCTGTGGCTTTTAAGGGGTCTGATGAAGTCTAATAGAGTTTGATAAGATTTAATGGGGTCTGATGTGGTCTCTAGAGGGTTTGATAAAGTCTGATGAGGTCTTATGTTGTCTGATGTGGCTTTTAGGGGGTCTGATGAAGTCTAATAGGATTTTATAAGGTTTAATGGGTTCTGATGTGGTCTCTAGAGGGTCTGATAAAGTCTGATGAGGTCTAATGTTGTTTGATGTGGCTTTTAGAGATCTGATGAAGTCTAATAGGATTTGAGAAGTTTAATGGGGTCTGATGTGGTCACTAGAGGGTCTGGTAAAGTCTGATGAAGTCTAATGTCGTCTGATGTGGCTTCTAGGGGATGATTTACTTTTTCTGTTCCTCTGTGGTGGAATGAGCTTCCAACCTCCACATGATCTGCTGATACCATCATACACCTTCCGTGCGAGCATCTATAATTCTCTAGCCACTTCGAGAAATTGGCAGAGCTATACTGTAGATATTGTTGACATTTGTATGACAAATTGCTTGTTATGTTCCTCATTTGTAAGTAGCTTGACAAATTGTATCCAAAGTAGCTTTGGATAAAAGTGTCTGCTAAATGACTAAATGTAAATGTGAATGTAGTTATTTTTGCAATCCCGTTAGTGGCACAGGAATTACACTCTTCAGCTTTAAAGGCAAACACTAAGCTATTGGGCAAAACCTTATTGAAGTGTTTTTATGTTTCTCTTTTGAATTATCTCATTTCATCTATGAATGTAGCATATCCAAACCACTAGAACAACAAGCCATAATCTAATGACTACTCTTTCCATTATTCAAACCTTTCTAAATTTCAATCTGAACAAACACATCTTCACATAAGCCTCCCCTGCATAACAAGAGATCAACAACCCTTTCCATGAGTCTCCTCCAGACTGGGCCTCACTCATCTCCCAATACTGCCTCCAGCACTGATGATGAGTCTCATTCCAAAGTAGGGTTAAGAGAGGCTTATCAGCTAAGAGGTAACATTACAAAAGACTGTTCTTTTCCTCAGTATGCCAACACAAACTGACTTGAGCATGCAAAAACAAGCTGCACCTTAGCATTAAACACAACCACAACTACTGAGAGTTCACCCTAATGCCATTGCTCACTGTAACCTCAAAGATAAAAGAGGACACAAAGATTATTCTTTCATATTATAAAACCATGGTTTCAAAATGTTTTTATTGAAGCATATTGTCTATCAGTCACTCAAGACAATGTATAAATGGTAGTGTGATGATACAGTGATGGTATCAGATACCATAGAACTTTGATATGGCATTGTTGCCTTCATGTGCTAATGATATTATCCTACTTTCCACGACTAAATTTGTAATTACAAGTAAGTCGCGTTCAATTGCTTTGTTTTCGGAAACATGAATGACACCAGGTGTATTCTTGCACATTTCTTGGGGAACTCTTATTTTGACACCATATTTTATGTTAATTATTTGCTGACTGTCTCAATGGATCTTCCAAGTAGGAATAATTATGATAGAATGTAAAGGCAGCACACGTCATACCGAAAGATTCAGAAAAAAGAAAAAACATAAAAATAAGTGATAATAATAATAATAATAATAATTGGCACACTGTTGCTTCCAAAATAAACTTTTATCCTCACCATACACGTGACATTTTAAGCTACATGCTCTTCATCAGACTCGAGTTCTTCAGCTGTTGTTTTTTTTTTTTAATTATTTTTTTTTTAGATGGTACCAAATGATTCCCATAATATACCTTGATTTTTACATTTTACCCCATGGTATACTTCAAACAATATTATGGTGTTAGCATGGTAAATCTCCAAAAACCATGAACGGTGTCAAAAAATACAGCACAATGCAACTTTGTAAGTACAGAGTGCAAAAATAATACAGTTTGCTGGGCCTTTTTTATCTTTATGATGGCATATGGTTTATGTGTTTTCTAACCACCACATAAAAACACAGCATGCTGTCCATTTATGTCAATACTTTTAATAAGTTAAACAACTGAATAGCTGGAATATGACAAGCTGAATAATGCACATGATATCATAACACAATAAGCTACATTTAAAATAACTGGTCGGTCCCAAATACTGTCAAACATTACAGTACATTTTATTGTAATGACTTTCTGTGACATTCTGTGGTATTTTTCCCCCGAGCCTTGGATAAATTCTGACCATGCTGCTGACCCATTCATGAACTAATTTTTCAGTGCATGCACTGTTCTGAAATTCAATTTAGGAGGTATGTTTACTATAACTGCTTAAACACAGATGTGCTGTCCTTTATCAGCCTGATATTATTAACTGTTCTGTAAAATAATCTGCGACATCACTAACCTTTTTTTTTAAATTATTATTATTTTTTTTTAATCCCCTTTTCTCCCCAATTTGGCATGCCCAAGACCCACTACTTACTAGTCCTCATGGTGGTGTGGTTACTCACTTCAATCCTGGTGGCGGAGGATAAGTCTCAGTTGCCTCCGCTTCTGAGAGAGTCAATCCACGCATCTTATCATGTGGCTCGCTGTGCATGATACCGTGGAGACTCACAGCATGTGGAGGCTCAAGCTATTCTCCGAGATCCACACACAACTTACCACGCGCCCCATTGAGAGCGAGAACTACTCATCGCGACCACAAGGAGGTTACCCCATATGACTCTACCTTCCCTAGCAACCTGGCCAATTGGTTGCTTAGGAGACCTGGCTGGAGTCACTCAGCACACCTTGGATTCGAACTCGCGACTCCAGGGGTGGTAGTCAGCGCCAATACTCGCTGAGCTACCCAGGCCCCTCGACATCTCTAACCTTAATGTTTGTTAATTGTGACAAATGTTTTAATTTATTTTGGTAATTAAATTAATTAAATTCACATATTGTTTTATTATTAATGGTGCAGACAATGTACGTTAGCTCTAAGCTTGATGGATTTTTAAAGGGGTGTGAATCATTTGTTTTTTAAATGCAATCGACTCTGCGTGACCTCTCATGTTTCTCTACTTGGACATGGAGCCATAACAGAAAAATCTGGAGTTCCATGGCCATGTTTTGTGTCCAGGCCTCTAAAGCCCTGTGGATATTAGCTGTGTGGTTGTGCTGCCTGGTATCCTAGCAGAGTTGGTTATTTTGGGGAGTATACAGGGGTAACTACTTTCACTCCAGGCTCTCCTACAGTGTCTAGCACTTCACTTCATGGAAAGTTCCAGGTTGTTTTTTGTGCAAAATGACCTATGACCCTGAGATCATCTTAGGCATTTTACGGGCACTGAAAAAGAGGGGTGAAATCAATACAAATAATTAATGATAGGCCGATATATAAGCCAGACCAATTACTCTGACGATATTTGGCCATTTTAAGAATCCTGGCATCAGCTGATAACTGTGCATGATTGGCCAATTAACAGAAGTGGTCATTCCACCAAGTGTCACTTCCTACTTTCTATACTTACAACATTGTTGGTAAATTCTGCATATTTTGTGTATTTGTGTTTTTAGTGAATTATCAATAAGATACAATTTCACTTTAATAAAGCAATTATTTTCTTCCTCTTATTTGTCATGATTAAACTGTATCTCTAGATATATTGGTATCTGCATCGGCCATTAAAAAAATACATAGCGGTTGAACACTACAAATACTTCTTAAGGTAAATTAGTTACAAATGGATGACCCACCACCTGCCCTCCAGCAACCTGCCCAAATGAACCAATTCTGAAAAGTATGGTCCTATATTCCATTGTATTCAATATGATGCATTCTCAATGCAGAGTCATTTTCTCTCCACCAGTCCCAACAGAGAGTAAACCAATCAGCTCTTTTATTCTCAGAGTTATTTGATCTTCTTTATTAATAGTGCAGGGGAGTTACTCTGTCTCTCCAGTGTTTATTTAGTAAATCTGGCCAAGCTGAGGTGGAGACAGCTGAGGCTGAACATTTAAACACAAAGGATTTTTGACCATGGACACAGATCCCCACTAAATCCTCCACTATGATTAAAGACCCGAGAGTGGGAAGGGGGAAAAAGTCAACTGCTCCAGATATCAAATGGATCCTCTGCTGTGCCTTCCCGTCAAGCTCGACCTCCAGCTCTGTGGTTAAATCGAGTGACCATTGTGCATCATTCAGAAATGCTGACTGTGTGAAACAGGCTTTAATCTAAATTGTCATATCTATAGTCTGGTGATCTAATTAATCTGTTTTCAAATTATTCGCTCTTTTAATTGATTCTTTGTTAAGCACCATCCACTTGGTTTCTGTGAAAATCAGGATTTTCAGTCAAATGTGCTAATAATGTGGTAAAAAGAAATTGTTAATTAGTAACGTGATTAAAAACTGCAGTTACTACACAGTAAAAAAGAATGGTGGAAAATGTCTATCACAGTCAACTGAAAAGAGAAAAGCCACATGTGATAAATATACAACTGATAACTGATAACTTTCTGCAATAGAATCACTAGGCTACTGTAAACTCTTTAGTTACTAAAGCTGGAGATCTATTCCTCTATTTGTGATTTTGAAGATGTGTTTCCATAAACATAATGACCCTCTGTCATCTTAACTTCTGTTTTAGAAATACTTTTGGAAATCATCCATCATATTACCATCACCATAATTGCTGTTACACAATATCAACCCATTGCCTGTACACACAGCCCACAAGGAGCATCTAATTCAAAAAAGTGTTCTGCATAGGAAGCTCCTGTGCTTCCTCACTCAGGCATCCTCGGGAAGCTTCCTCCATCCTCGGTCCTCGCCTCCTTGTGGTGCATTTAGAAAATTGATGCATCCTTAATGATGGCAGACTTTGATTGGTTTCCGGGTCATGGGCTCGAGGATGGAGGAACAAGAAATCGTGAATTCACAATTTGAGAAATGAGAAGAACCCAGGGTGTCAAACAAACAGGAAGTGGCTTAATAACTTAATTGGGGGGGGGGGTAGCCATTGTGTACCCTCTCTGTGTTTACATCACCGTCTCCCACAGAACTCGTTTACATACGCCTCCTCCCGAGAACGTCGACAGGAGAATACTGCGACTGGCCCCCATCTGGGATTTTGGGTCCTCCCTGCAGCCACGGTCACCAGGGCTGCATTAATGTAGCCCTGCATACACATGTAATTAAGCATAGTGTTGCATAAGCAAAAAAGACCTCAATATACATGTAGAGGGTTCGTTGTCTGGGCAATGAAGGAGTCAGGAGGCAGCGAACTGTCAACGTGAGTATTTTTATTACTCTTCAGCATTGTTCATAAAACATAAACAAAAAGGCACTCAGTGGCCAATTAGTCACACACACAAATGAGTAAAGGATTCATTCGAGCACACACAGGTACAGTCTCTCTCTCTTGTCTCTCTCTGTTACTCTGGCGCCTCGTGCGCCTTTTTATGTCTCCCTCCGCATTAACTACAACAAGAAACAGGTGTTAGAGATAATGACAATGCAGGTGGCAAGCCTTACCGCTATCTCTCTCCCACAGACAGACACATGACCATGCCCCCATCACCACATATCCCCACCTCCCGACTCAGGCCAGGGCAACATCCAGGCCTGCCAACTCCCCACCCCATTTCTGGAGAGAAAGTCAGTCACAGCCATCTGCGCTCCTGGTCTGTGGATCACCTCAAATTTGAATGGCTGAAGTGCCAGGTACCAACGGGTGATCCGCACATTGGTATCCTTCATGTGGTGGAGCCACTGGAGTGGGGTGTGATCTGAACAGAGGGTGAAGGCCCGCCCCAGCAGGTAGTAGTGGAGAGTGAGGATGTCCCACTTAATCACCAGACACTCCTTCTCCACGGTGCCGTACTTAGCCTCTCTCAGTGAGAGCTTACGACTAATGTACAGCACCAGTCGCTCCTCCCCCTGCATCTCCTGCGAGAGCACTGCCCCAGCCCTCTGTCAGATGTGTCCGTCTACAAAATTAAGGGGAAAAAGAAATTAGGAGCCCACAAAACGCAGATTTTATTTTTAGGAAAGCCTGTTGGTGCGACTCCGTCCACTGGACAGGATCGGGGGCCCCCTTTCTAGTAAGATCAGCCCACGGGCTGGTGACGTCAGAGTAACTAGGCATAAACCCTTGTGTGGCAAGGAGGAGGGTGGGGCCAGGCCGTGATGATGCACGCCAGGCCCCTAATCAGGCTAATCAAGCCAATGAGAGGGATAAAGGCAGCTGGAGGCAGCAGTTCAGCAGAGAGAGAGCTACAGGCAGCTGCCCTATATGCGTTTATGTTCATGTGTTTTTGTTTAATTCCTCATTAAACATTACTTTGATGCTTCATCCGGTTCTCGCCTCTTCCTTTCCCTTTACCCCGTTACACTTCAGTAGAAGCCAGCCAGCCTCAGAAACTGTCTCATATCCTTTTTGGTCTTGGGCCTTGGACAGGCCACGATCGCTGCAGTTTTGTTAACCTTGGGATGCACCTGCCCCTGGCCCAAGTGGAACCCCAGATACCGAACTTCCACCCACACAATTGCGCACTTCTTCATGTTGGCCATGAGCCCCGCCCATCACAGCGACATCAGGACAGCTCTCAGATGTTGCATGTGCCACCGACAGTCATTACTATAGATAAAAATATAATCTAAATATGTGGCGGCATATGCTGTATGGGATCTGAGAATTTTGTCCATGAGACACTGAAACGTGACCAGGGCCCTGAACAAATTTGTCAATTTGTCAATCCACGGCATTGAGTACACATCAAATTTGTACACTGTGTTCACTTTCGATAGTCTACACAAAACCGGACCGTCCTGTCGCTCTTAGATACCAGAACCACCAGGCTGGCCCAATCTCTGTGCGACTCTTCTATTACGCCCATATCAAGCATTGTCTCTAATTCTTCCTTAATGACCTTTTTTTTGTGTTCAGGAAGGCGATAGAGGCAGCTACAAACCACCACCCCCTGGGTGGTCTCGATGTGGTGCTCTATGAGGTTCGTGTGACCGGGGAGAGGCGAGAACATGTCCACAAATTCCGATTGAAACTTGGCCACGTCTGTGATCTGCGACGGTGAAAGGTGGTCTCCACACAGGACCGAGGTGAATTAATTTGGTTTGAGAGTCACCTCCGGCCCAAGCTCCACCCTCTCAAGGACTACCATCGCTAAGGCCACAGGGACCTCCCTCTATAATTGTAGGATGTTTATATGGTAAACTTGACGTGCTCCACCCCTATCCGTTCGCTTATCCTCATAATCGAGATCTCTGACTCACCGTGTGACTTGCCGATGCCCACAGAGTAGCTTGAATGGGGAAAACCCTGTGGAGGCTTGCGAGTCCTCTCACACTGCAACTAACAGGGTTTCGAGCCACTTATCCCAGTTCCTAGCATCCACGTGTACAAAATTATGAATCATATTTTTTTAGGTTTTATTAAATTGTTCCGACAACCCATCTGTTTGTGGGTGATAAACACTGGTGCAAATCAATTTAATACCTAACAATTCGTATAGTTCACGTTGTGTTCGTGACATAAAGGTAGTGCCTTGATCAGTGAGGATTTCTTTTGAAATCCCCACTCGCGAGATTATTCTTAAGATTGCCTCCACAACACTACATGCTGAGATGTTGCACAGGGGCACTGCTTCCAGATATCACGTTGCATAATCCACCAAAACTAATACAAAGCAATGCCCACATGTGGTCCATTCTAATGGCCCAACGAGGTCCATGCCAATTCTCTCGAAGGTGACCTCGATCAGCGGCAGAGGGCACAATGATGCTTTTGGGGTGGCCGGTGGATTGCCAAAAAAACGGGCCAGTATTCAGTTCAGCATTTTCTCGTGACCTAAATGTCCAGCCATTGGATTATAGTGAGCCGCCTAGAAGAGGGTTTCCCGAAGACTCTTCAGTACTAATGACTGGGTTGCATTTTCTATTGTTTGAGTGTCCTGCGTCACTCAATACAACCGATCTTTAATAATCTAAAAATATGGGTACGTGAGTGAGATGCCAGGCTGGAGCTGTTGACCATCGATGACTCTCACTTGGTCAAACGCATGTTTAAGGGACTCGTCACATGACTGCTCCAGAGGGAAATCCCCCCCAGGGAACCCCCTGAGGATGGGAATTCTCTCTCTTGTGTCATCTTGACGGGGAGCAGACGTAGACGGCCCTGGCACCACCTCTCCAGCCATAACATCGCACTTCACACACCAAGATAACATTTTACAAGACCCATCCACACATATTACCTTTAATAAATTCTTAAAATCATGCCAATTTGTTCCCAAAGCAGTGGATGGGTGAGGCGGGAATTAACCGTGGCCTCCACTCTATGCTTTTTTCCCCCTGAATAGTATCTCAATGGTAACCATCGGATACATGTGAATATCCCCATGCACACACCGTACCCTCACCCTTTGATCCATGCCCAATGCCCCGTCTTGCACCAAGCATTGGTGAATAGAGGTTTGAGAACAACCTGAATCCACCAAAGATTGGTATGTATCCCCTTTTAAACTCACTGGTATATGATATGTCCCTGTCTGATCAGGGGCGGCCTGTGGAGCATCAGGGATCCAGACCAGTGTCGTCACCTCCATCGCCGAGCACTGATCTTGGAAGTGCCTGGCTTCCCTGCAGCCCCAACAGACCGGCTCAGGCTTCCCTACTTCACTCGTGGGGGCAGTCCCGTCAACCTGGGGAGGAGAGCAGAGAGAGACAGGAGAAGTGGGGGACACAGACATGGAGAAGGACCCCCTAGATCAGGGAAGGGGTTTGGGTGGGGCTCCTCCCCACCTCCGGGGAGTCGGAACAGGATGGAAAGGTGAGGGGGGGAGGGTTGAGAAGCAGGGGAGAGAGAGAAAGAGAGAAGAGAGAGAAGGAAGAGCTTCTGATTCGCTGCTCCAGTGTCACCAGATCGACGATCTCCACAGTGCTGCCGGCTCCCTCAGCCAGCAACCATTTCCGGCAGGAATCCCGGAGCTGTTGTGCAAAAGCAAATGGGCGGCCATGTTTCCCGAACCTCAGGGACCTGAAATGCTGGCGGCTCTGTTCAGGAGTACGGCCAACCCATTGCACGATGGCCCTCTTCAGGTCTTTATACTTGAGGAGGCTGGCGGCAGGATGTTGCTGGGCCACTAGCTGTGCTTCCCCAGAGAGTAGCGGTAACAGGCGGGCTGTCCATTGGTCGGGAGGCCACTTCCACACTTCAGCGGTCTTTTCAAAGAGGTCGAGGAAGGCCTCGGGATCATCGTCTGGCCCCATTTTGACAAGGGTCACCGATGATGTGGGCTCCAGGGTCACAGCTGCAGCCCCCTCTTGGTCCATCAGGCTCCGGAATGCCTTCTCCACTTGAGCCTGGAGCAGGAGTTGGAAATGCTGCTCCTGCTCCAGGCATAACTCCATGAGGGCCTGATGTTGTGTTTGCTGGATCCTAGCGAGGGACTTGATGACTTTGCCCAGTGGTGAAGACTCCATGACAATGTTGTTCTCCAAGAATTCCCATGTTTCTGCACCACTGTAGAAGGTTCGTTGTCTGGGCAGTGAAGGAGTCAGGAGGCAGCGAACTGTCAACATAAGTTATTACTCTTCAGCGCTGTTCATAAAACATAAACAAAAAGGCACTCAGTGGCCAAGTAGTAGTCACACATACAAACGAGTAAAGGCTTCTATCGAGCACACACAGGTACAGTCTTGCTCTCTGGTCTCTCTCTGTCACTCTGATGGCTCATGCAACTTTTTATGTCTCTCTCCACCATCACTACAACAAGAAACAGGTGTTAGAGATAATGACAACCCAGGTGACAAGACTTACTGCTCTCTCTCTCCCACAGACAGACACACGACCACACCCCCATCACCACAATACAGTATACAAAATCAGAATATACAAAAACAGAATGTACAAGTACAGTCCATGATTATAAAAATGGAGAAAAATCAATGTCCTTATTAAGTCCAGAATTTAAAAGGTCCTTTAATATGTGTGTCCAAAAAGTCTCACATTGCTTCAGCACTTTCAACCTATCTCCACCCCTGATATTATGTGAAACCTGCTCTATACCCATTACTTTCAAAGTGCTATCACTTCCATGCTTGGCTTGGATGTAGTGTTTAGCCATTGTGTACTTTACGTTGCCAGTGTGTATTGGATATCTGTGTTCTGCCACTCTGTCTCTTAACCTCCTCTCGGTAAGACCTATAAAAACATTGACAGGGAGGAAGCTCCAGGAATGGAGCGGGATCAGTTGGCCAGGGAGGATGTTTCAGGGAAGGAGCGGGATCAGGTGGCCAAGGAGGAAGCTCCATGAATGAAGCGGGATCAGGTGACCAGGGAGGAAGCTCCAGGAAAGGGGTGGGGTCCGGCGACTTAAGGACGGTAACGAGGAGATGAACGGCGACAGCCACTGTGCAGGCTTTAAACTGGCCAGCTGAGGGCCTGAGTAGCTCAGCGAGTAAAGACGCTGACTACCACCCCCTGGAGTTCGAGAGTTCAAATCCAGGGTGTGCTGAGTGACTCCAGCCAGGTCTCCTAAGCAACCAAATTGGCCTGATTTCTAGGGAGGGTAGAGTCACATGGGGTAACCTCCTCGTGGTCGCTATAATGTGGTTCGCTCTCGGTGGGGCACTTGGTGAGTTGTGCGTGGATACCGTGGTGGATGCCGTGAAGCCTCCACACGCACTATGTCTCCGCGGTAATGCGCTTGATTAGTGCCATGTGATAAGATGTGTGGGTTTACAGTCTCAGACGCGGAGGCAACTGAGATTCGTCCTCTGCCACCTGGATTGAGACGAGTCACTATGCCACCCTGAGGACTTAGAGTGTATTGGGAATTGGGAATTCCAAATTGGGGAGAAAAAGGGGAGAAAAAAAAAACTGTCCGGCTATCACTGGCAAGGGTTTAGACTGGGTGACTGAGACCACAGAGGGCTGGACTGATGGGTGGCCGGAGGAGACTGGACAGACAGATCACTGGCGGTCGCAGGAAGTTGGGCAGATCGGTTGTAGGCAACTGCTTGGCAAAGGGTGAGGTCCATGTGGCTGGCAGCTGCACAAAATTGGACAGACTGAGTGTAGGCTACTGGTGAGGGTTCAGTCTGGGTGGCGGCCGCAGGACACTAGTCAGACTGGGTGAGGACTGCAGAGGGCTGGACAGACAGAGTAAGGACTCCAAGGGGCTAGAAAGACTGGTCATGTGTGACCGTAGGAAGCTGGCAGACTGGTCATTGGCAGCCGCTAGGCAAAGGTTGAGGTCCATGGTGGCTGTGGGGCAGAGGTCAGACTGGGCGGTGGCTGCAGGACTGGAGTCAGTTTGGGTAGCAGCCACAGACTGGGTGGCAGCTGCAGGGAACGGGACAGACTGAACAGTGTCCACTGAACATGAGTCAGACAGAGTGGCAGCTGCTGGTGAAGGGTCAGACAGGGTGGTGGTTGCAGGATGGGAGTTATACTTGTCTCTGGCCACTGGAAACTGGACAGACAGAGCGGCGGCCACTGGTGGGCCACTACATATTACGTAACAAGATTGCGCCGGTGTTTGTGGCATGCCATCTGTTACTGGGCTTGTTTGTTTTTATGTCTTTTATGTCTTTTAGTATTCAAAATGTTCTTACTCTGATCGACAGATGCTGCTTAATATTAAAAATAAATTTGAGGATTTCTTCAACAAAGACCTGAGTGGACCGTGCTTCAGTCTCCCTCTCTCACGACTGTACCTGCGTACCTCGAGGAAATTGTGGAGGTCTAGCTGTTAAGCTAAAATCGTGCCTGATATTTCCATCAGCGTTCCAGTCTCCCTGGCATAAATTGTTACAGTTTCCCCGGCTTCATCTTCGTCGTGGCGGAGTGAATCACTGCTATTTCCGTCCACTCTGTCGGGCATCATCACAGATGACATTGCAGTCAGCCAGCGATCCAGTGCTAATCAGGAAGGCTCTGGTTAACATGAGATCGCTGGTAAATAAGACTTTATTTTAAATGATTTTCTTACCACTAACAATGGATGTTATCCATGCATTCATATGCAAGTTTTGAACTGCAACTGTTTGTAATGGACCAGATCAACTCATTGGTGGTTGCAGTGATATATCATCCTCCAAAGCTCAACAAAGAATTTATTAATGAGTGTGACTAGCCCAGACCCCAATCAGGCTAATCAGCTGAGGAGAGGGATAAGTGCAGTGGGATGCGGCAGATTGAGAGAGAGAGAGAGCCACATGCAGCTGCCATGTGTGTCTTTTTGTTTAAGTTTAAATTAAAATATTACTTTGACTGTTCAGCCGGTTCCTGCCTCCTCCTTTCCCATTTTAACCTTGTTGCATTGGTGCCGAAGCCCAGGTGGGAGGAGGGATGCACTGTCATGGAGTTCTTGCCACTGCCGTCCACCCAAAGGAGCAGCCGCGGCCACTTGGATGCGGATGAACGGCCGCCATCCGCGAGGGGAGGAGGGGCTCACTGCTGGCTACCTGGATTGGTGGAGCCACTGCCAGGGGCGGAGGGGCTCCCTATCGGCCACCAGAATGTGGAAGGGCGTTCCATCCACCAGGGGTCAGAGGACTTGCTCTGGTCTGCCCGGGGAGGAGTGGCTGTTGTCTGCCAGAGGGCGGAGGAGTGATCGAGGACCAGGCGACGGCATGTCTGGGAACCAGCGAGCAAGTTTTTTTCTTTCTCTTGTTTTTGTTTTTCCCTCCACTTGTCCCCCTCCCCAGCTTTAGAGAGGTGGGGAAAAGCCTGCCAGCAGGCGGTGCCGGAATGGCAGTGCATCATGAAGGGGATGTACGTCATGCCGGGGGTTACCCGGCCTGAGGCAAAGGAGGGAGGAGTGTGACGAGGAGGAGGGCTAATCAGCCGAGGAGAGGGATAAGTGCAGCGGGATGCGGCAGTTCAAGAGAGAGAGAGCCACACGCAGCTGCCGTGTGTGTGTTTATGTTTTGTGTCTTTTTGTTTACGTTTAAATTAAAATATTACTTTGACTGTTCAGCCGGATCCCACCTCCTCCTTTCCCATTTTAACTTTGTTACAATGAGTTCTCAGACATTTAGGTGGCATTATCCCTAAATACAACAGACTTTTAATTGTTGGAGATTTTAACATTCATGTTTGCTGTGACTCCAATGCATTGGCTAAAGTTTCATTGATGCTTTAGATTTCATACAGTTGGTGAAAGGACCAACACACTTACAGGGTCATACACTAGATCTGATATTGGCACATGGTCTGTCTATCCCTGATATTGAGATATGTGACTTGAGTTTTTCAGATCATAAGCCTGTCATGTTTACTGCCTCCCTTCCACATCATATTACCAAACAAATTAGGCCGGCACGGTGGACTCGTATATTGAGTACTACAGCTGGTAGTGAATTCACTGTAGCATTTATAATGGCTTGTCAGTCTCATTCGCTTGATTGTCCTATGAACAATTTAAATGCTGACAAGCATCTTGGTTTGTTTAACTCTGTCTGCACTGATATTTTAGATACTGTTGCTCCATTGAGGCCGAAACAGTTTAAACCTAATTCAGAGCCCTGGCTAAATAACACCACCAGATCATTGAGACAAGCTTGTAGAAGAGCAGAACATAGATTGAAAAAAGACAAGTTACAAGTGTCTTTTGAAATACAGGATTCACTGTTGAAATATCAGAAAGCTGTGAAAGATGCTAAGTCAAACAATTTTTCGGATCTGATAGGTAAGACTCTTTTTACAACCTTAAATTCTGTCATTAATCCTCAGGGTAATGTCCATCTTGTCGAGTCTTCTACTGTGTGTGAACATTTTCTCAGATTTTTTCTGAATAAAGTTGCTGAGATAAGATTGTCTATTCTACCATCAATTGATGATCCGTCTGATCCTCCCATATGCACCACGACATTAATAAATTTGAACCTATCACGTTGCTGTCTTTATGTGAAATCATCAATGAGTTAAATCCCACTACCTCGTCTCATGATATTTTCCCTACTGCATCCTAACAGTAATTAACAAGTGTCTTCTCACCGGGACTGTTCCAGATTATTTTAAACATGCAACTGTTCAATCTCTGTTAAAAAGGCCAAATCTAGACCCAACCAATTTCCAATCTGCCTTTTATTGCAAAAATCTTAAAGAAAGCGGTCTTATTACAACTGCAGATTTTCATGGACCACAATATGATACTTGAAAAATTCCAGTCTGGTTTCAGAACTCATCATAGTACTGAGTCTGCACTTTTAAGGGTTTTAAATGATATTTTGTTAGTGGTTGATTCTGGGGATTCTGCTTTATTATTGCTTTTGGATTTGAGTGCAGCATTTGATACTGTTGACCACAGTATACTAATTGCATGTCTTGAACAATATGTGGGCATTCAAGGACATGCCCTTAGCTGGTTTAAATCTTATTTAAGCAACAGAACCTTCTCAGTTGGTATTGATGGATCCTCGTCTTCCACAGCTCCTCTTACCTGTGGTGTCCCACAAGGCTCCATTCTTGCTCCGACTCTTTTTGCTCTTTATATGCTTCCGTTAGGGTCTATTTTTAAGACGCATGGTTTTCATTGCTATGCAAATGACACTCAAATTTATCTGCCTTTGAATCAAAATCAGAAGGACAAGAAAGGCTTAGAACCTTTGCTTGCCTGTCTGTCTGACATTAGATCTTGGATGTCCCTACATTTTTTACAATTTAATTAGAGCCAGACTGAGGTTATTGTTTTTGGGCCCACAGCTGCTACTGGTGGTGGTATCTTAATCTTGGTAATTTGAAACCCTATGTTAAATTGTCTGTGAAAAACTTGGGTTTTATATTTTATTCATCCTTCAAGTTTGATAAGCAAATAAGTGCAGTGGTCAAGTCGAGATACTTTCACTTGAAACTCTTGGCTAAAGCAAAGCCTATTCTCTCCTTTAGTGATTTTGAAAGAGTTATTCATGCATCTCATCTCCACTTGACTACTGTAACTCCTTATATATAGGAACAAACCAATCCTCAATTGCTCATCTCCAAATGGTCCAAAATGCGGCCGCAAGACTTTTAACTGGTGTACAGAAACGAGAGCATATTACTCCAGTTTTAATATCTCTGCATTGGCTGCCAGTCTGGTATATAATTAATTTTAAAATATTAGTTTTTTTTTTAAATCCTTAAATGGATTGGCACCATCATACCTCACAGACATAATACCAAGAAAAAAGCCTACTAGATGTCTACGGTCCACTGATCAAAATATTTTGATGGTTCCCAGGTCAAGGCTAAAACAAAGAGGAGATCGTGCCTTTGCGGTGTTGGGTCCAAAGCTTTGGAATAGCTTGCCTCCATCTGTTAGATCTGCTATCACTTTATGTGATTTTAAATCAAATTAAAACTTACCTTTTTAGTTTGGCATATAATTAGTTTTAAACTTTGTGTGTTTTATTATATTTTTGCTTATATTGACTGTCTTGTTTGTTATTGTCCTTTGTATTTTATATTGTGGCTGTACAGCACAGTGGTCAGCTACTGTTGTTTTTACTTGTGCTTTATAAATAAATTGATTGATTGATTGATTGATTGATTGATCGATTGATCGATTGGTGAGGGGTCAATCTGGATGGTGGCTACTGGAGACTGGACAAACTCATCGCTGACTACAGGAGACTGGAAAGGCTCATCGATGGCCACAAGGGACTGGACAGGCTCTTTGACAGCCACAAGGGACTGGACAGGCTTGTCAACAACCATGGGGAACTGGACAGGCTTGTCGACAACCACGGGGAACTGGACAGGCTCATCGACAACCACGGGGGACTGGACAGCCTCGTTGATGGCCTCGGGGAACTGGACAGTTTCGTCGATGGCCATGGGGGACTGGACAGCCTCGTTGATGGCCACGGGGAACTGGACAGGGTCGTCGACAGCCATGGGGGACTGGACAACCTTGTTGATGGCTTCGGGGAACTGGACAGTATCGTTGACGGCCACGGGGAACTGGAAAGGCTTGTCGATGGCAACAGGGAAATGGACAGGCTCGTCGATGACCACGGGGAACTAGACAGGCTCGTCGACGACCACAGGGAACTGGACAGGCTCGTCGATGACCACAGGGAACTGGACAGACTCGTCGATGACCACAGTGGACAGGACAGGCTCATCGGTGCCCATAGGTGAGGGAACATTATTTGTCACCCAGGGGACAGCATCAGACTTGAACCCCTTCAAGGGTGCTGCTGCAGACTCTGACACAGGGACCCCTCTCCTCTTCCTCCTCCTCCTCCTCTTGGGAATGGAAAGAGCAGTTGGCTGCTCCGCCTCCAGGCAGTCAGCAGTGGGCTCAAGCAAGGGAGCAGCTGGACCATTCTTCCTCCTCCTCCACTTACGGGTCATAGGAGGACTGGGGATCTGGCTGGTTGAGAGTGGAATGGTGGAATGGTCTACGTGGGGAGGCTGCCCATAGTGAGGTCTTATCCACTGCTTCCGATGGTAGACGTATCCCACGAACTGCCAAAAGGAGAGAGTCCCCAGCCTTCCCATCTCCCATGAGCCAAGGGGCTCCTTAAGGCAGGTGTTAAAAATGTCCTTAAGCTCAGCATTGTTAAGATCCAGCCCATCCGCCACAATAAGAAACTCGCAAGCAAAATTCCTGACTTCGCCCTCCCATTCACAAAGGGAGTAGAGCTGGTCGAGCTGGGCTGACCGCTGGCAGCTGGAGCTTTGGTGGATGGGAGATGGGAAGAGGAAATGGGGGCATGTTCAAACTATGTTAATTTGTTTTTAGGACTGTGGGAAGAAAGATTTGTGAACTCCACCTCCAATGAATTTAGGGATAAGATTGTTTGGTGGGGGTATTACATAGATGATGTCATTCTGTTTTATTTTTTTTTTTTTTTAATTCAACCAATGAAAATTTGAAATTCAACTTGGAATATGATAAGACCAAAATTAATTTTCTGGACTTAACTATTACAAAAGGACAGCCATGGAAATCTCCACACTTCTATTTATAGAAAAACCACTAATCGCAACACTATTTTACATGCGGACAGTTTCCATCCACCATGGCTTATAAAAAATATTCCATAAAGCCAATTCCAGAGATTAAGATGGATATGTGACTCTGATGAAGATTTTGAGAAAAAATCTATTGATATGTTACAGCGCTTTCATCACAAAGGATATCAGCCACCGGCACTTACAGCAGTATACAATAAAGCACGGTCATTCAAGAGGGATGAATTACTTGGTAAAAAACAAAAACCAGACCAGGAACTAAATCAAAAGCCCTACTTTATCACAAATTATAGCAAAGAAGCTGTGCAAATCAAACAAATTCTCAAAAAGAATTAGAATATTCTTCAAGCTGACGATGTTTTAAGGGACATATTTTCTGAACTTCATGGTTTTACCTTAAAACGTGCACCAACAATAAAATATTAACTGGAGAGAAGTTATCTTCCAGCTCCAAGACGGGATCCCTGGTTAAAGATGCTGTAAGTGATTTTAGTGTTCTGAAGCTATCTCAGGACATTTATTTCATTAATACCTTTAAGGCACCTTTAAAGCAGCCAAAGGGAAATTTTAGCTGTGGCAGTTGCAACTATTGTACTAACATGGTTAAAAGTAACTCTTTTGAAGACATAAGCCATAAGAGGACATACAACATCAAGGACTTTATAAACTGTAATTCCACGTATGTGGTATATAGACTGGAATGTCCCTGTCACTGTTTTTATAGGTCTTACCAAGAGGAGGTTAAGAGACAGAGTGGCAGAACACAGGTATGCAATATGCACTGGCAACAAAATACCCAATGGCTAAACACTACATCCAAGCCAAACATGGAAGTGACAGCACTTTAAAAGTAATGGGCATAGAGCAGGTGTCACTTGGTATCAGGTGTTGGGCCTCATGTATTCAGATAGAAGACAAAGGTAGGCCTAACACAGTCGTAAAACCTGACTGAGGCCCACAAACAGTCATAAATCTTACTGAGTCCCTTCCGAGCATTGCTTCCAGCAACTTTGCTCGCCATGTGTAGACGCAGTTCATCGCTGCTCTCAGGTGTAGCCTTGTGGCACAAGGAAGTAACATCTGACTTGAAACTGTGGCCATACAAACTCCATCTCGCTGGACGAGTTGAGATTACTCTGTGATCTACCGAACACTCTAACGGATCCGAAGGAGACTGCCAAGCAATCCACATCTTCATTCGTTTGCCTGCAGAAGTGAAGAGAAAAAGATTTATTTTCCCTCTTCAATCAAGTCGACGTCGCTGGTTTCTCCGCCAACCCGCCGAGAATCAGCAGCCGTACCGCCCGCCAACGGAGCAAGGAAAGGCCTCCTGTCATCACCCGAGCCTCGAGGAACCGAGTCGGACTTAAAGGACGGATGAACACACATTCTACCTGTGTCCTCATGTGATTCAAGTAAGAGGTTTATGTCTGGGCAGAGATAGAATATTATAGTGTGTTATTCTTGTGTATCAAGGTTATTGCTTGTACAGTTTACGGACCGCCAAATCCGCTCATTGCTGCTAATAATACTCAAGGTATTACTGTAATGTACTGTTATCATGAATGAGATCTGCTGTGTTGTAGTCCAACCACATTGGACTGTTGTGTATTTCCGCCATCGCGGGTGAGACCGGCACACCGAGTTTATCCATTAAAGGACCAAAGACCGCGGGACGGTTTACGAGCCATCCACCGCGTCTCTGAGTGGTAAACTAAGAGCTGCTTTCTCTCCCACGATCGTGAAACCAGCTTTGGTGCCGCCACTTTATTCTCTCTCTCTCTCTCTCGTACTAACCACACACACACGCGACCCCTCACAAACATTCTCGCACACACTTTTGGCTAGTAGATAACTTCATGATAAAGCTCAGCTTTGTCCCTAAGTTATCATACAAGCGGAGACACGCGGTAAACGGGCAGACGCCATTGACCGGCTTCTCTCCGCCCACATTTGCGGCCATATTCTCTGGCCGGAAATCTCGTGTGACATACTCTCCACGAGAGTCACGTCCACCATTTTGTGCGCGTCACTCCTTTCACACACACACCTTCTTCTCATGTGTTATAGGATTATTTTGGTTACCATATCTAATCATGTCACTCTTTAGTTTGTAGTTGTAAGTCAGAAGTTTATTGACTGCATTGTATTGATTATTAATTGATATTACTGCATAAATAAACTTTGTTATATTTCAAAGAGAAGTGTTTTGGTTTGTTTTGCATACACCTGTGTCAAATGCTGGCAGGGGATGTCAGTGCTCGGATTCAAGCCTTTGTTGTTTCCTTTTGAATGTCGATTTTCTTAAGAGAACAATCTAATATTGAGACTGTTATACTGTCTGGTTATTAGTCCCTGATTCCAGGGTGGTGCCCCGACGATATTAATCCTTATTAATATTCTATTGATTTTGATAAATGATAATTATCTTTGATGATTGTTGAATCTGAAGGATCAATAAGCTAGTGTTAATTCTAATCAATGTTCCATTGATTATAACAATTAATATTCTATTGAATTTGATGGTTATATTTGATTGTTGATGTGAAGGATTAAAAGAGCTAACATTGATTCAAATCAATGTTCTATTGATTTTAATAACTGATAATTATCTTTGATAATTATTAATTATTGCTAATAACCAAACCCGCTCCTGAACATAGCACACTACATTTACTGGTGCCCTGTATGAGGCTTTAATGAGTTAGATTCTATTATTTAATTTAAATATTAATTAATAACTAAAGAAATAATTATTAATTATTTCTGATAGTAACACTGATCTAAACAACCAGTAGAACCTACACAGGGGTGAAGATAGGTTGAAAAGGCTGAAGCACTGTGAGGATACACACAAAAACCCTCTGGGGTCTGAGGGTGTTTTGGGCCCTGGAGAAGTTTTGACATGCCTTGACATTTGAGGTTTTTTTTTTTTGTTTTTTTTTTGTTTTTTTTTTGTGAAGTCTTTCTGTATCAAAATAACTTATCTATGCCTGGGCTTTGTTGAGTGCAAACTCAAACTTTCTCCAAGAGTGCAAAGAGTTCTCCTTTTCTATTCATCCTCCTTCAATAAATGCAGTAAATGAAGAATACAGAGAGAGAGACCTGGCAGAAAAAAATAACAGTTACTTGACTGATCATGACTGGTTACACAAGTAGTCGATTTGTCACCCAAGAAATATCTCACTCCATCCTGGCAGTCATTGTTGTGCTTTTCAGAAAATATGAAGATATTAGCATAGTGAGTTGGTGATTCAAGGATAGAAAATATGGTGCTCTTACTTACTTATGAGCTTTTGTTCTATTATTATCTATTACTTTGAAATGTTAAAAAAAAAATAACAGAGGATTATGCAATGTTATACAATAGAGACTTCAAATTTTGCATATTTAAACTTACATTTTCAATACACTAAGTATTGGGGGTCCATTTTTCTGCATTTATTTACTTAACTTCACTTGTACTGTAAGATACTGTACTAAACATCAATCTCTCCATCATGTTTGACTTCTAGCAGGTGAGGAGACTCATGTGCTGACAGACAGCAGCAGAAATGGGCGAGGAAGGAAGTGTAGCATAGGGTTACCCCCGGGCAGGGTTGGGAGGGTTACTTTTGAAATGTATTCCACTACAGATTACAGAATACATGCTGTAAAATGTCATTTGTAATGTATTTCGTTAGATTACTCAAGGTCAGTAACGTATTCTAAATACTTTGGATTACTTCTTCAGCACTGGTAGATTTTTTTTTCTTGTTTTGACTATAAAAACTCTGCCAGTACAGTAAGACAAAATACACATGTTAAAAATACATTCTCTGAAAAACCTAAATATCTCATGCAGTGTTGTTTCTAAAACAAGATAAATCAAATTGATCTTGATTTAAGGATTTTTAGATATTTGTACAGGAAAACAATACAAAATTAATTATCAATAATATGATTTTTGCCCTAATATCAAAGGTCTTACTAGAAAAAAGAAATTATGATCCAACGTGTATTTTCTTGTTAAAAACATTTGATCATGCCTGGTAACGTGCATGTAAAATGGCTAGAAATAGCATTTTAACTTAGCATAAAGCTGACAGTTTACACAAGGTCTATTTTTATTTCTTGTGCTCCAAACTTACTTCAAACTTACTTCTCTGTCTGCTCGTATGAATGTAACACATCATAAGAAAGTGTTTCATCGCTGTTCAAATGCACTTTGGATCGCATCATTTATATGTATAAATGTTTTCCATCTGAAAGGACTAAATATTAAATGAAACAAATGACAATAAAATGCAAAGTAATCTCTTCAGTAATCAAAATACTTTTTGAATGTAACTGTATTGTAATTACCAATTATTTAAATTGTAACTGTAGTGGAATACAGTTACTTATATTTTGTATTTTAAATACGAAATCCCGTTACATGTATTTCGTTACTCCCCAACCCTGCCCCCGGGACACAATTTATTTTCGATGACAATGGCGGATTTGGAGCTGGTGCAATCCCATAAAACTGCTGTTAATGTGCGATAGAGAATTGGAGTGCATGTAGTAGTATAATCTCACAATAACAAAAATGTTCCAATGCTAATTTAAGGCATTTGAAGTTTGTTAATTCAATTAGTTATAAATTGAATTAAGCTTCACATGAAAAGGCATGGACCACAGGTCTAACTGGGAATAACAAGCTTTGGGACAATTCACTCCAGTGGATTTGAAGGTATTTTAAGACAGCCTTCAAATTAACAAATGAGATTTGTGGACAAAACGTAATATTCCGAGACAATAAAGGCTGTAAAAGAAATGCAAAGGCCGGCTTTGTTAGTAGTGAAGGTTTTAGACTGTTCAAACCAAACCTATACTGTGGCTTTCACCATGAAGACCAAACACAAGAAAACAAAAAGTAAACTGACATATCAACTTCATTTCCAAGTCAGTGACATTGTTTACAAGAGTTGAGGGGCTGGACATGGAAAGCACCTAAATGGTTTTTATCAAATATTTCAGAGACAGTGCTCTCTTACATCAGAAAAACATGTGATTTCGCTTTGGAAGAACATGTAGTTTTGGAACTTTGTTTTATTCTTCAACATGTTCTAAAATGCATAATTTAAGGCCATGTCTTTGACTCTAAATTGAATTTCAACTGTTACAGTCCTAAACTGGTGTCGTTTTAGTCTGTCCAGTGTGTTCTAGAATAGACCACAGCACAGCTTTTCCGAATCTCCCAAAACAATTTGATATCGAGATGTCATATAGGCCTATTGTCACTAAAGTCACTTGTGTGTAGCAAACTTAGAAAAACTGTAAAGAATAAAGATACTTTCATAAAATGTTAAGCATCTATAAAGCGCATATCTTCTCTTAAAAGCACAAATGTGTAATTTTGATGTGAGAAAATCAATAACTGAAGTCAGAACCAAAAGCGCTTTCGGTTGGTACATATGCAAAGGAACAAAAAGAAAGGACTCATTTTCTTTCAGTTTTGCAAATGCAAAAATAGTGCTTCATAAACACTCACAAATACTAATGTGGAGGGGGGAAAAAATAACCAGTTTGGATGAGAATCTTTATATATATCTTATATATGTATATGACGTCCCATATAAATATTACAGCATATATAGCTATACGATAAAGTGTCTAAAATAGTGGTTAATGGTAATGGAGAAGCAGTGAAAAATCAATAGGCTATACTATATATTCATCTTTATTTTGTGTTTATAAATTGACCCTGATCGTTCTTCTCACTGTAATATCACCATCAATCACACGGGGGCGCAAAAGCATTAATAAACGCTGGTGACTTGCTCTTAAATGATTAAATCTAATTAAAAATGACTTGGGGGAGCTATTTGTATTTCATTATTTCTTTGCTCATTTAGTTCTAAGAACTTAAGACTGAAGTCATATAGGTGACATATTGGCTACTAGACCTGAATACACTTTCAAAGTAACCAAATGAAAGATGCAGCCAAACACATTCGTCTAACTCTCCATGATGGTATTTGTCTTGAATACTACCTCTGTTGTTGCCTGTTTTCAGTTCACGTGAACTAGACCCCAATCTCTCTTAATGTTCTTTCCAGTCTTCATAATCACCTGCTGCCTGAGAGAAGCTCCTATCAAAGCACACCAAGCTCTTGCCCATGACTAATTGGAACATGAGGATACTTGATCATGTGAACATGTTTGATTACAGAGTGACTATACCTAACCCTTCCACATTTCCCTAACCATTACTTAGAATGTTGAGCATTTTATAGAAGACTAATGTAGGCAAAATGCATATTGCTTAAACAGTCCAAACATTTAGAAATAAGTCCATTTGAAACTATTAACCATGACTGCATTTAATGGGTCTTAATTGTGGGAAATGGGCTCTTTCCACAAACTATCCTAATCAATTAACTGTGTTGCTTGAGTAACTTTGCATCTGTGCACAACCCGATTATTTATCTCACAGAGAAAACACTGGATAATTGACCTCAATTACTTTGTTGTCATCCCATTAGAGGAATGACAACATCCAAACCACTTCTGTTATGGAAATGGTTTTAGATTTTGAGGTCGAGTCATTGTTTTCTTTGTTGGGAAACTGAGGCAAAACTATAACAGTATTATTGATATGGATGTCAGACAGGCTGGAAAAGGTACAAATTCCAAACCAAAAAATATAGTCCTTTATGGCGGTAATTGTACTGCTATTAAAATTCCTACAAGCAGAATTAATCTGACACACTAAGTCTCTGTGTGATAACAATGCCTTTATTTACTTGTTTCTGAACTGTTTCTCTGGAATTCTTACACTGAGTAGTTGTGTTGTATTTATTTGGCCTGCCATCAGTGTTTTTTGGCTCACTCATTTTTGCTGAAACAACACATAAGATGCTAGTCGCCTTATATGCCTTTTGGTTTAATGAACACAGCAAACAAGGCTATTGCAACTCTCATGCAGTGGTGGCCTGGTAAGGTAACATTCACAAAAGCTTGGTTCAGAATGGAATACTAGCTTACTACATAATGTATACAGTGCAGTTCACTCACTTAATATGATTATAAAATAGTAAGTAAAAAATTGGCCATAAAATATGGGATGTCCCCTCCAGGTGCGCGTCCCGCTTTGATTTTATACAGGATGCATCATTTCATCTTTAAATACTGGACGATCCCGTATTATATGGGACAGTGTTTACCTATGTCATCACATGACATCACGTTGCATGTGAGTAGTGTCCAGTTACTATCTTGGAAATAAAAACAGTTATTTTGCATGTTTAATTCAGTTTTGCTTAAAAGTGTCTTTGACTTTTGGCCATCCAATCAAAAAATGAGTAAAAAAGGTAATACAGCTGATTATAGCCTACCTTTGGTTCATTCTTCACACTAGCAAAGGAATGTCAGTTAAAATGCATTACCGTGTTGGATACATTATTCTACACAGTGTGCTCTCTTGTATACTGAATATTTAAGCAAATCTAGTAGGTCAGTATGTAAATCTGGTTGGTATTTTATACAAATAAAACGTTTGCACACTGTGCACATTATACATTTTATATACTGCAGAAATAGTAAGTGTAGTATGTTTGTATGCTGTTCTGAACATAGCCATAAACTGCCATATCAACTGACATTGTGTTCAGCTTTTCCCTGTTCTCTCACCCGTTATCTCCCTTTGCCTTTTACAGTGTATGTAGAATTTACCACTGGAAAACGGCACACATCTCAGGCACAACCTCAAAATAGGCTAGACAAATACAACCTTATGCTGGATGACTCTTTTTTGGCATCTCCACATGTGAAATAACTCTGTCAGAATGTGCCAGAGACAAACACATGATTGGACTAGACTGTTTTCCATGTTTGCCATTCTGCGTAACATGCATATGATTCCAATGATGTTCCTCAAACAAAGGATTAGGCCTAATGCCCAGTTGTGAGAGTGAAGAACACAGCAGGCTGGCTCAGTTCATGGAAATGCTAAGACAGAGATATAGTATGTAAATACATTGACTATATTTGGTTTAGATAATCCATATTGTGTTCTGTGTGTGTGAGGATAGGGCTGAGAGTTTAATTATTTATATTTATTACATTCGGTGATCAGCATCAGTGTACACACATCCAGATTAATATGTGTGGGGGGAGGTAGACAGAGTTTAAATCAATGAGAAGCCGATATGATGGCATTTTATTATTTAAAAGAGGTTATAATTAACTGTCACTCATCTTACATTCATTTCACATTGTTTGTTTTATCAGAATAATTGAATGTGTCTGTTCCCTAGAGGTTCTCCATTGGTTTTGCATTTGGATCCAGATTTTACACTGGACATCCAGTACCAAGGTTGTTGATCATACAAAAGTAAACAAGAATGTATATAAAATCAAACACTGAAATGTGTTAAACTACCATGAACTGCAGAGGTCCAACAACATGCAAATTTTGACAAATGACATTTGTTGTCTCCTGAATTTCAATGGCTAGCCCTGTTTATCCTTGCTGTAAGTAAACCCATATGTAATGTACAGTAGTCTGGGTCTTATTTGACTTTACTGTGATGATTTTTGAGGATGAGGATAGGCTTATGTCACGCAACCTGTCTATGTTGGCAACGGTCCAATTTGGCTAGCCAATTCTACCAAGTGACAGATGAATTTGTGGCAAAATAATGTAAAGTTTGATTGATATCATGGTCTTTGACATCAACAGCAAAAGAAAAAAGAAAAAAAGTTTTCTCCCTTTTCTAACTTGATTAACATATTTATTTTGCTATCCTTCTGACCAAGCACAATTATATGGTTGATTGCATTTTATTATTAGCATTAGCATTGTTTTTTTCTTCTTATAATTAAATGACTTTAGAGTTTAAAATGTACAAAAACAACAACAACAACAGAGTTTCACCAGTTTTCAAAATTTTGTATTTAATTGTAAAACTAAATTTCTTCAATCACAAATATGTTTAAAGTGATCACACTGACTCAACATATGCTCAGACTTCTTGCTCTAGAAACACTGATTGTCAACAACAACAACAGCAAGCAATTTTTATGTGGTATGAAATTGATTTAGTTTGTTTTTTTGTTTTTGTTTTGTTTTTTGGTCCAACACTATATTCTGCTGTCTACAGTAAAGATGTAAAAAGAAAACTAACTGTAAAAATATTACAGTTGCCCACAGGAACCACAGTTTGATAAATGGAAGGATGGATGGACAGACAGAGAGACAGGGTTGGGGAGTAACGGAATACATGTAATGGGACCACTACAGTTACAATTTAAATCATTGGTAATTACATTCAAAAAGTATTTTGATTACTGAAGAGATTACTTTGCATTTTTTTGTCATTTGTTTCATTTATTATTTAGTCCTTTCAGATGGAAAACATTTATACATATAAATGATGAGATCCAAAGTGCATTTGAACAGCGGTGAAACATTTTCTTATGATGTGTTACATTCATACGAGCAGACAGAGAAGTAAGTTTGAAGTAAGTTTGGAGCACAAGAAATAGAAATAGACCTTGTGTAAATTGTCAGCTTTATGCAAAGTTAAAATGCTGTTTCTAGCCATTTTACATGCACGTTACCAGGCACGATCATATTTTTTTATCAAGAAAATTCACGTTAGATCATAATTTCTTTTTTCTAGTAAGATCTTTGATATTAGGGCAAAAATCATATTATTGATAATTAATTTTGTATTGTTTTCCTGTAAAAATATCTAAAAATCCTTAAAACAAGATCAATTTGATTTATCTTGTTTTAGAAACAACACTGCATAAGATATTTAGGTTTTTCAGAGAATGTATTTTTAACATGTGTATATTGTCTTACTGTACTGGCAGAGTTTTTATAGTCAAAACAAGTGAAAAAAATCTACCAGTGCTGAAGAAGTAATCCGAAGTATTTAGAATATGTTACTGACCTTGAGTAATCTAATGGAATACATTACAAATTACATTTAACAGCATGTATTCTGTAATCTGTAGTGGAATACATTTCAAAAGTAACTCTCCCAACCCTGCAGACAGACAGATAGTTCCTCATAGATATACTTTTAGTTTGTTCTCGAAATTACCCACCATTGCTCCTGTTAGCTGATTAAGCAGTCAGTTATGTTACAGCTTCCACTGAAAATATGAGTAATAACTCTATCAGTTTCACAACAAATACTTTTTTTAATATGTGTCATGATTAAATTGCCACAATACTCACAGTGAGTAGATAGCTACTCACATGAAAGCACTCTTGGTCATTAAATTACAGTCATTTTGAGCCAATAAAATTCTGTCCTACAGGCTGAGAAAAATTCTCATCAAAATCCAATATGTGTACATATTTTTCCCCATTTCCAGAAACTATAAAAATCTCTAGTGAGTCAGACTTGTGACAACAGCAGGGTGATATTTTATTACATTGTAGTCTGTAGTTCCTGTCAGGTTTTGGCAGCAGACACAGCAGGGCAACAGAATAATTATGCTCACCAAGGAGAAAGTGCAATGATAACTTGCTGAAAAACATTTACAACTTTCACTAAAAGCTCACAGGGAAACAGGAACACTAGGCTGTCAAAATAATCACATCCATCCATCCATCCATCCTATCTATCTATCTATCTATCTATCTATCTATCTATCTATCTATCTGTCTATCTATCTATCTGTCTCTGTCTGTCTGTCCGTCTGCCCGCCCTCCCGTCCATCCGTTTGTTTGTCCATCCATCCATCCAACTGTGGTGTTACCTGTGGGCAATTGTACCATTTATACAGTTAGTTTTCTTATTACATTTAGGCTACTGTAGGCAGAAGAAGAAAATTATTGGACCAAAAATGTATTTCATTATCATACCACATAATTCAGTTTACTGTATTCCACAATATTATACGAACAGCATATATACACAGTATATATAAATACACAGCAAATATATATATATATACACTATATTGCCAAAAGTATTCGCTCACCCATCCAAATAATTGAATTCAGGTGTTCCAATCACTTCCATGGCCACAGGTGTATAAAATGAAGCACCTAGGCATGCAGACTGCTTCTACAAACATTTGTGAAAGAATGGGCCGCTCTCAGGAGCTCAGTGAATTCCAGCATGGTACTGTGATAGGATGCCACCTGTGCAACAAGTCCAGTCGTGAAATTTCCTCGCTACTAAATATTCCACAGTCAACTGTCAGTGGTATTATAACAAAGTGGAAGTGATTGGGAATGACAGCAACTCAGCCACGAAGTGGTAGGCCATGTAAAATGACAGAGCGGGGTCAGCGGATGCTGAGGCGCATAGTGCGCAGAGGTCGCCAACTTTCTGCAGAGTCAATCGCTACAGACCTCCAAAGTTCATGTGGCCTTCAGATTAGCTCAAGAACAGTGCGTAGAGAGCTTCATGGAATGGGTTTCCATGGCCGAGCAGCTGCATCCAAGCCATACATCACCAAGTGCAATGCAAAGCGTCGGATGCAGTGGTGTAAAGCACGCCGCCACTGGACTCTAGAGCAGTGGAGACGCGTTCTCTGGAGTGACGAATCACGCTTCTCCATCTGGCAATCTGATGGACGAGTCTGGGTTTGGCGGTTGCCAGGAGAACGGTACTTGTCTGACTGCATTGTGCCAACTGTGAAGTTTGGTGGAGGGGGATTATGGTGTGGGGTTGTTTTTCAGGAGCTGGGCTTGGCCCCTTAGTTCCAGTGAAAGGAACTCTGAATGCTTCAGCATACCAAGAGATTTTGGACAATTCCATGCTCCCAACTTTGTTAAAACAGTTTGGGGATGGCCCCTTCCTGTTCCAACATGACTGCGCACCAGTGCACAAAGCAAGGTCCATAAAGACATGGATGAGCGAGTTTGGTGTGGAAGAACTTGACTGGCCTGCACAGACTCCTGACCTCAACCCGATAGAGCACCTTTGGGATGAATTAGAGCGAAGAATGCGAGCCAGGCCTTCTCGTCCAACATCAGTGTCTGACCTCACCAATGCGCTTCTGAAAGAATGGTCAAAAATTCCCATAAACACACTCCTAAACCTTGTGGAAAGCCTTCCCTGAAGAGTAGAAGCTGTTATAGCTGCAAAGGGTGGGCCGACGTCATATTAAACCCTATGGATTAAGAATGGGATGTCACTTAAGTTCATATGCATCTAAAGGCAGATGAGCGAATACTTTTGGCAATATAGTGTGTATATATATATATATATCACGTTTCTCCATCAGCAGGAGCAGCTCCCCCTGAGCGCTCGCGCCTCCCACGCGCTGTGCCATGGCATCGGTGACGTCACCCGCGCATTGACTCGCGCTGCTAGGGGTTGAACGGATCGTGGGTTAGAGAGAGCAGCAGCCTGGGCCCACGAACAAAAAGAGAGAGAGAGAGAGAGAGAGGAAAAAAAAAAAAACCCCATCACGGACACGGATTTACATTCGCTACATATCGTTCCATTAAGCCAAGTCTGCAAAAAGTGTTTTTGTTCCTGCCGTTCTAAAGCCCGATCTGTCAGGAGTTACACCAAGGTAAGAAGAACAGACAAAAATGTCAACCGGAGTAATAAATGGTCGTTTAAAGTTGCCCTGGTGTGCTTTCCTGGTGTGCGTTGAACGATATTGCTTATATGTAATGCACCGGGGAGAATCAGAGTGTATGTTTTAATGTTAGATGTGAACGAAACAAAAGCACTTTGAGTGATTGTCTCTCGCGCACTCGTCTTTGTGTCTCTGTTGCCACAATAGAAATGAAAACCAGCTCCTTAAGTTGCTAGATTTGACTCATTGCTTGATTAGCACAGTGGAGATCATCTTTTGGTTGATATTGTTTAATCGCGGCTTTTGTTTTGTTTCTGTTTTGCGGCATCATAATAGAGAAAGAATGAAATGATGGCTGCTGAGAATGGCCATTGTCATTCACTAAGTGTTCGGTGCACGCGCCATGGAATCATTTCACATCGTGAGCCAAAAGCTGCCATATATTCATATATTCACAAGGGATAATTGTTCATAGCATTGTTTATTATTTATATACAAATGTTATGCAGGGGTGTGAAAGTGTTATGCACGAGTTAGCATGACAAGAAGTGTTCTTTGCTCCACTGAAGTGTGAATTACTTCTCTGAAAGTGTGTGGAACTTTAATGTTATTAGTGGGTACCTTTATGTAGACTGTGATGTGGTGTTATTTAAGCAAACTTAACAAATATAAACAATGTGGGCTGTGAGATGATGCAGTTTCTGATTTCTCTGGAGGTTGATTTTCACATGTTGAAAAAGATTAGTCCAGTACCATGTTAATTTTAACATGCAATTAAAGAAGTAAATGTTACTGCAGAGAAAGACCTGTTTTGATTGCTTGAGTTTAAAAATGTGTTCTTAAGCTCTAAGAGTAAACGTGCAACATGTAGTTTTGTAGTGGAGGCTTTTTACGCTAATGGTCATGTTCTTGACCCTGTATTCATTTCCATCTCCCTTTCGCAGACTGGGTACTAACATGCTTACCAGCATTATAATTGAATTTTACACCAGTCAGGATTTCACCCGCTCGGTAAGTGGTTTAAATACTGGGCTACTTTGAAGACAATAATCCCATTTTTAGTTTCTCAAGAAACGTCCTCAAGGAATTGAAAGAACTAACCTGCTTATACTTTCTACATAAGGGTAGTTCTCAAGCACTATTCTCATCACTTTTACAGAACTGTTTATGTGTTTTCAGCATTTGCTGGATTTTTTTATCTATTTGAACATGTGATATGGTGATTGTCAGTTTCGGCTTATTAATGTTTTATTAGGTTCTCATCACACCCAGTCAGTGCTTCACAGAGTCACGATTTGTAGTGATGTTTGTCCTGTAGTGACATGTATGTGGAATCTTAGGCATGACTGCAAGACTTCTGATGTTTGCTTTTTCTGTTAGGAAACTCGTGTAAGTGTCCCAGGTAGTTCGTGCCATAGTGCAACGAAAGATGACATCACTAAGCAAGTGTAATACAAGCCACATACTGCCATAAAGAACTTTCAATTTAAAATATATGAAAAAGCTGTCATTATTGAATACAACACAGCCATCACAATGCATTCATTTTTTTATATGTGACCAGACTGATCTCACAGTGAAATCGGAAACAGTAAGTTGACTTTAGCTAATATCGGTCTGTGCTCACTGAAATATGAAACATTGCCCCCAGTGGCCGAAGCAGTAAGTGTTGAGGGCGTTTGGGCATGTGTGAACTCCATTTTCTGGGAGACATGTCCACAGAGGGGTGCCAAAAGCGAGTTGTTTTCAGCTGTACAGGCTGTAATGCATTGAGGAGAAATGCATATTTTATAAACTGAGCCCCTCAACCCAAACCTAACCATAAGCAGAATAAATAATAAGTAATATTAGAGGGAAAAATGCAACCACCAAATCACACTTGTCACTCTTTATGAGAACACAATTACTTCCTGGTTTCACGTGAGAAACGAACCTGGGACTCCCATACTGCTGACTTGATGTACTTCCGGTCGCACCACAGGAGAAGGTAAACATGCTGGAGCCGATGCAAAAATGTCTGAAAGGAGATTGCGCTTGTCTGTGAGTCAGCATAATAGGATTTTAGGATACCGGAACTCTCGGAAACAATATGTCGACTTAACTTGTGATAATGTTGCTGTGACCTAAGGAAGGAATCTGAATCCAGACCTAAGGAAGGAATCTTATTACAATCTGTACAAGCCTCCTTTAAAGGCATTGTTCATTGTATCTTTTATAAGATATTTTTGTTTCCAGCAGGCTTCCAGATATTAAAAGGAGAGTGCAGAGCGGGATTACTCGCGATACTTAATTTTTGACCCAGGAAAAACCCTGAAAAAACATCTCCACTGAATGGGACAACTGCTAAAATAGTCAAGAAAATGGAGAGGAGCTTGTTATTAAAACAGGTGCGACATCTGTGGTGTTGGTTCACAAAATCCAACACAGAGCAGAAAAATGTAATCTGCAAACTGTGTCATGTGATGATAATCACTCGTGGTAACACAAGCATTGTGTTCAAAATGAAGCACGCAAAAGAATATTAAGAACGCCAGAAGATACGCTCTGCATCTCTATGTTTTTCAAGTTCCAAATAAAGATAAAATTATATAAGTGAAATCATTTGGAAGTGTTTTATTAACTTACTGGATTATCCAGTAATATGCATTACAACATGGTTATTTAATATAACAATTTTTTCTTGATTTTCACTTTTTTTTTGTTTTTTTTTTTACTAGATTATGATATATATCGTTAAAATTATAAAAAAAAAAAAAAAAAAAGGAGTAAAAATTAGCCTGACTTTGCAAAAAAAAGCCTCCAAAGATATCCTGAGCTTTTCGTTACTGATCTCATTTACAAATGTGCCGTTTTCTGGATCGGGTTTAGGAATGTGCTGTGTACACGGTACTCTCGGAGTACCAGCCACCAGACTGCCAAACAAAAGGCTGCTCAGTCAAAGCTCTCACTTTTCTCTCTCCTTGTGTGTTTGCAAAGGTGGGTATAACTCATCTGAGCTCTGCGATCTATATTGCCAAGACACTGGCATAAAATTGGTCCACCCGTTACATGGAAACTGCATTATCATGAGTGGAGCTGATATCTGCAACTCTGCTCACCTCAAGTGCATTGAGTAGGCTAACAGTATCAGTGTAAATATATACACTACTGTTCAAAGGTTTGGGGTCACTTGCCTGAAAAGTTTCTCAAGATCTTAACAACCTTTTGATCTGAAGGCGTATGCTTAAATGTTTGAAATTAGTTTTGTAGACAAAAATATAATTGTGCCACCATATTAATTTATTTAATTACAAAACTACAATTTTATAAAAATTAAAAAAAAGAAAAAAAGAAAAAAAAATGTTTTTGAAATTTATGACTTGGACCGAATATTTAAGAAAATCAGCCAATAAGTGCCCAACATAGATGGGAACTCCTTCAATACTGTTTAAAAAGCGTCCCAGGGTGATACCTCAAGAAGTTGGTTGAGAAAATGTCAAGAGTTCCTGTCTGCAAATTCTAGGCAAAGTGTGACTACTTTGAAGATGCTAAAATATAACACAGTTTTGATTTATTTAGTCACAACATAATTCCCATATTTCCATTTCTATTATCCCATAGTTGTGATGATTTTACTATTATTCTAAAATATGAAAAAAATAAAGAATGAGTAAGTGACCCTAAACTTTTGAATGGTAGTGTGTGTGTGTGTGTGTGTGTGTGTGTATATATATGTAATTTATTTTTTTTGCATGTAAATTAAGTTACAGCCTGTAAAAGCAAGAGATTTAAAACTGTTAATGCTGTCAGACGTTGTGCAGAAATGTTGTATGTGGTGATTTACAGAAGAATCTTTCAATTAGAGACATGTCTGGCCTTGTTGTTTCAGACATGATTTGTTTGAAATTATAGTTCACATTCATTGGTAATTATGTACACCCTAAAAATCTTGCAAGGCAAGTGTTTTCTGTGTGTCTTAGCTGGCTTACACTAACCTCTCTGCCACTGGCTCCCTCAGAACTTTGACCTAAATATACTTTTACTTTGCTATTAAAGAATGTAATTATAGTGTTTATGGATTTGGCAAAGTCTTGCAAGTATTTGGCATAGCTGCAGATATTTTGTGGTTTAGTATTTTGTAAATGTGTTGATTTATCACATTCAAGTGGTTAAAGGCTACCCATTTCCAATGCTGGGTGGATGTGTGCTGGAAAATGATGCACACTATTTTGCGAAACCTATTTAAAACCCTCTATCTAAAAGCTGCAGAGTTTTTTGTTGGTATGAACCATGAGAATGCCCCACATGTCATTGTCTCGCATATCCACAAATTTCAATTGGGAAATCACGTTGGGAGCTTGGAGCAGTACATTGCTTTTTTGTGACATGCTGTCGAAGCAAATTGTAATCTTTCCTAAAATACGAGGCTTCATAAGAGAGAGAGAAGGCCCAGATTGCTGGCCCAGGAGACAGACAGCTCTTTGTAATTGAATGCACAGATGACGGTCAAAGGTCAGACCACAGTTTTGTTATTTTTATCATAATCATTTGTAATCTGGAGCGGCCATTACGTGTACAGCTGATTTTGCGATTGTAGCTAGGTGACAGTGAATTGGTCATCATGTCTCTGGTGAGAAAGAATTTACACATTAGATGTGTCATTCTTCTGTTTGGATGAGATTGAAAGGGTGCATATAAATGTATTGTAAGTACTAGATTTGATAGGTCATATGTGCAGACTAGAGATTGGACTGTTAAAGTGATCATGAGCCATTATTACAGAGACTTCACTGTTCCTCTAAAGCAGCAAAAACTTTCCATTTTTTCCCTCATGGAATATTCAGTGCCTGTAAAGCCACTGTGAAGAAAAAATTAAAATCTGAATGTACAAAGAGATAATCAAGGGAAGATAGTTAGACTGTGTTTGCTGGCAGAAATCCCACTGGCTTGCAGGCATGTGATGTTAAATTAGATAGTTCAATTATCTCAACAAAAGCTGATGTTCAGGCCTCCATCATATGCAAATAATGTTGCACAATGGCCTGCTGTATCTTTGTTTTTTCCCTCAGAACTTTTGTTTGTGTGGGTTGCAATCTGGGCGTTCAGTACTGTTGTGATGGCATCCATTTAGAAAGAGCAATTTATTTAACAAGGACTTTGTTTGGTTAATTGTGTTTTCATTAATGAAAAAACGTTTGTTGAACATGGGGAATGCTCTCCTGAGTAACTGTTAGTGGTTAAGGACATTTTCACCAGAAAGGTCTAAATTGTGTGAAATCTCACAGGGAAATTGTACTAGACTTTGTCCCTTGGCTGAACCCATTGTTTCACATGCTTTCCAGTGTGGACCATCTCAGACTCGCATTGCTGCACTGAGCATCTCTATCTGGCTTTGTTGTGCCATTTCTTAACTGCAGTCCTGGTTTCTCCTTCGATCCATCCTCTGATCACTTTCTTTACTATCAGAGCTCTGTTAACACTCCTCTAGTCTCACGTATCCAGATGTTTGACTTCATGATAAACTCTGTCCCATATTGCAGCTTATTCTTATTGTATTGCAGCCTATTTGTAACCTCTGACATGTCACTCCATCAGTTGGTCCAGCAAGATGTTTGTTTTCTTACATTAGCAGATTTCAGCTCTAATGTAGCAAAATCACATGGGAAATCCACATGTTGCTTCCAAATGTTCATGTACCCTGAAATATTCCCCATTCTTCCAAATTACTGCAAGAACCATCCCCCATCTGAAATTTTTGCATTAGTTCAAAAGTATTCAGCTTTTCCTGTGGCGCTACTGATAGCAACCACCGAGACACTGGTTCTGGTCCAGTCACAGTAGAAACCAGGACGTAATCGCATTCACATAAACAAGGGTGAGTGTGATTCTGAGGTTGCATTTGCTCTTTAAAATTAGCCTGCTTTTATAAGCCACTTTTTGTTTTTATCCTATGTATTTTTAGTTCTAAATTATGTAATAAAGTTAGTATTACATAATTTCCAACTACAACTCACTTTTGGCGCCACTCTATGGACACTTCACCGGAAACTGGAGTGCACACGTGGCAATACGTTCCAGCTTTGGCAAAGTGGCTTGAATTTCTGTAAGCACAGACCAATTTCAGCTGCAGAACTTAAACCTAGTGTCCTGGAATACACAGTGTGATCAGTCTGACCTAATCATCCTTACAAAAGGTGCTGACATCTTTCTGTGTATATATATATATATATATATATGCTCTCTCTTGCGCATACACACATACCTTTTTTGAATACGCTTGTGCATCTTTTCTGCTTTGGCAGAACATGAGAAGAAGAGATGTAGCCCTTCTCTTTAGCACCCTATTGCCATGCACACTGAACTGATCATTAATTAAATTTACACTCATAAACATCCTCAGAAGGGCTCTTTGAGCAGTAATTAAGGATCATCTGCTCCAAGCTGCATGGCTGGTTTTGAATTCCCTTAGCTGAATGGCTATGCTGGACTGGACCAGGTGGTGCAGGACATGAGTGTGAAATTCAACACCACCTCTAAGTGCTCCATGCATCTCAGAGTGAGCAGCAGATTTGGGCCCTGCTGGCCCTCTCCCCTGCTGATCCAGAGCCTTTGCCTCCCCTCCCCCTCCGTCAGCCAGACCTGAGTTTATTGTCAGATTTGCCAAGATGTTGAAGAGGACAAAACAGGCTTGGAGTCATGGGAATTTGAGTTTCTTTTTCCATCTGAAGAGGGTAGCTCTTGGTTTACTGATTAAGATTTGCATGGTAGGGATGCCACGGTGTGAGTTTTTGACAATGAGGTTACCGTCTGAGAAAAAAAAATTGTGGTTAACCGGTTTTACGATTGTTTGCTATTTTTCTTATTATACAACAGCACTGATGCAAAAAATACATTTCATATCACAACTGAACGTCTTAGAGGACATATTTCTGGGGAATATGTGGACGTTAAGGGCAGCCCTACAATAAGAAAACCAATCGATACACAAAAAAGAAATAGGAGGTATATAATAAGAGACACTCCAATCTAGGGCATGACACCGCTTAAGAGCATCCCGAGCTCAGTGATGTGCTTCAAAAGTGTGTAAATGGAAGATTATTGTGGGTGTGCAACATGCAGCCTAGTTCAAGGCATCTAACAGTTTTTTCTTCTGCAACAGTTCATTAAAGCAGTCCATTGTCTGTCAGACACCCCAACATAAAGAATCAGCTCTATAAAATTACTGTCCACGACACCTTACAAATAAACCTGTGGACTATGCATAATAATGGGAACATTGCTCACAGAAGGCAATTTAAAGTCCGATAATGACTAAAATGTACATTTATTGTTGAACGCGATGGACTTGTATAGAAGCAATACTTTAAATAATGAGGACGAAATGACGCAACTTTTCAAAGTTTACTCGTTGATAGTAACTACACGCAATGCACCGCACGCTATCAGCATGCTTAAACATTACAAAAAGTAGCATCTTTTAATTCATCACTTTAAAATCACCACAGCTAAAAAATATTAAACTTACTAGTTTGTTGTTGGATGACTAGTGGAACAACCTGTCCAATATGTAGGATGTGTTTCTTTCTATGAGTTCTGTCTGCATAATTTACATCCGTCGCCTTAAGTCAGTCATTTAAATGCTCCCCAACAGCCGATTTAAGTCGCTCTTTTTGGTGGATATGAGTCTGATAGATCGAATTCCTCTGTTATATTTTGGAGTTTGTGTGTAGTAGCCCGAAAGTTCACGTTCAGTCTGCGACACCTGGCTAAGCACCGTATATAACCATAGCAACAGCTCCAGTACCCACACAGGCACAAGAGTTTTCACATTTAGGCTTACAAATTCTTAGGAATAACTCTTTTATATTATATATTTATACATTATATATATATATTATTTTTGCCACATCTAAATAAAGCATTTCACTGTTTTAACCGTGGATTCTAAATTCTTGTGGTTAAATTAACTGTGACATTTTTAATTGTGGTTAATAGTGAAACCGGATAAGTGCTTCTTCCCTGTTGCTTGGGTGTATTAAAGGGATTAGGTCAAGGCTGGACACCTCTCTAGCAAGGAAAGCTGTAATTTCCCTACTTGAAGATTCTGATTCTTGAATGTTTGTGATTCCATAGACGTTATGTTAGGGATGGGATGATATGGTTATCTCACGATTCGGTTCGATATATGATATGAGGTTTACGATTCAATATTATCTCAATTCGATAACACTTAAATGACAAAGTATGGCAGAAAATTGTGTTTATTTTTTTGAAAAATGTTTTCGCAAAATGCACATTATTATTTCTCATCAAACTAAAGTTCCTTAATACACAATATACATATTTAAAGTTTAAATAATAATAAATAATAAGAGTTTCTCATATAGGCCTACCTTTCACTGTAAGAAAAGATCACAAAATCAATCAATAGAGTAGGGCAGCCCCCTGATAGTCAACCAAAGGTTAGTCCATGAGAAGAGTCTAGGTCAACCAAGTTTTGATTGGTCGGTTGGTCACAGGTATTACTGCTGGTTGGACGCTAGGTGGTACTATGGGGTAATTTTCATTAAGCAGGGTTAGGGTTAAGCCTACACAAACTTAGAACCTTATTTTTTATTTATTTTAACTAAAAATTCAAATGAAACTGGAAAAAAAGAATAAGTGCAATTAAAATGTGTGTAGTTCAACTTTTTGAAAGATGGTTTTACAACAGTTGTCAACATGTCTCTGGCAAATAACCTACTTCATCTGTGCATTCTCTACCGGTCGGGTATTTCGTTATCTGGGAAAATACATCATGTGTGTGAATAAATTCGTTTTGTTCCCTCCTTCACGATATATATATATATTGCAATATCCAATTACATCGGCAACCCCTGAGCTGAGGGATCGGTGAATATCCTTGCTTTAGTGATTTTGCATTGAAAATTAAATTAATTTATTTAAAAAATGAAAAACTTAAATCAAATACATTTCTAAATTCAAGTTACACACCAAACGAAATGAAAAAGCAATTCAAATAATGAAGTGTTAAAAGAATAATATACATATATATACACCTTTCAATTTACCATCAGGCAAGAATCCGTCTTAACATCATGGCGGAAAATTACTTACACAAATGAAGACATAAAAACAATTATAAATGTAAACATAATAATTATAATGATGATAATAATCACTTAAATATAAATCATGGTTGGAGGTGAATGTGTTTTTGTATTATTTTATGTTTTAATCACAGATGTATAGGCTTCAGAGTTGTGGTCACAATGAACTGCTCTGTGGAAATAAAGCGAACTGAACTCAAAACACCTCCAGAGCTGAGATGTCTGAGGTCATTTGCAGCACTCATAGACGATACAGTTCTTACAAAACAAAACAAAAAATAAAAAAATTAAAATCGGAGGACAGAAACAAAGAGTGAGAACCTTTTAGATGCGTGTTCCACGAGACTGCAAGCCTCAGCGCGTCATACTTGCGCATAGACGGCTTTTCTGTCATCTGTTCTTAAAAATATAATAAAGTGTTTCTTCAAGCGCGTCTGTGTGTCTACAGGCAAATTATTTGTAATATTAATTTGATAATAATAGCATAATAATAATAATTTAATACATGGGAAAATGAGCCAAATATCGTCTTGACATGGTCAAAGGCATCAGCCACTGACGATCACTCTGACCATCGTCGCTCCCCGAGATCATCGTCTATCGACACAACCCTAATGTGCATTTCTCTCTATAAATTAACAAAATGTTCAGACAGTCTCCCTGCTGGTTTTTCCAACACATTTAGAATCATTACCACTTTTGCCAGTGTCGCTGCGGCTCGCTTCGTGCATACGCTTGTAAAATGTATATTTTAAAGGCTCATTATTACGGTTTAGTATTTCTCTGTAATGTAGAACAGTGTTAGCAATGTTACTTATAACATTCTTTCTCAGCCCTGGAACTCAAACCATTTTATGATATATTCAAGTAATTAAATTAATATCATAAATGTGCGACTAGTCGAATAATGGCTTAAATTAACTCCTACTAGTCGACTAAGAAAATCTTTGGTCGGGGGCAGCCCTACAATAGAGAGATTATTATGTTTGACGGGTCATTTCATTTATGATCACATGGACCGAAAACAATGTTTCAAATTTCTAAATATCGAGTTTTGCCTCGATATGGTTCGTCACGTTTTGGTTTGTGATATATATCGAAATTCAATATATCGTCCCATCCCTACGTTACATCTGAAATGAACATCTGTCTTGAGTGGTCTGATCGCAAGTGGCCAGCGCTAATTATAGGTGTAAACAGGTTTCAAAATGTGAATTGCATGCTCATATCAAGTGTAAACAGTTATGTGTCTTGGCTGACCACTTTCAAAAATGTTCCATATGATGATGATGGATATACTGTATATCGGCATCTTTTCAGATATAAAGATATTATTGTCATTTTAAGACCATTTTATGCCACTGATAGAATGATAATATGATAGCATAATAATGCAGGTACACCCTTTCAAAGAGCAATAAACTTTTAATTCTTAAGAATATTCAGACATTGGAATTGGAATGTCAAAAAAAAATTAAAGTCGGGAAAGCCCCTCCTCCAACTGCGGTTTTTGTTCCCAGCTCTGAAAACTGGATGGAATGGTAATGTTTTAGATGAGCTTTTAGATTACAGGTCTCGACATTAAGCATTGTGATGTGCTTGTCCTTTGGACAAGTAATTTGTTCATTCACTTGTCTGAGTAAAATAGTTACTTGTCCAGAAATAATTTTTCTTTTTTTTTTTTTTGTGCTGTTGTGTTTTCTAAAATTAGCAGTAAAATGGCTGTTTAATGTTAACAAAATGCATTGAAATTCTAACGAATCCTGAGAAAGTACCCTGTTTATTTAATACTGTATGTGGGTCTTTGACAAATAACATAACTGTAAACTTTTATCAAGATTGAAGATTTATCAACATATGAAAATTCATCAACAACCCCACACCTATACACTTAACATGTCCTCTCTAGAAACATGTTTTAAATCCCTGAAAAAACATAGAGACATTTGGCATGTCCTAGCAGGACATCAAATGTCAAATGGAACAATCCACCAAAAAAATCATAATATTCATGACATAAAAATTAATAGTATTTGTTAAAATTGCTTTTACCTCAATAATAAGGTTTTACCAAATAATAATAATAATAATAATAATAATAATAATAATAATATATTATATATATATATATATATATATATATATATATATATATATATATATATATATATAATATAAATTGAATCAGGTAAATAGGATACTACTTAATGGTTGTACGACCTCACAAAAATTGGATGTGTTCAAAATGATTGGTATGTTCAAAACTACATGAAACAAACATAAATATAGTATAGTGTTTTTTTATGTAGATTTTCCATTTTCATTATGGAGAACTTTATTTTTGACTGACCCATTTATTTTAAAGACAGATAATATATTTTCATTTTATGTAAATTGTTAATATAAAATTATTAAAATTGTTTATATTACCATTTTATTATATGTTTGTATATTATTACATACTAAAATTGGCTGATTCACATGACAGAGAATACCTGTATAGGTCAGAAAGAGCTCCAGAGAGGTTTTTAAACATTTTACTTCATCCTGCAGCAGGTAGCATTACACAAAGCGTTTTTGCTATTTCTGCAGTTCTTGTCAGAGGTGTTGTATTATGACTTATGACGGAGGCTGCAAACCTGGATCGCTCCGACGTTACGCGCTTGCAACATTGACAGCTTTGTTGTTAGTTTTATCGCATCGCTCTCTTAACACAGGCGCAGTACAATGACATTTACATGTCAGAAAAAATGCGTCCACTTCACACGATCACACCAAATTCAACAAGCGCTGCTGCACGTGAGAGGGAGAAGGATGTGCAAAAGCGGATTTCCTATATTCGCGCATATTCTGGAATTAATACAAAAACAATACTCAGAATCCCGCACAGAATTTCAGACACTGTAGATTATTTTCAACAGCAGGATATGTTTTTAAAAAAAATAAGTGATACAGGCATACGCTAAATCACAATTAAACCTGGTATTTTTTTATCATTATTAAGGTTTCAATCAGGCAACTTGTCCTTTTGGCAAGTACAATTCACTTTGACTTGCCCTTGCAAAAATCCACTTGTCCCAGAAAAGCGTTAATGTCGAGCCCTGAGTTGTATTGTCACTTTTCGTTGTATTGCCACTTTTCGTTGTCACTGTTTTTAAACAAAGTCGACATACCGGCTCGTTCACGTTAATGGGCTCTCCTCTCTCATTCGGCTTAAAGCCAAAATGTTCCCACACCAGAGCTCTGGAATGCAGGTTTGAAACCAAGTCCATTTGGACTTATTCTTCCAAACTTTCTGGCTGGAATTATGCAGTCGTCGGGAAAAATTAAAACACATATTAGCCTCGAGTAGCATGTAATCTTCACCTATCGCTGTCCGCTGTGTATGTGTGTGGAGCTGCCTGAGCCCCACCTCCGACACAGAATGGACAAGAGCACAGACGCAGCGCGACTGGCTAAAATGTTGGTGACTTGTAAATGTTGGATATTATGTAAACAAACACGCATGTGTTGGGCCTCATGTATTCAGATAGAAGACAAAGGCAGGCCTAACGCAGACTGCGAATCTCATGAAGCCTTGCTCACTAAAGGATCGAACTCTCAACTCCTATTGGATGAGGCACACAACAGAACGTCCCTCAAACATGACATGCTTTCGGGATTTGCTTCCAGCGACTTTGTTCACCGAGTATAGACGTAGCTCATCGATGTTCTCAGGTGCAACCTCGTGGCACAAGGAAGTAACGTCCGACTTGAAACTGTGGCCATACAATCTCCATCTCGCTGGACGAGTTGAGATTACTCTGTGTTCCACCGAACACTCTAACGGATCCGAAGGAGACCGCCGAGCAATTTGCATCTTCATCCGTTTGCCTACAGAAGTGAAGAGATTAAAGATTTCTCTTCCATCTTCAATCAAGTCGACATTTCTGAGTTCTCCGCCAGCCCGCCGAGAATCAGCAGCCATACCGACTGCCGACAGAGCGAGGAAACGGCCTCCCATCATCACCCGAGCCTCAAGGAACCGGGTCAGAGTTAAAGGATGGAGGAAAACACATTCTACCTGTGTCCTCATGCGATTCAAGTAAGAGGTTTACATCTGGGCAGAGATAGAATATTATAGTGTGCTATTCTTTTGTTTCAAGGTTTTTGCTTGTACAGTTTACGGACCGCCATGTCCGCTCATTATTAATACTCAGGGTATTAATTATCACGATTTTGTTTTGCTGTATTGTGGTCCAACCAAATTGGACTGTTGTGCAATTTCGCCATCGCGGGTGAGACAGGTAAACTGAGTTCATCCATTAAATAGTCAAAGTACGCGGGACTGTTTACGAGCCGTCCACCGCGTCTCTGAGCGATGAACTAAACAGCTGCTTTCTCTCCCACGATCGCGAAATCGGCTTTAGGGTTGTCACTTCTCTCTCTCTCTCTCTCTCTCGTACTAACCACACACACACACACACACACATGCAGGCACACGACCCCTCACAAACATTCTGACGCACATTTTGGCTTGTAGATAGCTTAAATGCTAAAGCCCAGCTTTGTCCCTAAGCTATCGTACAAGCGGATACACGCAGTAACTGGTAGACGCCATCTCCGCCCCCATTCGCGGTCATATTCCCTGGCCGGAAGTCTCGCGTGACATACTCTCCATGAGAGTCACGTCCGCCATTTTGTGCGCGTCCCTCCTTACACACACACACTGTCACAAACACACTGTCACAAACACACCTTGTGTGTTTGTTTTGCATACGCCTGTGTCATGCTGACGGGATGTCAGTGCCTTATGTAAAAGTAGATGCCATATTGAGGCATACTGAGAGATGCAAACTAAAATAAGACTGACAAATTGTATGTAAAACACCCCAGAAAACATGGGTTAAGCCCAAAGTATACTTTGGTCAGACGTGAACCAGGACGCGTGACACAAATTTCATCATCAGCAGAGTAATTAAGCACTGAACGTGCGCAGCCAGATTTTTTTTAACCAAGCGTACTATGAACATGCAGAATGTGCATGCGCCTGGAATTATGTGCACTAAATAGTGGGTCCACAAGGTGGCAACACTCACAGTTGAGCCATTGCTATCATGTAGAAGCACTAGAAAAAGATGTTATTGTTGCTATACAACAGGAGATGAAGTTGCAAAAAACAGTGTATGTGCACGTCAAGAGCACATGTGTGAGGGGGTCAGGAGATACCTTGATTTGTAGAACTCGAGTCTGAAGGAATATGAAGACATCGTTATGGGCCTTAACTCTTGAAGAGAAATAGGCCAGTATCTCATAGCAGTTGTAGCATGCATTGTTTATGTGTGCACAGGCAAATGAAGAATGCTTTGAAAGGCTGGCGTTCGACTGTACGCATATGCAAGCGTTCACGCCATAACCGACTTTGGGCTTTATACAAAGTAGTGAAAACAGTAAAACATATCACAATTTTGAGTTTGCCCTGCCAAATTAAATATGACATCTACTCTGACCAAGGTCTATAGACAACAATATAAACCATATACAATGTATATTATATGCAGAGTGGTAGGGAATGGAAACACTCTTGACATTTCAATCAACAATTCATAGACCAGATGTCTTAGTAAATCATGTGTTTTAGGGGCTGGAACTGAAGTACATGTGTAGACTATGGCCATATGTTAGAGAGAGTGAGAGGTTAATTGTGAGTAGGTGACCAGAGGCTTTGTTGAACTGTGATGAACTTGTGTGTGTGTGTGTTTGTGTGCAGATATCTCTGACTGCTTCAGAATTCCAGAGCCCAAGGCCTGACCACTCACAGTCAGCCTCTTAGATAAAGGTCATGACCACTGATTTGTGCTGTCAACCAGACCAGCATTTGAACCAGAGGGAGGGCAAGAGATAGAGGAAATGAGGAGGAAAGCGAGAGAAGAACTGGGAGTTCACATGAAAGATTCACACAGAAAACAAAGGTGCATCAATGGGACAGAGAGCAAGAGGCAGGAAGTTGAAGCTGAGAGCTTGATGTGCTCTCCCTGTCAAGTATGATTGTGTCGGTGCAGTAAGTGTCTGCTTCTTTGTTTTGTCGGAGGGTTCGTTTGGAGCAGCGTTGTTGGCTGTTTTTGCTCTAGTTAATTTTATTTACTTTTCAGCTTGCTTGAATCCAGTTGTTTCTAAGTGTTTAGTATCCCCCAGATAAACAGTACAATTATTCTTTGTGCTGTTGCTGAGGTGCCTATATTCGGCTGGGTGATATAGCTAAAATAACTAGCTATTTATCAAACAGTTTTAACTGTAGAATACACAGAAGAATAAAATTTAAAAAAAGAAACATTACTTTGTTTACCGGTGTCTCCCTCTGACATGGTGGCAGGGGCATGTTTGATGATGTAACCAAATACTATCTATTCCCTGAAACAGACAGTTTGAAGAATCTGATTTGTGGAAATGAATCAAGCGTCCCATGCTAATGAGGTTTTAAATCAGAGATGCTATTAAAACAACTCTTAGCACTCTAATACTTACGAAACTGGCCTACCGAAACCCTCTTTAGGAAAGGTATGTGTAAAAGTTCACGGATGGCAAAGGAGGAAGCTGGGACTAGCTTGACACCGCACGTAGATGTTTATTGCACATACACTTTTCAGTGTCACACAATAAGGCATTTCAGCCAAAACATTCACTGCACGTGCTGCTTCTCAGCAAACATGTTCAAGACAAAGTCACACACAAACACATCACCTATGCGGAATGTGAGACTGGTGTGGCATACAGGTGGAACTCGCCGCTCGGCCCCGCCCTGCTCGCCACATGCCCCCATCGCCAAACTCAGGTCGGGGAATTCTCCGGCCTGTGACCTACTACACTCCCCCACACACACACTGCGTTGGCATGTCAGGATGGTCTCCGTGTCCGACCCGCACGTGCCTGGGGGGAGGTTGAACAGAGAGAGATGAAAAAGCAAAGAAATGAGAGAGAGACGGGCTTGCCGGCCCCAGACACGCTGTTGACTGGCACTCAGCTTGCTGTACTGCTTATGTCCTCGACGCCGGGCAATGGCACTGGACCCCTCAGCCGTCCCTTTTGGTTGATGCACTGCCCCAGCGCCACCGGATTGAGCACTCCCTCGGCATTGTGATACTCAGTCAGCGGCGGGGCGCATCCTTCCTCCTTCCCGGGTTTCAGCACCAGTGTAAACATTCACGGATGGCAAAGGAGGAAGCTGGAACCGGCTTGACGCAACACGTAGACATTTATTGCACATACACTTTTAAGTGTCACACAGTAAGGCTTTTCAGCTGAAACATTCACTGCATGTGCTGCTTTTCAGCAGACACATTCAAGACAAAGTCACACACAAACACAGACAAACTGCTGCTGTCTCCTCTCCTCAAATACACCCACCGCCACTTACTGGAATGCGAGAACGGTGTGGCACACAGGTGGAACTCATTCACGACTTATCTTCCCGGCCTCGCTCTGCCCAGACGCCGCTCGGCCCCGCCCTGCTCGCCACAGTATGGTTATTTATGGCCTAAGAGAAAGTGCACAAAATATTGCCACTATATTCACAGTTTTGATTAATTTTACTACCAATTAACAAAATAATATCATAAATAATCAAATTATCCTGTTTTCCTAGTCCTTATATAAAAATATCCACAATGTTGCATGTTGAGAATGTCTAAACATCATAGGATGGAGCCCAGCAACAAGTCAGCACTGTGGAAATAATGAAACATTTCTGGGAGTACAGTGGGAAAAGCAAATACACTTAAACTGTACCTATTTTTACACACCAGTGTAAAATATCAACTATCAATCTCAATATATGCACATATGTGCTCATATGTTGGTAAAATCGCAGAGTTTTAATTAAGAGGGAAAGCCCATTATTGCAGTGCGATTCCGCTGCAGGTCATGATGGAAAGTTAAGGAAACAAACACAGCAACAACTCTGGAATATCTGTTTGTTACTTACACAAGCATTGTGGGGAAATTACATTGCTGTAGAGAAAGCTGCTCACGGACTGAGCAGCATGTAGCCTATACTGGAGTAAAGAGTATGCCGCTTTATACAGTGCATGTAAATGGGAATGCAACTTTTTCAAAATAAGCCTCTTTCTCATGATAAGCCACTTTCTGGTGTCCATGTAAAAGTAGTCAATGTGTAATTGATACCCTGGAGTTTCCCATTACTTTTCTTTTTCTCTTAGTTTAGAGAATGGGTGTTGTTAATCTGACAGAAGTCTTGGTTAAGCCATGTTTACTCCAGTAGTTAACATGTTCCTACCCATTCCATGACTCCAAATCTGCTCCCTCTTTCTGAAATAAACTTGAAATCTCTGCTGAAGTGCTACAATTTCTTTTAGAAGACAGTACAGCTTGAACTCTTACCCAGTTTCTTAGAAACTGTGACAGAGCCTGATAGTCAATCCCATTATCTGTTCTTTAATCTAGCTTTCTCTTTTCTTTCCCCCTTCTCCACTGCTTTTTTGTCTATCTCTCTTCTGCCTTCACTCTATTTTTTTCCTTTCTTCAGTATCATCTATGGCAGTTTTTCTCAATCTTTTTGACTCCAAGGCACCCTGTTGTCCAAGACGATATTCGAAAGCTGTGCATACTTCAACACTGTAGTGAAAAAAAAAGAACATTTCTAAGTGAGAGCTCAGGGGTGCATTTTCACCAGAGTGAGAAATATGGTGTCAGTTTAGACGTTGTAGGCCTATCTTGATTTTAAGCTGTTTTTAGCATTTTAAATTAAGTTAGATTATGTTAACATTAGGCATGTAACGATACACAAATTTCACGATACGATACGATGCATTGCCTCACGATACAATACAATATGATACGAGCACCCACAAATTTTTCCCTCAAACTTATTCAAGGATTCGACGTAAATGTCTTTTACATCATAAATGCCACAAAAGTGTGTGACACTGGCAACAAAAAGCAGAGCTCAAAGTAACTTAACAGCACTGCATTTGTTTTGTGAACTCACAATTTTCATGTTTTCCTGAGAAAATAAATTTGTATTTGTCATTTATATTTGGATAGCACTTTTCACAATACACATAGTTTCAAAGCAGTTTTATACAAAATCATTCCTTGTTGTCTGAAAGCCTCCTATGAACAAGCTGAAGTGACTGTAGCAAGGAAAAATCTGCTTTCAATGTTTAGTGGTGAAAAAACAAAAAAAATCTAGAGAAGAACCTGACCACTGGTTTTATGATATGATCATAATCCAATATTATTTAGCGGCTTGAGCAAATATTTTTTTTGCCCCCATTTCACTTTGCATGTAAACTTTACCGGCGTTATTACCGGCTTATAACATGTGCGCAAGTGTTGTTCTCAAAGCTGTTTACATTTCGAAGTCAAAAGCAGATAATTATAAGTCTCATGTAATCGCGGGTTTCTTACATTGACGCTGTTTTTTTGGTAGTTATGAACTTACGAGCGTCTTGTTGTGCATGTCATGCTCAGTGTCAGCTAGGAGAGGCGGCTGTTAAACTTGCTGCTGCTGTTTCTGCCTCACAAATCCACCGATTTGCACAGTGATGTCGGTGTACATAAAATGACATGTTTGATGTACTGTAGCACCAGGACATGACACCATTGGCAAATTCGACAAGCTGTACCGCTACATTACAATATACTTGCCGTTTGCCATTGATCTTCTCGCCCATGTACTGTACTGTTTTTCTGTGAGTGCTCAGCACTGCGTCTCCAGGGAGAAGACTGTTTCACAGCTCTGCGAAAATACGAATCATATTCTTCAAGGTTTTATTAAATCGTTCCACCAACCCATCTGTTTGTGGGTGGTAAACACTGGTGCAAATCGATTTAATACCTAATAATTCGTACAGTTCACGTAGTGTTCGTGACATAAATGTAGTGCCTTGATCAGTGAGGAATCCCCAATCGGGAGATTATTCTGTAGAGTGCCTACGCAACACTACGTGCTGAGATGTTGCACAGAGGCACTGCTTCTGGATATCGCGTTGCATAGTCCACCAGAACCAACACAAAACAATGCCCGCATGCATCTCTATCTCTCTGTCACTGGCGTGGTTCCTCCTTTTATTGCTCTCCCCAATGCTTACTGCAATCAGAAACAGGTGTTAGACATTATAGCGCTTAGCTGTGTGCACCCTTACCGCTTTCTCTCCGGACGAACGCTCGACCACACCCCCACCACCACAATGAGCTATCAGTGTTTTTTCTTGGCTGCATCTTCCATGGTTGTATTTAAAATCCTGTCACAGTTTACTGTGATAAAATTAAGAGCGGTGATGTGAAGACATGAAAAGTCTTGTAATTGATGCTGGTGCAGGTGTTTTCTCTTTCTGTCGTCAGCGCTGTTCAGAATATCGGGTCAAGAATTGGCTGGTTTGCAGGTCCCTGTTAGCACCTGCTGGTAGATGCTGGAACTACACCACCGGATAGCAAAAAGCATGTTTCTCCATAGACAGCCATTCAAAAGTAGCTGTGTTTAATAACGAAATAATTTTTCCAAGAAGCATTTCAATTTAAATTAATTCATTACATTATAGTGTAGGGCTTTACTGGTTGTTTAGATCAGTGTTACTATCAGAAATAATTGGTAATTATTTATTTAGTTATTAATTAATATTTAAATTAATTAATTGAATCTAACTCATTAAAACCTCATATGGGGCTCCAGTAAATGTAGTGCGCTACGTTTAGGAGCAGGTTTGGTTATCAGCAATAATTAATAATTATCAAAGATAATTATTAATTATTAAAATCAATAGAACATTGATGAGAATCAATGTTAGCTTTTCTAATCCTTTAAATCAACAATTATCAAAGATAATCGTTAATTGTTAACATCGATGAAACATTAATTAAAATTAACACTAGCTTATTGATCATTCAGATTCAACAATCATCAAAGATAATTATCAATTATCAAAAATCAATAGAATATTAATAAGGATTAATATTGACGGGGCACCACCCTGGAATCAGGGACTAATAACCAGATAGTAAAACAGTCTCAACATTGGATTGTTTTCTTAGGAAAATAAACATCCGAAGAATATCGATTTTCGGGAAAAAAACAATGAATGAAGGCTTGAATCTGAGCACTGACATCCCGTCAGCATGACACAGGTGTATGCAAAACAAACCAAAACACTTCTTTTTGTAATATAACAAAGTTTATTTATGCAGTAATACCAGTTAATATTTAATACAATGCAGTCAATAAACTTCCGACTTACAACTGCAAACTAAACAGTGATATGATTAGATATGGAAACTAAAATAATCCTATAACACATAAGGTGTGTGTGTGAGAGTGTGTGTGTGTGTATGTGTAAGGAGGGATGTGCACAAAAAGGCGGATGTGACTCTCGTGGAGATTATGTCACGTGAGACTTCTGGCCAGAGAATATGACCGCGAATGTGGGCGGAGAGAAACCAGTCAATGCCGTCTACCAGTTACCACGTGTATCCGCTTGTATGATAGCTTAGGGACAAAGCTGAGCTTTGTCACGAAGCTATCTACTAGCCAAAAATGTGTGCCAGAATGTTTGTGAGGGGTCGCGTGTGTGTGTGTGTGGTTAGTACAAGAGAGGGAGAGAGAGAATTAAGTGACGGCCCCAAAGCCGATTTCGTGATCGTGGGAGAGAAAGCAGCTGTTAGTTTATCACTCAGTTTGCTGGTCTCACCCGCGATGGCGGAAATGCACAACAGCCCAGTGTGGTTGGACTACAATACAGCAAATCAAATTCGTGATAATTAATACCCTGAGTATTAATAATGAGTGGACATGGCGGTCCGTAAACTGTACAAGCAATAACCTTGATACACAAGAATAACACACTATAATATTCTATCTCTGCCCAGACGTAAACCTCTTACTTGAATCGCATGAGGATGCAGAATGTGTGTTCATCCGTCCTTTAACTCAGACTCGGTTCCTCGAGGCTTGGGTGATGACGGGAGGCCGTTTCCTCGCTCTGTTGGCGGGTGGTACGGCTGCTGATTCTCGGCGGGCTGGCGGAGAAATCAGCAACATCGACTTGATTGAAGATGGAAGAGAAATCTTTTCTCTCTTCACTTCTGTAGGCAAACGGATGAAGATGCGGATTGCCCGGCGGTCTCCTTCGGATCCGTTAGAGTGTTCGGTGGAACACAGAGTAATCTCAACTCGTCCAGCGAGATGGAGATTGTATGGCCACAGTTTCAAGTCGGACATTACTTCCTTGTGCCACGAGGCTGCACCTGAGAGCAGCGATGAGCTGCGTCTACACACGGCGAGCAAAGTTGCTGGAAGCAAATCCCGGAAGCATTTCAGAGGTATTTCTACTCCTGATGATGTCATGGTTGAGGTGCGTTCTGTTGTGTGCCTCATCCAATAGGAGTTGAGAGTTCGATCCTATAGTGAGCAAGGCTTCATGGGAATTGTATTCTGTTTAGGACTCCCTTTGTTTGATTTTGGCGCGGATTTTATCAGTAAGATTTATGACCTGGTATATGGGGGCCTGAGTTAAGTTTTATGACTGTGTTAGGCCTGCCTTTGTCTTCTATCTGAATACATGAGGCCCAACAATAGCACATCGTCATCCGGTGTAAAAAGCATGAAATGTATTTATAGTTTTCCCTATCTATTCCCATTGATGAGTGATCAGTCACGTGACACCCAATCCTGGAACTGAACGCCCATGAGCAAATATGGCAGCCTCCATTTCGCTAGCTTTCTGGGAACCCTGCAGTAGCTGAGCACAGTCATAGAGATGAATGGGTGTGCTAACGGATAGCTCTCTCCGGGTATTTTATAGCTCCATGGTTGACGCCCGCGTATACGGATAGAGCAGAGCGCAACTTCAGTCACTCCGTGCACATCTATGTCCCACATGAGAAGCATATTTAGCACTTATAAAGCAAGATTAATATTATAAGGTTGCTGCATCACATGACGGAAATGCGTACGGACGTGGCTGCCATTAGAGTGGGGTGCATCTTAAAAAAATACACTGGGAGCCAAAAGTTTGGAGTAATGTACAGATTTTGCTCTTATGAAAAGAAATTGGTACTTTTATTCACCAAAGTGGCATTCAACTAATCACAGTGTATAGCCAGGACAATAATAACGTGAAAAATTACTATTACAGTTTGACATTTTTTATGAGAACTTCTTAAACTACTTCAAGGAGTTCTCACCAAAAAATCCTCCATGTGCAGCAATGACAGCTTTGCAGATCCTTGGCATTCTAGCTATCAGTTTGTCCAGATACTCAGGTGACCTTTCACCCCATGCTTCCTGTAGCACTTGCCATAGATGTGGTTGTCTTGTCGGGCACTTCTCACGCACCTTACAGTCTAGCTGATCCCACAAAAGCTCAATGTGGTTAAGATCCTTAACACTCTTTTCCAATTGTCTGTTGTCCAATGTCTGTGTTTCTGTGCCCACTCTAACCTTTTCTTTTTGTTTTTCTGTTTCAAAAGTGGCTTTTTCTTTGCAATTCGTCCCATAAGGCCTGCACCCCTGAGTCTTCTCTTTACTGTTGTACATGAAACTGGTGTTGAGCAGGTAGAATTCAATGAAGCTGTCAGCTGAGGACCTGTGAGGCGTCTGTTTCTAAAACTAGAGTCTCTGATGTACTTATCCTTGTTTAGTTGTACATCTGACCTTCCACATCTCTTTCTGTCCTTGTTAAAGCCAGTTGTTCTTTATCTTTGAAGACTGTAGTGTACACCTTTGTATGAAATCTTCAGTTTTCTGGCAATTTCAAGCATTGTATAGCCTTCATTCCTCAAAACAATGATTGACTGAAATGTAGCTTTGTTTTTTGCCATTTTTTACCTAATATTGACCTTAAGACATGCCAATCTATTGCATACTGTGGCAACTAAAAAACAAATCCAAAGACAATGTTAAGCTTCATTTAACAAACTAAATAGCTTTCAACTATGTCTGATATGATGGCAAGTGATTTTCTAGTACCAACTTAGCAATTTAGCATGATTACTCAAGGATAAGGTGTTGGAGTGATGGCTGGAAATGGGGCCTGTCTAGATTTGATCAAAAAGGACTTTTTTCAAATAGTGATGGTGCTGTATTTTGCATCAGTAATGTCCTGACTATACCTTGTGATCAGTTGAATGCCACTTTGGTGAATTAAAGTACCAATTTCCTTCTGAAACATCAAAATCTGTACATTATTCCAAACTTTTGGCCGCCATTGTATACATCGATTTTACGCGTTGTATCGATGACATCGCATCGTTAGTTAATTGATTGATGCATCGATCCAGATCAATGGATCGTTACACCCATAGGACAGTTTATTAAATATGCATTACTCCTCACTTTATTACAGATTGTACAGCTAAAACCAAAATTGCTTTACAGTTTGTTTTTGGCGCCCCTTTTTGGAAATTTCACCCAGAAAATGGAGCTCACACATGCCTATACGCCCAACAACAATTGTTGCTTTGACCACTGGGGGCAGTATTTTTCATTTCGGTAGCACAGACCGATATTAGCTAAAGAAAAGTCAATCTACTGTTTCTGATTTCACTGTGAGATCAGTCTGGGTTGACAACTACTGATCTGTGGTTTTCCAATTCCAATACAGTTGTGTTCAAGAATATCCTGTTTAACTCCTACTAAGTGACTCAAACAAATTCAGAATGTCTTACAAAGATTTGATGTCATGAACCTCATAATATTTTGCAATTCCAGCAAATAGTTCTTCCTCAGAATCACTAATTATATCAACCTGGTACCTTGTAAACAGAAATTTGTTGAAATTGAAATTGGTGTGTAGCGGTAGTTAATGAGATTGGAGCTCTTGTCATCTTTTAAGCCATATACATCAGATGGTCAGTGAACGGTCTGTGGGCACCCGTGTGTGTACCATCTGAGGATGTCCTGTGTGGGGATTATATGTGCCTGATCTGAGTTAAACTGTCAAGCCCCATTTTGTCAGTGTCCTGATGGTAGATACCATCCGCCCACCCCTTTGTGCACCCTCTCTCTGTTGTGTGTCTCCTGGCCTGCCCTGGTTATGCACACATGAATTGCATGTCGGCTAATTGTGCAAAGTGTTTTTCTTTATTCATGACTGAACAGGGTGCTACAGAAAAAGAAAACACATACTCACAGTTTTCCCTGTCATGGCACTCTTTCATAGGGACACATGCAAGTATTTGCTGATGAAGCTGTGTCGTGTGTTTGTTGGACCGATGCCATGGGATGCTTCTGGCCACCCAGCAGTGTTAAAGTGGCAGTGTCCTTAGTCTAATTAAGACTATTGACTCACTCTCTGGCCTGGCCTTCTGCCTCAAATGGAGAATCCAGATTGTGCCTTTCTTGGTTAGATTTTTCCTTTGATATTCTACAAGGGGAAAAAAGACATGCCTCAATGCTATTTATAGATTAATGGTTAGCAGTTATCCTATGATGTTTTAGACATCTGTATAGCTTTGTTGAGATGCTTTCAGACAGCTTTGCGAGTAAACAAAATGCATCAGTTGAAAGACTTGCAACATGTTCGTCAGCATTATATTCAATATATTTGTGATGGTTTTGCTTGTGATAAACAAAATCAAGCAACATTGTGAATTTTGCTGTTATTTTAACATGCTTTTCATTTGGCCATTAAATGTCTTTTCACACTTAATAATTAACCCTGGGTAAACAAAATCCTTGGGTGTCTTGTTCCGAGGTTTCACACTGTACATTCGTAAACCCCGGGTTGACATTCTTGTTTGCATATTTACAGTGTCAGTAATAGGGATGTTGATGATTGATCGAAAATCGATTAATTGTCATTAATAATTTGACTGATTTAGCTTATCGATTGTCAGTTAATTCATTTCAGGATAAATGTGTTCTGAAATCAAGCCAGCAGATGCCGAAAACTGCATGTCATTATATGGTTCAAGAAGAAGATGCACAGATGCGTGACGAAGCGGGCTCAATGTAAACAGTGTTGGAGCATTGCTCTTTAAATGAACATTAAAGTTTTCTGCACACACCGTGATAGTGTGTTAAAGTACATGATAACAAGCACTGTTGATCTCCTTGTTTCATCCCAACGTACAATTGTGTCAGCGATCGCCGGTAAAGCCCAAAGGCACATTCACCTGAGATCTCACCATCACCTTAGAAATGGTATGTTAAGTAGGGTACAACAGGGCGAAAGGCACCCCCTTCAGGAAATGTAGCTTTTTTCATGGTCACAAAATGTATCAAGGTAAAAAAATATTTATTTATTGATGGAGCAACATAATTTGTGTGAAAAGAAATAATAACGGAAGGTTGAAAATTAAAATTCAGTAAAAAAAAAAAAGGTAGTGAGGGAGTAAAAGGCTCCCTCACTTGGGGAAAAAGGCCATGGGGGTTTAAAGTGATATAGGGTCAATAGTTATAGTGCAAAATTTGTCAACTAATGCCAGTAACAAATAAAGATGATGCTTACTCAAGATACACTATATTGCCAAAAGTATTCGCTCACCCATCCAAATAATTGAATTCAGGTGTTCCAATCACTTCCATGGCCACAGGTGTATAAAATGAAGCACCTAGGCATGCAGACTGCTTCTACAAACATTTGTGAAAAAATGGGCCGCTCTCAGGAGCTCAGTGAATTCCAGCATGGTACTGTGATAGGATGCCACCTGTGCAACAAGTCCAGTCGTGAAATTTCCTCGCTACTAAATATTCCACAGTCAACTGTCAGTGGTATTGTAACAAAGTTGAAGTGATTGTGAATGACAGCAACTCAGCCACGAAGTGGTAGGCCATGTAAAATGACAGAGCGGGGTCAGCGGATGCTGAGGCGCATAGTGCGCAGAGGTCGCCAACTTTCTGCAGAGTCAATCGCTACAGACCTCCAAAGTTCATGTGGCCTTCAGATTAGCTCAAGAACAGTGCGTAGAGAGCTTCATGGAATGGGTTTCCATGGCCGAGCAGCTGCATCCAAGCCATACATCACCAAGTGCAATGCAAAGCGTCGGATGCAGTGGTGTAAAGCACGCCGCCACTGGACTCTAGAGCAGTGGAGACGCGTTCTCTGGAGTGACGAATCACGCTTCTCCATCTGGCAATCTGATGGACGAGTCTGGGTTTGGCGGCTGCCAGGAGAACGGTACTTGTCTGACTGCATTGTGCCAGCTGTGAAGTTTGGTGGAGGGGGGATTATGGTGTGGGGTTGTTTTTCAGGAGCTGGGCTTGGCCCCTTAGTTCCAGTGAAAGGAACTCTGAATGCTTCAGCATACCAAGAGATTTTGGACAATTCCATGCTCCCAACTATGTGGGAACAGTTTGGGGATGGCCCCTTCCTGTTCCAACATGACTGCACACCAGTGCACAAAGCAAGGTCCATAAAGACATGGATGAGCGAGTTTGGTGTGGAAGAACTTGACTGGCCTGCACAGACTCCTGACCTCAACCCGATAGAGCACCTTTGGGATGAATTAGAGCGAAGACTGCGAGCCAGGCCTTCTCGTCCAACATCAGTGTCTGACCTCACAAATGCGCTTCTGGAAGAATGGTCAAAAATTCCCATAAACACACTCCTAAACCTTGTGGAAAGCCTTCCCAGAAGAGTTGAAGCTGTTATAGCTGCAAAGGATGGGCCAATGTCATATTAAACCCTATGGATTAAGAATGGGATGTCACTTAAGTTCATATGCGTCTAAAGACAGATGAGCGAATACTTTTGCAATATAGTGTAACTACTTCATAAAAAAAAAAAATCCTGTTAATTTCAAACACATTTGGCATTTTATTACATCTCAAGTATTCTAAACAAACTAATCTCTTTTATGATTGTATTAGTCAATGTGAGCCCACTTCAAAAGACATTTTTCAAAGCTATTCAACCCACTTAAGAAAAACAATGTGTTTTATAGGGGCCTTTAGCCCCTATAATGAGGGGGCTTTTTACCCTAAATACCATCCTTTCACTTATGGGACAGTTATTGAAAACTTTTTGATTTATTGACCTTAAACAAAATGTAAAATGATAAATTAGTATTTTGTCTTAAAAGAAATGGGTTAATTTCAGGGATTTTCATTAGCTACATAAATTTGCAAAATGTAAAAAATATAAAAAATTTGATCAGATTGCCTCACAATCAACCTTTAGACATTACACGCAAAGATCTCATGGAACAAGAAAATCTTGAAGTGCATAGTGACAATCACCAAGTTTAAATGTTCAAGTCCTTGTTCGGGTGCCACTCTGTAATGGTGGCGGCCCCTGAACTAAATTTAAATTAATAATTTTAAATCAAATTCGGGTGCCAGACAGGTTTGGGCCCATCAAAATTAATACCTTTGACCCAGATAGCTCTTAAAGCCACCAATTACATGCAATAAAAATTCACAAAATAAGAGTGTATCAAATTTCAAAGCTTAAGTATATTATTCAAATAGCATCAAGAAACCAGTAAACAAAAGGCAAGGAGTCCAAGACTCACACAAACAAAATACCAGCAATAATCATAAATACATAAATCACAACAGAACAAAACAGCCAACAATAATTATTAAAGTGTGTGTGTGTGTGTGTGTGTGTGTGTGTGTGTGTGTGTGTGTGTGTGTGTGTGTGTGTAAATATATGAGAGAGAGAGTTCAGGCAGTAGGAGAGTTTGTGAATGGTGCACGCTGGGTCACGGAGAGTTTGCATGTACCTGTTTGGTGACTGTGGGCAATACTGCAGGATGCAGAGTGGGAGTTCAACAAACGGGAATTCAGGTAGGTCCGAAGTTCCAAGGAATCACCTGGCGCTTCCCCTTTAGACCTTTAGTTTTCCATCACACCTTGACCATGGAGCTCTTCGGCAGTTGCAGATCCTCTGAACTTGTGCCACCCCACTTTTAATCAAGAAGTGCAATCAACGGCTATGAAAATCCCGCCCTCACTCTCTGGTGATGAGCACGGTCAAATTAGTCCCTTTGATTTTACTTCTTCTCTCCTCCGATCACGTTCCTTATCAACATCACGGTGCAAAAACAAACTTTCTCCTTACTCTTCACCTCACCCCAGTCTCAAACCTCTCTTGTTTTTGGTGAACTCCTGTTCTTCACCGTTTCCTTTATTGTTGCCACCTAGCAATCTAACAAGCAGACATTTTAGGTAGTGGTGGTGAAGCGCAGTTCTGCTCTGCCACATCACTGTTGAATAGCGGAAGAGAAGCTATTACTGAGGCAAGGCTCTCGGGAGCGCGCTTAAACGTCACATCCTTTGGATTTTCCAGGCAAAACCGAATCGCTCCCTTTGCATGAAAATCAGTATACAGGCTTTAAAAGGCAACCTAGGAATTCCGGGAGGGGCTCATTTTTTAAGTTGCCTTACAAGCCGTTCACACATTAGCAAAAAAAAAATTACGAATATTACATGAAAATTGTTACATACTGCACCTTTAAACAATAGGCTACATGAACATATTATTTGGAGTCCTCCATGTGTGTTTTGCACCACCGAAGTGGTGGTGGCGTAATGGGCTAAAGCACATAACTGGTAATCGATCCCCACAGCCACCACCATTCTGTCCTTGAGCAAGGCACTTAACTCCAGGCTGCTCCAGGGGGATTGTCCCTGTAATAAGTGCACTGTAAGTCGCTTTGGATAAAAGCGTCTGCCAACTGCATACATGTAAATGTGTTTTGCGATATTAATGTTAACGATTAATTGATCATTAATTTCCACAATGATCGATTATGAAAATGTCTGAAAATTGACATCTCTAGTCAGTAACAATGATTGGATGAATACAGCTCACAACCTGTCAATGGAGCAGCTCTTTTATTGAAATTTAGGCAAGATAATCCTCCCTTTTGTCTTCTGAAACATACCACGAAAACACGCAAAAGGAATACCGTATCTTTATCATGCCAGTTATCATGTTTAATAAAATTAATAATTTGATGATTCAGGTTCTAGAGGCTTCAGCAATATTATCCCAAACAACCTTCCAATTAATAACACACCGCAAAAGTTCCAACGCCCGGTTGCATAAAACACCTTAAGTTTTTCCCTTAAGTATAACACTATAAGCGTGATTTCCCCTTACTAATGGAATAACTTGAGGGTTTTGCATATAACCCCTTTGACATTTCTCTTAGGTTATGTTCACACAGTCAGTGTTTGGGATTGACAACTGTATTTACTTACAGGTGTGAGTCTTGAAATGTTCCGTTCATACAACAGCTTACAGTAGCGGCTTGAATACTGTCTGTATGAATGAACAACCAAAGACACAACCGTTTTCGAACACCTGTAATCATAGTTCTATCAGGAAGACTTGCAGACTTGAGTGAAATTCAAGATGACATTTCTTTGATGAATATAAAACAGAAAATGTAATGTCTTTCTTTGATGTAAGCCCCGTCTGGCGGTCCGAAGAAGTTGTACTCGGAACAGTCATACCCTGCCGGAGATAGGAGGCAGGGGCGAGGAGCATACCCCTGTGCAGGACGGGGCTTGACCTGTGGTGGTGGGGTGGTGGAGGTTGCTGTGTTAGCACAACTGAAACAGCAATGTGATAGAATGTGAGCAGACTTATAAAGCAATGGCTTATATGTGATTTGCTAGGGTTACCTAGATAATCGTGCGATGATGTACAGCTGCTAGTCTTCCCGCTAGAACTACGCTGCGCTTACACTGACAGTGACTAAAAGATGGCGATGTCTATAACACTGGCATGTCTGATCACAATTGCCACCACGTTATTATATAAATGAGTCCAATCAAGGGTTTAACTGTAATAAATTTCTACCCTTACCATGAACACAACATGTCCCTACCAACTTTCAGAAGATCGAAAATGTCCCGACCAACATTTGGGCAATTTTACCACATAGAAAACTTTATGTTTGTATTTTTATTTTAATAACTATTAAAGTTACTCAGTACAGTTATGTATGTGTAAATTATTTTCCGACCTCTTAAGAAGCAGCGCAAAAACAGCGTTGTCATGTTGCACCTCTTACTTTTCTCAGCACTTTTTAGGATGCATCAATCACAGTCGTTTGTGATTACAACTGCATAATATTTTTTTCAAACTCATTTTATGGAGGTTACACTGACGGATTTCAATTTGTATCTGAGGTACAATCCTCAAAATTAAAAAAAAAATTGTGTAAAAATATTTCCTGTGGAAGTAAAAAAAAAACATACTGTGTTTTGAATGCAGACCAATTAATGGAGGATTCTGCTTTTACGGCTGGTAAGTGCCCTCTTCAGGAAGGCACCTTTGAATTTGATCAACTGTGCCTGGTATAAGAGGTGGATTAGAGGTGCAAGATATTTAGATGATTGTCTACCTGTGCAGAGAACTGATTGCCATCCCAAATTAAGAATATTAGTCAGTAGGGCTGTAGGATATATATATATAAATATCCGCAATATATCCAATGAACTTGCAATATGATTTTAATGCAGCCATTCTTACAGTTTATAAAGAAGCAGAGAGCAGAAAATACTAGGCACGCTTCTGGTATGTGTGTTGCTTCTTGTTAGTAATTTCCCATATTACATGACTGTCTAATCTCTACTCCTGCAATAGTTTCAAGATGGTTCTTCCTATCGCCAAAAATTAGTCCTGGCAAGCTGTACTCTTCATTTGGTTCTATTTTCTTTTTTAGAAACCTTGTAACTCATAACACTTAAGGTGAAGTTTTCCTAACCTTAAGGTTTACTTAGGAAAATGGCAGTTAAGCAACACTTAATGGTTTTTATGGTGCACTTAAAGGGATAGTTCACCCAAAAATGAAAATTCTCTCATCATTTACTCACCCTCATGCCATCCCAGTTGTGTATGACTTTCTTTCTTCTGAAGAACACAAATTAAGATTTGTAGAAGAATATTTTAGCTCTGTAGGTCCATACAATGCAAGTGAATGGGTGCCAAATTTTTGACGCTTCAAAAAGCACATAAAGGCTTCATAAAAGTAATCCATATGACATATGCATATGGCGATATGCATGAAGAATGTGAATCACTAAAAACACAAGAAGAAGAATGTGAAAGTGAAAGTTAAAGTGGAGATTGACTGAGCAGGGAGGAGAAATTTCATTTTTTGGTGAACTATTCCTTTAAGTAAAAACTAAATATTTAAGGGAAATTGTAAAGGATTGTGACGTTTTACCTTTAAAAAACCTTCAGTTTTACTTATTTTCTGCAACACACTTAAGTTTAAGGGAAACATTAGGGAGATCTTAAGGGAAAATTACACTTAAGGGCTTTATGCAGCTGGGCACATGTCCTTACTGCCAATTAATAAAGATTTATTAGAACATTCCAATATTTTATCATATAATTTGGAGACCACAGAGCACTTTTTATCTAGAGTAAAGATGTCACAAAGGGGATGGAGATCAACTTTGGTTCCTCAAGGTAAAATATTTAGGCTCTGAGAATAGACATGATAGAGCAGGGGTACTCAATAGGCGGACTCCGGTCTGGATCCGGACCGATAGACATTTCAATCCTGACCGAACTCTAAACCTTTGTGCTAGTTATCTGACACCTGGCTAAGTGATTGTGTAAACATACGTGTATATGCACATGGAGCGGGACTAAAGCGCGCTCAGCGCTAGAGCGAAATATTTCTATGCGCTTTATTCCCACTCCTCGCGCATTGCCCCTCTCCCCGCTACAGACATGAGGTGCCGCATAAAGCCTAATTTACTGCACATACGAGTTGTTGGTGTGGTTATTTTAACATTAAAAACATTAACGTGGCACCTTTAGACTATAAAGTTTTTTTTCCCCGTCTAAATTTAGCTTTATTAATCAGCATGTTATGAGCCTTTCATAATAAACAAACAGATTTTTGCAGATCATCATAGTTGTCAAGGAAAACTATTTATACTTGTTATGCAAACAGTATTTTAAAGCTTCACTGTTGTGATGTAAATTGTTTTTTTGTTGTTGTTAATAGATTCTTACTTTAAGAAAATATAAAAATGGCCATTCAGACTTTTACATTTTTATAAATGTTCTCTCAGGGGATATCCCTGAACCCCCATAAAGTGTTTTTTATCTGTCAAATGGCCTCCTGTGTCCCATACATACATATATATATATATACACTATATTGCCAAAAGTATTCGCTCATCTGCCTTTAGACGCATATGAACTTATGTGACATCCCATTCTTAATCCATAGGGTTTAATATGATGTCGGCCCACCCTTTGCAGCTATAACAGTTTCAACTCTTCTGGGAAGGCTTTCCACAAGGTTTAGGAGTGTGTTTATGGGAATTTTTGACCATTCTTCCAGAAGCGCATTTGTGAGGTCAGACACTGATGTTGGACGAGAAGGCCTGGCTCACAGTCTTCGCTCTAATTCATCCCAAAGGTGCTTTATTGGGTTGAGGTCAGGACTCTGTGCAGGCCAGTCAAGTTCTTCCACACCAAACTTGCTCATCCATGTCTTTACGGACCTTGCTTTGTGCATTGGTGCGCAGTCATGTTGGAACAGGAAGGGGCCATCCCCAAACTGTTCCCACAAAGTTGGGAGCATAGAATTGTCCAAAATCTCTTGGTATGCTGAAGCATTCAGAGTTCCTTTCACTGGAACTAAGGGGCCAAGCCCAGCTCCTGAAAAACAACCCCACATCATAATCCCCCCTCCACCAAACTTCACAGTTGGCACAATGCAGTCAGACAAGTACCGTTCTCCTGGCAACCGCCAAACCCAGACTCGTCCATCAGATTGCCAGATGGAGAAGCGTGATTCGTCACTCCAGAGAACGCGTCTCCACTGCACTAGAGTCCAGTGGCGGCGTGCTTTACACCACTGCATCCGACGCTTTGCATTGCACTTGGTGATGTATGGCTTGGATGCAGCTGCTCGGCCATGGAAACTCATTCCATGAAGCTCTCTACGCACTGTTCTTGAGCTAATCTGAAGGCCACATGAACTTTGGAGGTCTGTAGCGATTGACTCTGCAGAAAGTTGGCGACCTCTGCGCACTATGCGCCTCAGCATCCGCTGACCATTTTACGTGGCCTACCACTACGTGGCTGAGTTGCTGTCATTCCCAATCGCTTCCACTTTGTTATAATACCACTGACAGTTGACTGTGGAATATTTAGTAGCGAGGAAATTTCACGACTGGACTTGTTGCACAGGTGGCATCCTATCACAGTACCATGCTGGAATTCACTGAGCTCCTGAGAGTGGCCCATTATTTCACAAATGTTTGTAGAAGCAGTCTGCATGCCTAGGTGCTTCATTTTATACACCTGTGGCCATGGAAGTGATTGGAACACCTGAATTCAATTATTTGGATGGGTGAGCAAATACTTTCGGCAATATAGTGTATGTATATATATATATATATATATATATATATATATATATATATATATATATATATTTAAACACAAAAACTGTACTGCTATCACTCAGCTTCAAAACGAACTGTTGATCTTATCTTTTAATATTCATATCCAAGTGCCCTCGACTGATGAAATCTTGATGAAATAGTTTAATCTTTTGGTAGAAAAGATCTCTCAGACCCCACTACTTTGGCTGTCTCTGGGCCCCCAATGTCCTCATCCCTGCTCAGTTTTGAAGAGACTGTTTTGACTGTTTAGGAATATATATATATATTTATATAAATATTTTTTATTTATTTTTTATTTTTTTACAAAGTACTATTGCTGCCAACGTGGCAAGTTATAAAAAATGATAAAAAAAAAAAAGATATATTATTTCATAGCCATATAACTACTGACACCATGTAAGCTACATATTATTATCCGGACCTTTGCTGGTAAGGAAATGTAGAGACCGGACCTCTTGGAACTTTAATTGTGTACCCCTGTGATAGAGCAAAGATATTCTGACTGATTTTGAGGCTGCAACATTAGGTTCATTTGCCACAAAGAATCTCTTTTGCTAAAAATGTAAAACCTCTTTTCACAAAGTCTTTTTCAGTTGCCCTCAATCGTGTCCTGTTTTAGCCTTTTGAAGCCATTGCTGAAATAAATTGCACTGTTTACAGAGGAAATGATGTACTCTGACCTGACCATTTCCTGTACAAATAGCTTTTTGTCCATCTGAATGTCACATTCCTGGATTTGGCAGAAAGAGAGAGAGAGAGAGAGAGAGTGCACACTGTTATTGTTTTCCGGGGTCATCACTCTCGTGATGGCCCTCTTACGTTGCAGTCTGAGTACAAAATTCACAGTCGTCAAGTGCCAAATGCAAGTAAAAGTAGGCTTTGATGTGTAAATAAAATTAATGTACTCGCCAGTAGTCTGTAACTTAATAGGAACTGCAGTTTAATCCATGGTTTAGATTCAATGAATAAATCAAATTGAATGATTTAATCTAATAAAAGTAGAATGATAGTCCAATGCAAGCTATTCAAATTAAGGACATGCAAACTGTCTACTAAAGAAAATCTGTTAAAACTTGCCTGCCTTCTAAGAACTTAACTTAACTAGGATGCCTTTAAAGGTGTGCTCAGTAATTTTTTTCCTTATTAAAAAAAGTTGTACTCCTTAAGAAACTGCAATTTTGAAACATACTGTATGTATAAAATCATGACCACTTGAGATGAAGACTCATATCAGTCATATCAGTAACCTTATAAAAGCTGTTTTATTCTACAACCCCAATTCCAAAAAAGTTGGGACAGTATGAAAAATGCTGATAAAAACAAAAAGGAGTGATTTGTAAATTATATTCAGCCTTTGCTATATTTAAAGCACCACAACTACACATTATATGAAGTTTTACCTTGTGAAATGTATTGGGTTTTTTTTAATATACAGTAATTACAAATCAGATGATTGCAACACACTCCAAAAAAGTTGAGACGGGTAATTTAAGACTAATAATGATTTGACGAGTTAAAATAACAAGGCGATGTGAAACAGGAGATGTTAAACAGGTGAGGCAATCATGTCATAGTATATAAGGAGCCTCTAAAAACAGCAAAAAGAGAAAGGATCAAGACTTGTCAATTCAGCAAATAATCCAGCACTTTGAGAACAATGTTCCCCAAAGACAAATTGGAAGGATTTTTGCCATTTCAGCCTATACAGTGCACAATATATTTAAAAGATTTAAGGAATCTGGTCAAATCTCAGTGCGTAAAGGGCAAGACAAAAACCACTTCTGAATGCGATTGATCTCTGACCCCTCAGACATTACTGTCTTAAAAAACATAATTCATCTGTAATGGATATCATGAACATGGGCTTGGGATAACTTTAGTAAAGCTTTGTTAGTCAACACCATTCACCATTGCATTCACAGATGCAAGTTAAGACTTTACTATGCAAAGCAGGAACCCTACATCAACACAGTCCAGAAGCAGTGCCGGCTTCTCTGAGGTCGGTCTCAGATGGAATGTGGAACAGTGGAACCAGGTTTTTTGGTCCGATGAGTCCACATTTCAAATAGTTTTTGAAAAACACAGCCACTGTGTTCTCCGGGCCAAAGAGGAAAAGACCATCCATGCTGTTATCAGCATCAGGTCCAAAAGCCAGTGTCTGTATGGGCCAGGGGTGTGTCAGTGCCCATGGCATGGGTAACTCGCTCATCTGTGAGAACACCATGAATGCAGAAGATCTGTAAAAATTTTGGAGCAGAATATACTGCCATCCAGCACGTCTTTTCCAGGGACATCCCAGAATTTTCAGCAGGACAACTTCAAACCACATACTGGCCGAATAAGCAGAGAGTGTGGGTGCTAGATTGGCCTACCTGCAGTCCTGACCATCTCCAGTTGAGAACGTGTGGTGCATTATGAAGTGCACAATATGGCAACGAAGACCCCGTACAGTTGTGCAGCTGAAGACCTGCATAATGGATGAATGGGGGAAAATTCCACTTTTTAAACTTAACAAACTTGTGTCTTCAGTGCCTAAATGCTTAATATGTGTTATTAGAAGAAATGGTGATGTTTCATAGTGGTAAACATGCGAATGTCCTAACTTTTTTGGAGTGTGTTGCAATCATCTGATTTGAAATTACTGTACATTAAATCCACACCCCTAGGTGTCAAGTTTAAGTCCAAGACAACAAGCATAAACCCCATGTGGTTAACCCACCAAAACAAACATATTAGAAACAAAATTGTAAGGAGTCATCTTTGCTGTTTTGTGACAGTTGCAGTTTCATTGAGAGATTGATAGCTTGTATGCTGCAAGCAACACAATAACCAGTGTTTTTTGTTTTTACAAATATGCAAGGAAACAGCTTAATAATCCCCTAGTCATATGGACATAAATCATATTTTTATATATATATATATATATATATATATATATATATATATATATATATATATATATATATATATTTTTTTTTTTTAATAGAAAATAATGCAAAATATATTTTCATGGCCAGTAAATTTTCTCAATTCACACACCATTTACAGCAAAAACGTCCTGGTTACTTGCGTAACCTCCATTCCCTGATGGAGGGAACGAGACATTGTGTCGATGTAGTGACACTAGGGGTCACTCTTGGGAGCCCGAGACACCTCTGGTCTTTGATAAAAGGCCAATGAAAATTGACAAGTGAATATTTGCATACCACTCCCCCGGACATTCAGGTATAAAAGGAGCTGGTATGCAACCACTTATTCAGGTTTTGTGCTGAGGAGCCGAGACAAGGTCCCGGCCATTTCAGCGGGTAGTTCAGTGTTGTGGCAGGAGGGACACAACGTCTCGTTCCCTCCATCAGGGAACGGAGGTTACACAAGTAACCAGGACGTTCCCTATCTGTCACTCACTCTACGTTGTGTCGATGTAGTGACACTAGGGGTCCCTATACGAAATGCTGCAACTGGCTGAACTGTGTTACGTAAACTGGCGGTGTGTGACAGGCAAACTACAGTGTGCCCCATAGCCAGCACACCAGGCCGACACGTAACCTCTCCCAACACTGTTATGAGTGTCGAACGGCCCTTTGGGGACAAGTCGACTACCCAAAAGATAGAGATGGCCTAGCCCAGTCATGGCCTCTTATCCCCTTTTTTTCCTCTCCCCCCCAAAAAAAGGGAATTAACCGACTAGGGCCACCAGGTCTAGTCGGGGGGGGGGGGGTGTCCCTCCCAAGGGGAAGACACCATGGAGACCACACCCAGGGATTTAAGTGGAAATGCGTCACATGGTCTTGCCAAGCTTTGTTGGAAGTATGCCATGTGGAGAAGTCCCATGGTAGGTCCTACCCTACGGGGAAGGAGTTACTACAAGCATGGTGACTGGGGTAGAGGGGCCTCTGCCCAAGGAAGACGCAGTTTACCAACAGGGAAACGAATTAGCGGAAGATCTACACCGCATGGGGTTACATACGGGGAATCACCACATACGGAGCACCTACCCCAGTACAGGGCTTAGTTAGCATGTGTGCTGAGCTGGCAGCAAGTTTCTCCGCAAACTCGTCTGCCACGGGGCTCGGAGGAACTCATCCAGGGAACACAGTTTGTGAACACTACTGGGAGTCAACGGCGCACATCTTCAGCTCAGGGGAGGTGAAAGGCGCTATGCGCAAGCGATACACCCAGCCAGCTGTCCCGGACTTACTTGCTTGTGCGTGCCACTACACGGGACGAAACCGGTGATTGTAGAACCTCGCAAAGGTGTTGGGTGTTGCCCAGCCCGCTGCTCTGCAAATGTCTGTTAGAGAGGCACCACTGGTCAAGGCCCAGGAGGCCGCTACACCCCTGGTAGAATGGGCCTGTAGCCCTACCGGGGGTGGCACGTCCTGGGCGTGATATGCCATACTTATGGTGTCAATGAGCCAGTGGGCGATCCTCTGCTTGGAGACAGCGCTTCCTTTCCGCTGTCCACCAAAGTAGACAAAGAGCTGCTCAGAGACTCTAAAGCTCTGGGTGCGATCCAAATAGATGCGTAAAGTGCGCACCGGTCACAGCAACGCCAAGGCTGGGTCTGCCTCCTCCTGGGGCAGTGCTTACAGGTTCACCACCTGATCCCTAAAAGGGGTCGTGGGAACCTTGGGCACATAGCCCGGTCGGTGTCTCAGGATCATGTGAGAGTAGCCCGGACCGAACTCCAGGCATGTTTCGCTGACAGAGAACGCTTGCAGGTCTCCTACCCTCTTGATGGAAGTGAGCGCAGTCAGGAGGGCAGTTTTCAAAGAGAGTACCTTAAGCTCAGCTGACTGCAAAGGCTCAAAGGGGGCTCTCTGTAGACCTTGAAGAACTACAGAGAGGTCCAATGAGGGAACGAGGCGTCTGAAAGGATTCAACCTCCTGGCGCCTCTCAGGAACCTGATGATCAGGTCGTGCTTCCCTAAGGACTTACCGTCCACTGTGTCGTGGTGTGCCCCTATAGCGGCTGCATACACTTTCAAGGTGGAGGGGGACAGCCACCCTTCCAACCTCTCCTGCAGGAAGGAAAGCACCGATCCGACTGCGCATCTCTGGGGGTCTTCGCGTCAGGAAGAACACCACTTAGTGAACAGACGGCACTTAAAGGCATACAGGCGCCTCGTAGAGGGGGCCCTAGCCTGAGTGATCGTGTCTACCACCGCAGGTGGACCACCTGAGGGTGGAGTCTCCACTCTCCCCTGAGGGTAACCTGCCATGACAGCGCATCCGCTGCAGTGTTGAGGTCGCTTGGGATGTGAGTGGCTCGCAGAGACTTGAGGTGCTGCTGACTCCAGAGGAGGAGACGGCGGGTGAGTTGTGACATACAACGGGAGCGCAGACCACCTTGACAGTTGACATATGCTACCGTTGCCATGTTGTCTGTCCGAACTAACACATGCTTGCCATGGATCAACGGCCGAAACCTCCGCAGCAACTCAAGGCATTTGAGCCCGTCCATAAGCCGGCGGCTGCATGCCCGTTGCATACAGTGCCCCAGCCCGTTTTGGAGGCGTCTGTCATAACCACGACGCGCCTGGAGACTTGCTCTAGGGGAAATGTGAGGTCGGTCCAAGGACTGAAGAGGTGGTGACAGATCAGCATGATGGCCACGCGATGTGTCCCGCGAGTCTGAAGCCAGTGCTGAAGCGGTCTCATATGCATCAACCCGAGTGGAGTGGCCACCGCTGAGGATGCCATATGCCCCAGGAGCCTCTGAAAGAATTTCAGTGGAACCGCTGTTTTCTGTCTGAACGCCTTCAAACAGGTCAGCACCGACTGTGCGCGCTCCAACTCCAAACCGAGAAAAGAGATGTTCCGAAGACTTAGTCGGCTGAGGTGCGAGAGCACCAGGTCCCTGTGTGCACACAAACACATCCCGAGAGCGAGCTAGGACTAGCCAATCGGCGAGATAGTTGAGGATGCGAATGCCCACTTCCCTTAATGGGGCAAGGGCTGCCTCTGTGGCCTTCGTGAAGACACGAGGGGACAAGGATAGGCCGAAAGGGAGGACCTTGTACTGATACGCCCAACCCTCGAATGCAAACCGCAGGAAGGGTCTATGTCGAGGTAGAATCGAGATATGGAAGTACGTGTCCTTCAGGTCTACCGCCGCGAACCAATCTTGATGACAGACGCTCGCCAGAATGCGTTTTTGCGTCAGCATCTTGAACGGGAGTCTGTGTAAAGCCCGGTTCAGTACTCGCAGGTCCAAGATTTGCCGCAACCCACCGCCTTTTTTAGGTACAGTGAAGTAGGGGCTATAAAACCCCTTCTTCATCTCTGCCGGAGGGACAGGCTCTATCGCATCCTTCCATAGGAGGGTAGCGATCTCCGCGCGCAAGGTAGCAGTGTCCTCGTCCTTCACCGAGGTGAAGTGGATGCCGCTGAACCTGGGCGGGCGCCTGGCGAGCTGAATCGTATCAGCCATCGCGACGGATTGGAAAGTGCAAGCCATGCATCCAAGCTCCGGGCAAGGGGGAAAAAGGGGACAATCTCGTCGGACATACCGGCAGGTGGGGCCTCGCGGCGGGGCGGAGCCCAAGGTGCCACGCCATGTTGTGGCCGTGCTGAGTTCAGGGACATTGAAGCACTTACCTGGCTCCTCGTGACCACCCCCGGAACAGCCTGGGATGGGGGAGGAAGAGGCCTGTCTTCGTGACCCGTGGAGACTGTCACATCGGGGGTGGATTTGTGCCACAGCTGGGCGTGCAGGGGCGGGGAGACCAATGCTGGAGCGCCAAACCTGCAAAGATGAAATTGTGGACGGTGGTCGTGACGATGGCCGTGCACACCGGGTATGTGACCCAGGGAATGAGGAAACCACTTTTTTGCTGAACTCTTGGGTACCGCAGCCACTTGGGTATGCGGTGAAATTAAATGAAAAGGCAACAAAAGATTCTCCTCCCGGCCCTCCACTGGGGGATGGAGTGGTCTGTTTACCAGCTCCAAGGCAGTGTGTTTCGTTGACCCTGGGTTGCCCGTCTCAGGGGAGCTTCGAAGCCTTTTGTGGGTTCTTGGCGGCCGGCCGTGAGACGGGTGTCGTCTGCTTCCTGCGCAGGGGGATGCCCTTGGCGACGAGCATGCGGGGTGCAGGATCTTGAGCTGCGCCGGGGCAGGATGTGCCAGATAGCCTCCGTCTGCTGCTTCACCGTCGAGAACTGCTGGGCAAAGTCCTCGACGGTGTCGCCGAATAGGCCAACCTGGGAAATGGGGGCAGCAAGGAACGTGCCTTGTCGGCCTCACCCATCTCAACCAGGTTGAGCCAAAGGTGGCTGTCCTCGCCGTGAGACGAGCCGGCGGACTCATCCGAAAGCCCGATCAGGGCCAAATCGCCCCCAGTGCTAGCCGCGTTGGCCTCATACCCATAGGTAGAAGGACCGAGGCAGGGAGTTGCAACGTTGCCGTGGTCATGTTCTCGCAATGAGTACATGATCCATCCACGAACGCTGTCTCCACGTGGGTCACGCCCAGACACGAAAGACAGCGATCGTGACCATCAGAAGTTGAGAGATAACGACCGCAACCAGGAATAACACACAAACGGAAAGGCATTTTTAAAAAGATGCGTCTTTAAAAAGACGTTCCATGTGTGCCGCTCTTTTAGAGAAATAAACTCTTTTAGAAAAATATACTCTCTTATTTCTGCCGAAGCGCCCAGGGGCGTTCTCTGCAGTGCACCAGTGGAGGGAGAAGCCGCTGAAATGCGCCGGCGGACTCATCCGAAGTGAATGAACGGTCAGCTCAGTAAACATCGACCGTTCGTCTCCAAATAGAAAATCTGAATGAGTTGTTGCATACCAGCTCCTTTTATACCTGTATGTCCGGGGGAGTGGTATGCAAATACCACTCGTCGATTTTCATTGGCCTTTTATCAAAGACCAGAGGTGTCTCGGGCTCCCAAGAGTGACCCCTAGTGTCTACATCGACACAACAGCTAGTGAGTGACAGATAGGGAACCCTGGTTATAGTCTGGCTGTTAAAGTGAGGACCACCTCTTCAAAAGACCCCTTCAGTGAGAGTTTTGAGTCAATATCTAGTTAAGCTAATACACTGCAACTCATTAAGATGTATACTAAACTGAACCTTTAAATGTATAAGTGTCACCTGGGTTCGAGTCATATACAGTACATGGTAATAATGGTGGGCTCTTAACGGATCTCCTGCTGGGTTAATTGGATGACACATTAATTGCTTGGGCCGGTACTCAGTAAAGAGGAATGCTAATTATGGGGTGCTGCTTCTAATAAAAAGACTCTTTCAGCATCACAGACATTTGGTTGGCAACGTATTTTTTTTTTTTTTTTTAGAGAGATTTTGCATTACTGGCTTATTAGGCAATGGGAATAGAGGCCTGTGACAGCTGCAATGCGCCCTCAAGCTGAGAGGGAAATGTTGAGGGGGGGCACAGTGAACAATCATAATGCGAGTCTCCTCTCTGCCCCCAGAACCACTCGGGCCAGATTAGTGTGTACAGTAATTGAAGTTCTGTTTCAGCCATTGCTGTTCTGAGTTGATGTCAAAAGAAGAGGACATGCAAGAAAGCGGTGAACAGAGGGATGCATGCATACATGGTAGTACTGCATGCTCTTAAATTCCACAATCCAGTCCTTTGCCAACCCTTGTTTAGTTGGCACATGGCTTTGCAATGACATCATCTGTGGAAAGATAAAGATGGAAATTGAGACCCAGAAAGAGCCAACATAAGCCAAGGACAGACTTTCAGCATTAGAGCTGGACAATATAGCCAAAAAAGATTTTATGTCTCAATATTGTTTCTGCCTTTTGATGATTGATGAGTATGTATTTGCAGTATTGCTGTATTTGTATGTTTGTGTTTTTATTTTTTATATATTTCAATGGTTTATAAGGGTGTGTTTTCAGAAGAAGCATCATTTTGACCAAACAGACATTGTTGCAAGAAGAAATAAAATGTTTAATGCAGTAGGTAAAATATAGTAAAAATCTTGTTAATATTAATCAAGACACTGTTCTTCACTAAATGAACACAAGAAAGAATAATAATTAATACTTTTAAAATGCATTAAATACATAATAATAATATGCACCAATATAAAACACAGATCTAGTAGTAAACTGTAATATGTATCTTTGTATATTTTCACTAAATCTATTTAATATATGAAAATAACAAGTCTTTTGTAAAATCTCTCAGTGATGATGCAAACGAATCGTCAGTTTTGAATCAGTTCATTGAAATGCACAGTTTCAACTGATTCACCGAAATAAATTAAACTTACCAACTCCAATGCCATTTTTGGTGCAGAACTTTAGATCAGATACGCTATTAAAACATCTCTGACGCTCTCATCATCGTCTTACTCTTAACGCTCTCATACTCATGAGTTGTGAGACACGGAGGGATCACAAAACTAGTCAAATGACAGTCTTTAGGAAACTTATTGACCGAACAGAAAGTGCATTCCAGTCACTGCAATATTCACAGTGTTGCTTAATTTAATATTGCCACCAAAATCATTCCCAATATATATTGAGAATATTTGATTATCTGCCCGCCCTTTTTGACAGAACTGATCCAGTGAGGGATGGGCTGCATGAATGAATTATTGAGTGATGGATGGAGAGGAAGGTTGATAGGGGTAGAGGGGCAGGATGTGATTTTTGCAGTCTTTGCCATAAGTTTTGTTAGTTATGTCAGTGTGACATGCTGTGCTTGGACACTCTGCCAGGCTCTGCCCTTAAGGAGTCCAGAATAGGATCTGCTCTGAGCGAGAAGCTTCCTGTCTTTCCTCTGGACCCTAACCTCGCTCTGCAGAACCACCTGCTCTGTCACGATAACGCACAAGGGTGACCCACATCCCCCTTAGGCTCATCCCCCCTTGTGTTGTGGGATGTGTCTCTTGTCAGCTTATGTGTCCTTAGCATTTACTCTGCCACTGCAATAAATGCAGGGCTAATACACTGACCTTCAAGCATCAGCAAGGTGACACCATTAGCTTTTGCCTTTTGTCTTAAAAACTAAAAGAATCTGGTTGCTCGCATTCAGCCTGGCAGAGGAAAAAGCATGTTGGTATTAACTCAAATGTCACCTTTAAATCAAGGATTTTAATTTGTGCTCTTTTACTGTAGCTCTTTGTAAATGGTTGAAATATATCAACAATTAAAAAAAGAATGTCTACACATATTTTCATTGTCAATTAGTCTTTGTTGATTGTCGATTTCATTGATCTCACAAGACCTAACAAAAGATCATTTAAACAAAAACGATGCATGACATGCCTTAATTAGAGTGGATGCAAGAAGATGATGCAGCTTGCCATCCAGGCACACTTAAGTAAAAATATTGGAGGCCAAAAGATCACATGGGGACCTTGGAAACACCAAGTATGATAAAAAAGGTCTAGTAGTACGACTTGTGTTCTATATATTTTCTCCTCGCCCTAACAAAAATTAAGAGTTCACATGCAAATGAGCTTTGCGGCAAATTTGTGGCAAATTGTCCATTATTGCCGAAGGTTTCCCGGAAGTTCATCACTACCGGTGAAACATTTGTGGCAAATCACAAGTTCATTTGCATGTGAAAATAACCAGCTGCAAACTTGCGAAAAATTTGCGGCAAGTTTGTGGCTAGTTTAGATTTTTTTGTAAGGGCAGCTCTCAAATCTCAGATATTTAAACTGAATGTTCCGGGTTCATTGGAAGTTAAGCTCAATCGACAGCATTTCTGGCATAATGTTGATTACCACAAAAATGTATTTCGACTCATCCATCCTTTTCTTAAAAAAAGTAAAAATCGAGGTTACAGTGCAGCACTTACAATGGAAGTGAATGGGGATGATGAAAGTGAATGTTGCCAAATTTTGGAGAGTTTAAGCACCAAATTGTGAAGCTTATAATTTTATAAAAGCACTTGCATTAATTTTTCTGTCAAAACTTAAGTATTAATTGAGGTGTAAAGTTTAAATTGTCATTTTTACAGTCGTTGTAGGGTGTTAGGGATTGTTGACATTGCATCGTCATGGTAACGAAGTAACTTTACACAGAAAAGCTCGGTAAGTGATTGTATCACACAAAATCATGTTTACACGCATATCATTTATGTCTTGTGGCTATACTTTTGAAACAATGTGTATTTTAACAGATTGGCCACATTGACTTCCATTGCCTCACTGTAACCAAGATTTTTGCTTTTTTTAAAGAAAAGGAGGGACGAGTCAAAATAAATGTTTGTGGTAATCAATATTATGCCACAAATGCTGTCGATTGAGCTTCACTTGTAATGAACCCGGAACATTCCTTTAAACCTGGCTTCTTTGTGAATTAGATTTTACGACAGAATTTTCATTTTTGACTCTAATTCTTTAAAGGAATGGAAAATGTTCACGGCTTAAGATCAATAAGAGTTTTTTCTCAAAAAACACTCACCTATTGGTCATTAAACATTTTCAAAGGATGGTTTCATCTTGTCTCAATTGTTATTTAGCATATGCCTTAATTTTTATTTAGCACAACCTCTAACTAAAGACGAAAGCTAAAAAGTTGATTGAGAGCTTTTGATTAACCAGTGCGTAAATCTGAAAAATCATCGATGAATAGTTCCAATAATAGTTAGATTAGTCAATCCAAATAATAATTGGTATCCCTAGTTCTTTGAAGTTAATTTTTATCATCTGAACTATGGCTCTCAACCAAGTGATGTCTATATAGTATATACTTTTGGAAAGACACACACTAAATCTGTCTCCACGAATACTTATCAATGAGAGCTACAGGGCAAGTGCAGTGATATTCACTTAATGCCTTCTCTGCTCTGATAAGTACACATATCTCAGCTGTGCTTTTAAAGTCATATCTTCATTTTCACAGCAGAGCTACAAAAAATAAAAAAATAAAATAAAATAAAAGATTTTATTTGAGACTGTTTATCTCTGTTATAACTTCACAGTACTTTGGTTTCTAAATATAGCACTACATTCTTTAATTTGTGTCTCTTTGGTTCTGGTATTTAAACATGCCTTTAAGCACACCTTTCTCTGGTTTTAGATTTCAAAGCTAATTGCTCCATTCCCTTTGTGGTGTGCTGACATCCTGGTGCTTGTAAATCTAGCTGTTCTATTTTTGGACGAGTTCTGTATTAAAGTGAAGGTTGGAGAGTGGAGATTCTTTGGGCAGGTGAGGAGCGGTTTGCATTTGAAAGGCAGGTGTAAATGCTTGTCATTTGTTCACGAGTTGCCGTTTCACTAGGTGAGCGGGTTTTCAGAGACTCTACCTAGTTCCCCTGTGATTGCTCTATCAAGAGCCAAAATGACAGAATGAAGGGGAAACTTTATTCTGTTTAAAGTAGAACAGTCTTGTAGCTGAAGTGTAAATGAAGAACTATGCGGCTAAATTTTTTAGATGAATTTAGGGCTGTATTTGAGTAAAGTAATGGACAAGTCTCAGTTGCCTCCGCTTCTGAGACCGCCAATCCGCACATCTTATCACGTGGCTCGCTGTGCATGACACTACGGAGACTCCACAAGTGGTGGCTCATGCTACTCTCCGTGTTCCATGCACAACTTACCATGCGCCCCACTGACAGCGAGAACCACTAATCACGACCATGAGGAGGTTACCCCATGTGACTCTACCCTCCCTAGCAACCAGGCCAATTTGGTTGCTTAGGAGACCTGGCTGGAGTCAGTTAGCACACCCTGGATTCAAACTCAGGACTCCAGGGGTGGTAGTCAGCATCAGTACTCACTGAGCTACCCAGGCCCCTACCCTCCTTTTCTTTAACAAAAAATAAATAAATATATGGGTTACAGTGAGGCACCAGTTGAAGTGAATGGGGCCAATCCATAAACATTAAAATACACACTATTTGAAAAGTATTGCCACAAGATGTAAATGGTATGTGTGTTAGCATAATTTTAATGTGATAAAATCTCTTACTAACCTTTTCTGTGTAAATTTATATCCAATTTTACAACTTCGTTGCCATGATGATGCAATGTCAACAAAACCTAAAATGACTGTAAAAACGACGATTTAAACAACTTTACAGCTCAAATAATACATGTGTTTTAACAGAAGAATTAATGCAAGTGCTTTTATACAATTATAAACACATTTCAGCCTTTACACCCTCCAAAAATTGGCCCCATTAACTTCTGTTGTAACTGCCTCACTGTAACCTCGATATTTGCATTTTTAAAGAAAATATATATATATATATATATTTCCTTTTTTTTTTCTTTTTTTTTTTTGGTAATCAACAATATGCCACAAATGCTGTTGATTGAACTTAACTTGTATTGAGCCCGAAATATTCCTTTAAGATTCCTGTGTAGATTTTTTTTTTCTCCCAATTATGCTATTGTGATGTATCATAACATATTTAATCATGACAAATGTAAAGCAATATATATTGTAAATCCTAGTATCATTATTTGATGTTTTGTCAACTATAACTCAACTTTTTACTACCCCAAATGATTGGATGATTGCTCTTATGAACTATAGAAAATTGCTAAATTGAAAGAAGATTGTTTTGATAATGTATTTGAATATTATTATTATTATTATTATTATTATTAAAGTATCTTTTATTATAGCAAAACTATTGTGAATGTGTATCTTTATTTACACACTCTCATATGAACAACCAGTTAGTAACTACTGGGCTGGGTATCACCAGTAACCTCATGATACGAAACATATTGCGATACACGTTGCTATTCGATACGTCACAATATCATGATTAGATTCAATTACGATTCACAAGCTTTCAGTTCAGATTTGGGAATATTTCGATTATAATGTCCATTTTGTTTACATACAGTATGAAAGAAATTCTCTTTCAGCTAATGTTGTTATTAATTTTACAGGGGACCTTCTAACTTGGTAAATTATGGAAATATAAAAATTACAATAATATCATCCGTTTTTCATTCTAGTCACATTTTAACTCTATTTTTTAAATATACAAATTCAATGCATTCCCTCAACAAATATAATTTATTGAAATTATATATATCAAAATCAAAAGTAACAGTCAGTATCTGGTGTGGCCACCAGCTGGATTAAGTACTGAAGTGCATCTCCTCCTCATGGACTGCACCAGATTTGCCAGTTCTTGCTGTGAGATGTTACCCCACTCTTCTACCAAGGCACTTGCAAGTTCCCGGACATTTCTGGGGGGAATGGCCCTAGCCCTCACCCTCCGATCCAACAGGTCCCAGACGTGCTCAATGGGATTGAGATCCGGGCTCTTCGCTGGCCATGGCAGAACACTGACATTCCTGTCTTGCAGGAAATCATGCACAGAAGGAGCAGTATGGCTGGTGGCATTGTCATGCTGGAGGATCATGTCAGTATGCGCCTGCAGGAAGGGTACCACATGACGGAAGAGGATGTCTTCCCTGTAACGCACAGCATTGAGATTGCCTGCAATGACAACAAACTCAGTCCGATGATGCTGTGACACACCGCCCCAGACCATGACAGACCATCTACCTCCAAATCGATCCCGCTCCAGAGTACAGGCCTCGGTGTAATGCTCATTCCTTTGACGATCTGCACACTCTATGTGTGTGTGTTTATGTTTATCAAAGGGAATAATTCAGCAGTGAATAGAGAGGGAGTTCTGTAGTACAAAGGGAAGGTAAATGACACACTCAGTGTGAGTAAACAGTCGATCTCATCGGACTGCACATCCAGACCCTCTCACTCATTAGGATCTGCTCCATATGCATCTTTTGAGGGTGTGTTTGCATATGAGATAGAGGAGATATTTGTATTATTGACTATCTACTGTTTCTACAAGAACTCTTCTGTGGTTATCCACTGTTTCCTGTAATGAGCTGTTGACATACTCCATCTGCAAATGTGTTTGTTTTTTTCACCACTGATTTTCCTCAATTGCCAATTAAAACTAAATCTAATGTATCTCTGTTCTAGAACTGGACTATATAGCTAAACTATATTTTTCAGCTTTTTGACAATATTCATATATTCTTTATTTATTTGCTCTGAAAAAACTTCAAAGTGATATTTCACTTTCTTTATCATTTACCAGTTTGAGGAATAATCATTTTGAAATAATCAAAACATGTTTTCCACACTCTTTTTCACTAAATTAACTTGATGAAGAATGATATTAAATAACTTTTATGCACCAATATAACAATACTATTGGAAACTAAATGGACAAATAAAAAGTACTTTAACGTTTTTTGCGATTTTCACAATTTAACTTTTTAACAGCAGTAAAATCATCAGGAATATAGTGAGAATATTCTATATACTGTCCAGCAATACTGTGTTACCTTGTCAAGTAAGGTTTTATGAGCATTGATATATGAGCAAATGATAATTAATTTATAGGCACCAATGAGGATTGAAAACCCTTGCTGTTAAGAATACACTGCATAAATTTGCATTACATGCATTTTATTTAGCCCATAACCCGCCTTAATGTGATCACATTAATAAATTATAGAGTGATTCTGTGATTCTTCACATCCGATTATTTGGGAAACATGAATATTCCTTCGTCTTTGCCATCCTCACGGTTCTGTCTCCATGCATACAGATGATATTTGAGGGTTATTGTTGAGACATTTGGATTGCCCTATGGGAGAGATGGAGAAGTGTAAAACCCAAGCCAGCCTATTAAAAAAATTACCCACATGTCTTATTACAGCATGGGATTATGCCTGACATGCACCAACTGGGCTGTACTGTATGTAAAGTAATGAGAAAGAGAGAAAGAGATGATGAGACCCTCCATATGGACGTCTCAGAGGGACTGTGATGAAATGCAAGTGAGCAGATCTTTAATGCTGTCCATACCACATGCCATGAGAGACATGCATATGGAATGGAGATGAAGACAGAGCCAAACCCAGCAGTTCAAGGGGGAGTTTTAGTACATCTCATCACATCATACAGGGATTTAATTGGGTAGAGACCAGGCAGTGCAGATGATCCCTCAAGGCCTCTGCATTTCACACTCATTCTAGTTAAGCCTTATTTATTGTGAGCTTAATAGGTCTTCACATACAAACAAAGAAGGATGAGATGTAAAGAGAATTTAGAGCTGGCATAGACCCCGTTTATTCTTGGTACTGAATAAAGATTCCAATCACAAGTGTACAGCAATAAAATACCCAAGTCCAAAACGTTTTGTGATCTGATCACTCGAACCAAATTCCGAGGTAGGCAGAAATGCATGTAAGAATTTGTAGTAGACATCGACCGACAGTGGATTTTGCTGTTACGATTACTATGGTGGTGGGAAAGGTGATAACCGATTAATCAGCCAATAGTTTTTAAAATCGATTTTTAGAATGTCAAAAAAAAAAAAAAAGAAATGTCTTTCCTGAATATGATGAGCACAGACAAAGAGTCTAAAGTGAATAAAATATAAGATGCAGTTTATTGTTCATTCAAAATCCCAAAAAGAAAATGATATGATATAAAAATTCAGATTTGGTGCATAATGTGGGACTTCTAAGGATAAAGCACAAAATACACTGGGGACTCTTATTTTAAAGTGAAGAAATGATGAAAAAACCATTGGCACAATTTTTTGCCAATAACGATAGTTCCAAAAACCAACTATCGGCACTGATTAATTGGCAAAACCAATATATCGGTCTACCTCTAATTTTGTAGTTTAAACACAAATGTGTCAAATTGGATGTTTTTATTTTTTATAATTTTTTTTAAAGAAGTAGATAGGGCTGTATATCGACAACCACCTCATGATACGTCTTGCGATACATCACAATATCATAATAGACCGTATTCATGCTAGCACCATCTTTGATTTTTAATGGGAATGACAATGAGGCTGTGAGGGATGGACTTACAGTCTCTTCAATGGACTGTACCACAGTTTAAAGTGGTTTTGGATCGTTCTGCAGACAAAACATTGATAAAATATCTGTCCAAGAACATCCTGTATACAAAGAGCTCCAGACAACATGAGTTGTGGAAAATCAGATGTGCTCTAGGAACAAAGACGGATTAGCCACCGGGCCGTTTGGGCCGTTGCCCAGGGGCCTCTCAGCCCAAAGGGCCCCGAGCTCTAAATCAATTATTTATTTATTTATTTATTATTAGATATCTATTATAAATCAACATAAATGTCAGCCTTACGTGAAATACCATTTGTTCGGCCAAATGCGTGCTGGACTACAGCAGCGCCGGCACAGACACTTGAGTGTGCGCTCAGGGAATCTGCGTCTCACAGATGCAGCGCATTTATTTGATGGACTACAGAAAACAGCATCTGATTCACAAACGCTTCCAAAGATAAGGTCCAATTTAACCTAGCTGTGTACAAAGCTGATAGTTTAAATGGTTAAAAATGGTTTAAAAGCGACAGAGTATGGAGGACTTTAAAATGTTTAAGTTGTGCATGCTTTTAATGTTTAATGATAAAGCGAAAGATGCCATAATACCCTAAATATGTGCACAGTAACCTTTTGTGATATTTGGAGTTCACGAACGGTTATTGTGTTATTTGTCGGGAGTCAGCACTCGGGAATAAAGAACGTTTATTGCCATGCATACGTCAAACAGAATCTCAGATAGCAGGGAATAAAGAGCACAGTGAGCTATGAGCTGAAATGGCACCATACATACACTACCAGTCAAAAGTTTTGAAACACTTACTCATTCTTTATTATAATTTTTTTTACATTTTAGAATAATAGTAAAGTCATCAAAACTATGGAATAACAAATGGAACTATGGGAATTATGTTGTGACTAAACAAAATCCAAAATAAATCAAAACTGTGTTATATTTTAGCATCTTCAAAGTAGTCACCCTTTGCCTAGAATTTGCAGACATGTACTCTTGACATTTTCTCAACCAACTTCTTGAGGTATCACCCTGAGTTGCTTTTTAAACAGTATTGAAGGAGTTCCCATCTATGTTGGGCACTTATTGGCTGCTTTTCTTTATTATTTGGTCCAAGTCATCAATTTCAAAAACTTTTTTTTTTTTAAATAATTTTAGTTTTATAATGAAATAAATTAATATGGTGGCACAATTATATTTTTGTTTACAAAACTAATTTCAAACATTTAAGCATACGCCTTCAGATCAAAAGATTTTTAAGATCATGAGAAACATTTAAGTCAAGTGTTTCAAAACTTTTGACCAGTAGTGTAGATCTTCAAATGATAAAATCACATTCAAGTCGAACAAAAATAATCTCTGTCACTGCCTTCAACATAGTAGGCCTATTCTTAACAAATGGAAAATGCGTAATTCTGCCCGGGGCAGGTTCACTTTCCATGAGGCAGCAAATGCTATGGATTACAGGACTTCTTCGGGATGCTTTGACTTTTAAATGATTCAGCATTTAACTTGTGTAATTGTTGTCTGCACACCAGAGCAAAAGGGGGAAAAAACATTGGCTCACTGTTTAACAAGCGCTGAAACTTTGTCAGGAGAAAAACTATCTTGAATGATGTGTAACAGTCACATTAAGTCCTCTTTGCAACCTAAACATCATCAGAATGTTGATTTGTGACACCAGTGCTGAAAAAGCTTGATGCAATGCAACAAATGGTGAAACAGAACACAGGTGTCTTGAGATGCATTAATAAATATTAAAGTTCTTTTAAATGCAGTGTCTAAAAAATGCGACGGTCCTAAGTTGTGGCACGGCGCAATGATCAAAGACGTCCTTCCAGTGCACATTTACATAAAAGACCATTTAATAACAGTGCAGACGCACTGGTGAACAGTCCGTAACTCGCCCTATAGCCTACTTTGAAAAACTGGCCCAAAACCTGTAGGTTTGTCGTGTGCCGTCGGACTCAGATTGGGCTGAAGACCTCTATACACGTGCAGAATAACCGAATAGTGATTTTGATATTTGAATACCATGCACAACCCTATTAATAACACATGATTTTGAATTGTTTATAATTAAAAAGTACATATAATTGGCCGTGTCAGACATTGCTACAAACTTTTCTTCCACTATTTGAAAAATCCAACCAAATCTGCCAAGCATCCTGTAGCGCATAAAGGTGAACGTAGTCATATCATGGGGGGCCTCCACAGTGTACCAGCCCATGGGCCTCTCAGGTCTTAATCCGTCCTTGTCTAGGAGCTTTATACAGCTTTAAACAGTTCGTGCCATTGAAAAGATGGTAAGTCTATCCCTCACAGCCTCATTTTTATTCCCATTAAAAATCAAAGATGGCACTTGTGTGATTAAGGTCAGTTAGATTGCGAATGAAACTGTGCCGTGCATGTGTGAGAGACCCAGCATGTCCACAACAGAAGAGTGGATCATGCAGGTTAAATTTTGTTCTCTGTCGCACCTTACACAAAGCTTGCGCTTATTTAGATGACGTGCTTCTTTATTATTGAAATGTTGCACGTGATATGAATACACAAATCAATAAAAATATCAATATAGGGATAGAAAGTATCAATACAATATAGTGAGAAAAAGTATTATGATATGTGATTGTATCTGCATAGCCTGGCAAAGTTAAAGATTTTGGCCCTGTTTACACCTGGTATTAAGATACATTTTGGGCCATTAGTTTGAAATGGGACAACGCTAAAGACAGGTGTAAATGGGGTCCAAAACATTTTGAGATTTGTCTACTTCAACCACATTTGGAGGTGTTTGAATGTTATCGAAAGCACATGTGACCACATTGGGCTTGTAGTGTAATGTTTATCTGTTTTAATCAATCAATCAATAATTTTTTTTCTAAAGCACATTTAAAAACAGCAAGTGCTGACCGAAGTGCTGTTCAGTAAGATTAAGAAGAGATAAGAAAAAATTACACACAAGTTCACACAAAATTATAACACAAACACATATCCATCTACACAGATCTATGAGATGATTTAAAAACATCAACAGTAAGAAAATTACAAACAACAGAGTCATGTACCCACAAAATATAACACAAACACATATCCACCTACTCAGATCCATAGGCTACAGAGAAAAGATGAGTCTTAAGAGATGATTTAAAAACATGAATAGTGGGACAAGATCTGATATGAACGGGTAAATTATTCCACAAAAGAGGGGCTGCTACTGACAAGGCACGGTCACCCTTGAGTTTTAGACAGGACCTGGGGACAAACAGCAGCATGCGTACAGATAGCAGCAAGGCACCACCCACTCACATGTCAATCAACCACTGAGCAAAAACATGAGTTTTACATTTTGCCGGTTACGTGCGGTTTTGAAAGGAAATAACCATCTGATTGGAAAATTTTAAATGCTTAAGAATTTCACTGAACTTTATATGTCATGTTTGTGCATAGATTAAATGCTAATTTAATAGGGAGAAAAAGTGTACATTTTTTCACACTTTCTTTTTCTTTTACTTTTTTTTTTTGCACTGTACTTTCATGCAGTTATACGCTGATGTAGTAGTGATTGATGTACTTGTATGTCATTATGAAATCAGACACCCTCCCCTCGAAATCCAAACACAAGTGGTCAAAAGAAATGCACATTACGACCAGGTAGAAATGGTGATGTGTCTCATCTGTCCACTTATGATTGGTTTACACCTGTATTTGCCGACAACTTGTGATTGGATCACCTGAAACGGATACCAGGTGTAAACGATTTCTCAGCTCATATCATTTTTCCCTCTACAAAGTTTTGTGCTTGACATCACGACTTATGGGACGGGCACTGTTTCATGGTTCATGGGTGCCCACAGATCTGCAGTTTCATTGTCTTGCTTCTCCAATAGTTACATTGTAGTGTAATGTAGATGCAGCTGTGTGTGTGTGAATTTGTCTGTGTAACGCTGCTGTTATAGATTGAGATTTATGGCTGCGGTCTTATTACAGCCCTGGCATGATCATGCCAGGCTCTGGAAAACATCATCTGCTCTCTCATTTCTGTCTAGCTGTATTCTCCCAGCCATGTTCACAAGCCCTTTTTTATTACCTCAGCCAAAGTCAGAGATGCCTTCAATCTTCATGAATGAATTCTTCACTGGCTCTCACAGCTGCGAGGTCTCGTTCGTTTGTCTCCGTCCCCTGAGTGTGTGCTCGTAATCTGCCACTCAAATTGAAGCTCCATGTTTCATCATAGCTGTCGGTTCAACTGCCATGAGTACAATACACAAACACAGAAATGAGAATGGGAATCTGTAGGCATGTCACTTTCGATGTTGGCTCATGCTCTGGCATTTGAATGCAGGTATCCTATTTTCTGTCCACATGTGTGCGTATAATAGACCACAGGCTTTTTAGTGTGTGTGTGTGGGCAGAGACATGTCTTTTCTGATTTAGATCTGTGAGAGATGTGCATTTGTTTTACCGGGTGTGTGGGTGCATATATTTTTTGTATAGCCATGAGAGCGGTGTGTAAGCATGCAGTGGATACATTGCCAGCGGGGCAGATAGTGAGTCATTAGTGAGTTGTCCCAGCAGAAGCAGCTGAACTGCATGCACACACACACACACAGAGAGAGAGAGAGAGAGCCTGAAGTATATTTTTAGCATCTCATCTGTGTGTGTGTTTATGCTCTAAAATCTGAGTTTGGAACTTGTACTTATATTCCAAAAGCTATCGCACCCTGAGGCTAAGGGTGGTGAGGAAATTCTGCGATATCGGTCAGGGTTTCTGCAGTTTCAGAGATAAACTTTGTCCCTAGTCTATAGGCTTTATTTTTCAAACTCTCTTCCATCACATAATAGGGAGACCTGGCGGCCCAGTCGGATAATCCCCCTTGTTTTTTGGGGAGTGGAAAAAAAGAAGGGGAAAAGAGGCCACGACTGGGTTAGCCTGTCTCTATCTTTTGGGTAGTCGACTTGTCCCCAAAGGGCCGTTCGACACTCATAACTATGTTGGGGGAGTTTATGAGTCGACCTGGTGTGCTGGCTACGAGGCATACAGTGGTCTGCCTGTCACACACTGCCAGTTCACGTAACACAGTTCAGCCAGTTGCGGCGTTTTGTATAGGGACCCCTAGTGTCACTACATCGACACAACGTCGAGTGAGTGACAGATAGGGAACGTCATGGTTACTTGCGTAACCTCCGTTCCCTGATGGAGGGAACGAGATGTTGTGTCCCTCCTGCCACAACGCTGAACTACCGCTGAAATGGCCGGACCTTGTCTCGGCTCCTCAGCATAAAACCTGAATGAGTGGTTGCATACCAGCTCCTTTTATACCTGTATGTCCGGGGGAGTGGCATGCAAATACCACTCTCCAATTTTCATTGGCCTTTTATCAAAGACCAGAGGTGATTCGGGCTCCCAAGAGTGACCCCTAGTGTCACTACATCGACACAACGTCTCGTTCCCTCCATCAGGGAACGGAGGTTACGCAAGTAACCATGATGTTTCGATTTAGAGAATCACAATGTTATTACAAAATTATTTTTTTATGTATTTCTGCAACGATGAAAATTAGGGTTGTGCAATTTATCAGGTTAAACTCGAAATTAAGATATGAAGTTTTGCAATTATAAAACCGATAAAGGCTGTGATTAATTACATAAATGTATAGTCTGCATCTGCTGCGTGCTTCAATGTAAAGGGGCGACTGTCCTGTCATCTACTACACATATTTCAAGCATATGTTAGGTTTAGCTTTCTCTTTTGGCATGCAAAGCATGAGCAAAACACCACTCAGTTTGGAGACAGAAAGCATCATTTGCTGGTTTGTAGTTTTCACACATCTCTTGAGCATGAGAGTTGTTGTTTCAATATGATACTTTTTTGTTCTTTAAGCTTTAATATCAAACCAGCAGCAATATGAGATACAGCAATAGTTCACCCAAAAATGAAAATTCATTTACTCACCCTTATGCCATCCCAGATGTGTATGCCTTTTTTCTTTTGCTGAACTCAAATGAAGATTTTTAGAAGAATTTCTTATCTTTTTTGGTTCATACAATACATGTGAATGGGTGCCAAAAATGTGAAGCTCCAAAAATCACAGAAGTCATCATAAAAGTAATCCATAATACTCCAGTGGTTAAGTCAATGTCTTCAGAAGCAATATGATAGGTGTGGGTGAGAAACAGATCAATATATAAGTATTTTTTTAACTATAAATTCTCCTCCCTGCTCAGTCAATCTCCACTTTAATTTTTACTGTCACATTCTTCTTCTTGTGTTTTTGGTGATTCACATTCGTCATGCATATCGCTCCCTGCTGGTCAGAGAGATTAATTTCTAGTAATTTCTCATCCAGCTTCCTTTAAAGTTACTCCAGTTACTTGTTCACCCCTCTTTGTTGTTTGGTGAGCTTGTATGTGGTACACCATGGACAGGTAGAAACAGAATCAAGCTGAGTGTTTGAGTGGGGCAAAAGGGGGTAATTTAGTGGGCTGGCTAGGATGTCTTGTAAAAGAATTCATTATACTGCTTGACTGAGATCTCTTCTTGTTTGACTCAGTGGGCATGTGTGCTGAGCATGTTTATTTTACAGGTACTGAAGCCCTTCTCTTTCACTGCATTTACACAGAGTGTAACTAGCTCATTTTGAAAGCCATGTAGTCTAGAAAGGGCTGGTTTGCCTCTGGCATTGTGGAAGTCATGGAGGACACTTGTCAGAGACCTGGCCTGTAGTGATGGTGAGGTCAAATGCTTTTATGAGGGAGATGAGCTGGTAAAGGGACACCAGAAACCTGTGACATCCTGTTCTTTCTTTAAATGGCCCTCTTTGCTGAAGAGCCTTTTGTATTTTTGTACGTACCTGTTTTGTGATGACAATGTAGATGATTTAATGCTGCATTTTGTACATGCACAGTTCAGAATGTCTGTTTATTATGCATGCATCACTGCAGGGCATACTCAGCTTTTTTGTTGCACTCCAGGCCCTTTTGATCACAGTTGGGATACTTTGAGATTGTATCATGATTATCTGCAACACTTCAATTTAGATCTGATTTACTGCAGGCGTACTGTGACCATAAGACATTCCCTGCTGTGTTATAGCTTTTTTATGTTAAACTGAGATTTTTAAATGGCAGCACATTGTTTTTTCACACTCATCAAATATCTGTGTTAAAGGAACAGTTATACCCAGGCTGACGGATTCCATTCAAATTCACATGGAAAACAGCCTGAGGGAATGGGATGAGATTTGATTACCAACTTTAAACTACAGAGGAAATGAACACCAAAGGGAGGGAAGATTAGACTCGGTATTCAGCTCCATAAACATGTATTTTTAGGATGCTTTAAGTTAAAAGTTGTGGAAACTTTGAAAATTGCATCTCAAGATTCCTGTGATATTCTGTTGTGCTTTACCCACCCGCTGTGCTTCCACCATTAGTGGTTCTCATTCGGTGGCTACGCTGCTTGTGAGGTTTGTTGAGGTGCGCTGCCACCTATTGACACGGCTCATAAAAACAGATATACTTCAAGCTTGAATTGCTTGTATGGTAGGAAAATACGTACTTTTATTACAGAATTTACGTACACATCAGGGGGCATGATTAATTACATTAATTTTTAACACGTTATTTTTTTATATAATGAATCACACTAAATGAATTTGTTAAACTGACAGCCCTACTAATATCATGAAGTTGATACAAAAAATACAAAAAAAAATCACATTAAAATCACATTATGTGGACACATTATTTGTCAACTACCCAATTACACTCATTTCCTAACAAAAGAAAGATAAAGAATCATTTTCAGTGTATGGTGTCAGAGATTAGGTCAGCAGTTGTTTGTAGAACAAGATGAGCTTGTATATCTTAGACAATATCCTGTCCGTTGTGTGATTTGTGACCCCAAAAGTGCAGCTGATGTAGATTACATGCCATAGTAGAGCAAGTGTTCACACAAATGTGGACTTTGTATGGACATGTTCTGTGAACAAACCATACATACAGTTAGACAACATCAATTCTTCCCTCGTTTCTTTAGGGAGAAGACAGAAAACATAAGTTGAGAATACTTCAAAGCTGTTATTCTTAGTTTATCACTGCTTTCCGGTTTGTTAGTGTGTGTAGTGGGAATATCGCGGAGCTCGCGAACTCTCACAAACAGAACAAAAAAAAAAAAAAGAGAAAGAACTTCACTATTGGGAGCAACCAAACAAACAAACAACATGAGAAAGAATTGAGTTGCTTGAAGTGCTTGAATAACAAGCAGTGATAGGGCTTTTATTCACTCAGGAAGTAGAATAAGAGTGTCAAATAAGCTTATTTTAAAGCATAAGAGTTTTATCCAAGTTTTAATGCAGGTTACCTAAGCTCATTTCAAACTTAAATCTTAAGAGGTGTTTATGTTGATTACTTAGTGGAAACCAATCAGTTGTTGCTGGCATCACATTTCTATTGAATTTGATTTCGGATGGACAGTATGATGATATATGCCAAGAAGGTCCCAGGTCCGAGTCTCAGCTCAACTGGGCCTTTTTGTGTGGAGTTTGCAAAAACATGCAGGTTAAGTGAATTGGAGACTCTAAATTGCCCCGTAGGTGTGAGTGAGAGTCCCACAGCCACTGGGGTTGTGTCAGGAAGGGCATCCAGCGTAAAACCTGTGCCAAGTCAAATATGTGGATCACGGATGGTCCGCTGTGGCGGCCCCTAATGAGTTAGTTTATTTTACCTCTAGAGGGCGCAACTATACAATACAACTATAGAACCCTCCAGTGCTGGCCACGGAGGAATAAAACAAACAAAAAACACTATGGGGAACTATAGGAGTTCATTTTTTTTCCCGAGTTTGCAGAGCTTACATTGTTTACATTGTTTACATTTGTCAAGCAAAGTCGTAATTTACCGCATTAATATACACCGATCAGCCCCAACATTAAAACCACCTGCCTGGTTTGAGATGGGCTGATTTGAGTATTTCTGTAACTGCTGATCTCTTGGGATTTTCACACATAACAGTCCCTAGAATTTACTCAGAATTGTGGCAAAAACAAAAAACATCCAGTGAGCAGCAGTTCTGCAGATGGAAATGCCTTGTTGATGAGAGAGGTCAACAGAGAATGGCCAGACTGGTTAGAACTGACAAAGTCTACGGTAACTCAGATAACCGCTCTGTACAATTGTGGTGAGAAGAATATAATCTCAAAACGCTATTCTGAGATGCAGGTTGGCGCTGTTTTGGTGGCACGAGAGGGACCTACACAATATTAGGCAGGTGGTTTTAATGTTGTGGCTGATCGGTGTATTGTAGAATTTATATTGAACTGATAGACTTTTAGAGGTGTCTATTTAGGCTGTTTTTGAACTGCTTTAAACCTGACTAATCTAATTAGAATTGAAAGTAAGAAATCTGTTTTATAATGTTAGTTTTACTGTTCTTCTGAGTATATTATTTTTAAATCAGGCATAATAAAATATGATCATTATAATCATCTTTTGGTTTGTGTCCATCAAGATCCAAATAAAAAGAGAGAATGAGATGAAGTACTTTTCATTTGTGAAGTATTACATTTGAATATCCAAAAATAGGCATTACCACATGGTTATTTAATTAATAGGCTATTTTTTCATTTCCATTTTGACCCTTTCCAGTAAAATAACTATACCATGATACATACCATAAATGTTAAATGAAATTAATCATACAGTGATATAAGATTTTGGCCTTATTGCCCACCCCTAAATGTAATCTACCCTTTAGTTTTCACAGCTCTGATAAGAGAAGTGACTCAACAGAGCGAGTAGGGTTTGTGGAAAAGGACTCCAAACTTCCATTCAGGACCACCTGTTCAGTGTATCTTTGGAGTATTGGGGATGGCAAACCCTTTTGTTTCAATTTGTATGGGCTCAGTCTTCTCTCTGTTCAGCTTGAATGTCCTGACACCCATCTGCCTGTCTGTCCCTTGCCACAGAGCAGGCTTGGTCGCTGCATCCATGGAAACCAGCAAACAATAGCTTTAATTCCCAGGAAGAAGGGAAAAAAGAATGGAAAAAGCAGAGTGAAAATGCTCAGAGTGGGAAAGGAGATCTGTGTTGATGCTGTCTTGTGTGGTAATCTGTACTGGAGAGATAAGCGTGAGAGCTGTCAGACCTATGACATAGACGGAGGTTACCCACATTCCTATCTAGCGTAAGGAATAGCATGTTCACGTGTGTCCTAAGACATAAGTGACTGACAATTGGACTGAGCCATGCCATCTCAATTTTAGCAAGTGTGAAATCTTATGTGATTTAATGTTTTTTTTTTATGCTTTTAGCCTTGAAATTCAAATATCTGCAATATTGGAAAATAGCAATATTTGCCAATATAATTGCAGTTCCCTGTCTGTCACTTGTGTCGATGTAGTGATACTAGGGGTCACTCTTGGGAGCCCTAAACACCTCTGATCTTTGAAAAAAGGCCAATGGGAATTGGCGAGTGGAATTTGCATGCCACTCCCCCGGACATACGAGTATAAAAGGAGCTGGTATGCAACCATTCATTCAGATTTTCTCTTCGGAGCTGAGCGGTTCAATTCATTGAAGCTGAATTCATCCGCGAGTTCATTCACCTCATCTGCTGGATTTTACGGCGCATTTCAGTGGCTTCTCCCCCTCTGCAACCGTGGAGTGCAGAGAACGCCCCTGGGCGCTTCGGCAGAATAACAAAAAAAGTATATTCTAAAAAGAGTATATTTTCATTCTAAAAGAGCGGCACACACATAACGTCTTTTTAAAGATGCCTTTCCGTTTGTGTGTTATTCCTGGTTGCGGTCGTTATCTCTCCACTTCTGACGGCCACGATCGCTGTCTTACGTGTCTGGGTGCTACCCACGTGGAGACATCGTTCGTGGATGGGTCTTGTCCTCATTGCGAGAACATGACCATGGCAATGTTGCGGTCGTGGCTTGCATTCGTAAGAAAGCAAGCCACCCCAGCAGCTCCCCGCCTCGGTCATTCTACCTACGGGTATGAGGCCGTGCCGGTTAGCACTGGGGGTGCTTTGGGGACCTCAATGGGAGCACCAAAGCCGGGTAAACCCCCACGGACCTCCCATTCCCCAGCACGCTCGGTTGCCCCGGTCAGGCTCTCGGATGAGACCGCCGGCTCGTCTCACGGCGAGTTCGACCTCTTATTCGAAGCCCGGGAAGATGATGAGTTATCGAGTGCAGCATCGGAGAGCGGGCTCATCCACTCTGACGTGGTGCTCAGGCACCTCAGCCGTCTAGGGCTTCGGGTCAACTGGGAAAAGAGCAAGCTCTCCCCGGTTCAGAGCATCTCTTTTCTCAGCTTGGAGTTGGATTCAGTCTCGATGACGGCGCGCCTCACGAACGAGCGTGCACAGTCGGTGCTGAACTGTCTGAAGACGTGAAACTTTTTCATATGGCATCCTCTGCAGTTGCACACCGCTCGGGTTGGTGCATATGAGACTGCTTCAGCACTGGCTTCAGACTTGAGTCCCGAGATGGGCATGGTGCCGCGGGACACATCGCGTAGTCGTCATGCCGATCTGTCGCCGCCTCTTCAGCCCTTGGAACGACCTAGCATTTCTACGGGCAGGGGTTCCCCTAGAGCAGGTCTCCAGGCACGTCATGGTTACGACAGACGCCTTCAAGACGGGCTGGGGTGCCGTATACAATGGGCACACAGCTGCCAGCTCCTGGACTGGCCCACGGCTGTGTTGGCACATCAACTGCCTCGAGTTGTTGGCAGTACTGCTCGCCCTGCGGAGGTTCTGGCCATTGATCCAGGGCAAGCACGTGTTGGTCCGGATGAACAACACGGCGATGGTAGCATACATCAACCGTCAAGGTGGTCTACGCTCCCGTTGCATATCACAACTCGCCCACCGTCTCTTCCTCTGGAGTCAGTAGCACCTCAAGTCGCTACGAGCCACTCACATCCTGGGTGACCTCAACACCGCAGCGGACATGCTGTCACGACAGGTTATGCTCAGGGGAGAGTGCAGACTCCACCCCCAGGTGTTCCAGCTGATCTGGAGTCGATTCGGTTGAGCACAGGTAGACCTGTTTGCTTCCTGGGAATCCTCACACTGCCCGCTTTGGTACGCCCTGACCGTGGCACCCCTCGGTATAGACGTGCTGGCACACAGCTGGCCCCCCGGACTACGCAAATACACATTTCCCCCAGTGAGCCTACTTGCACAGACCCTGTGCAAGGTCAGGGAGGACTAGGAGCAGGTCATCCTAGTAGCACCCTACTGGCCCACCCAGACGCGGTTCTTGGACCTCACGCTCCTTGCGACAGCCCCCCTGGCGAATTCCCCTGAGGAAGGACCTTCTTTCTCAGGGACAGGGCACCATCTGGCACCCACGACCAGACCTCTGGAATCACCACATCTGGCCCTTGGACGGGATGTGGAAGACCTAAGTGGCCTACCACCCGTGGTGGTAGACACGATCACTCAGGCTAGGGCTCCCTCTACGAGACGGCTGTTTGCTTTGAAGTGGCGTCTGTTCACTAAGTGGTGTTCTTCCCGACGCAAAGACCCCCAGAGATGCACAGTTGGATCGGTGCTTTCCTTCCTGCAGGAGAGGCTGGAGGGGCGGCTGTCCCCCTGCACCTTGAAGGTGTATGTAGCCACTATAGCGGCACACCATGACACAGTGGACGGTAAGTCCTTAGGGAAGCATGACCTGATCATCAAGTTCCTGAGAGACGCTAGGAAGTTGAATCCCTCCAGACCGTGTCTCACCCCCTCATGGGACCTCTCTCTAGTCCTTCAGGGTCTACAGGGAGCCCCCTTCGAGCCCCTGTAGTTAGCTGAGCTTAAGGCACTCTCTTTGAAGACTGCCCTCCATAATGCGCTCACTTCCATCAAGAGGGTAGAGGACCTGTAGGTATTCTCTGTCAGCAAAACGTGCCTGGAGTTCGGTCCGGGCTACTCTCACGTGATCCTGAGACCCCGACCGGGCTATGTGCCCAAGGTTTCCACCACCCCATTTAGGGATCAGGTGGTGAACCTGCAAGCGCTGCCCCAGGAGGAGGTAGACCCAGCTTTGGCATTGCTGTGTCCGGTGCGTGCTTTACGCATCTATTTGGATTGTACGTAGAGCTTTAGAAGCTCCGAGCAGCTCTTTGTCTGCTTTGGTGGACAACGGAAAGGAAGCGCTGTCTCCAAACAGAGGATCGCCCACTGGGTCATTGACGCCATCATGATGGCATATCACGCTCAGGACCCTGATCAGTGGCGCCTCTTTGGCAGACATCTGCAGAGCAGCGGGCTGGTTGACACCCAACACCTTTGTGAGGTTCTATAATCTCCGGGTTAAGCCGGTTTTGTCCCGTGTGTTGTCAGGTCTGAACGGGTAAGTTCCAGGACAGCTAGCCAGGTGTACCACTTGCGTATAGTGCCTTTCCCCTCCCATGAGGTGAAGACATGCACCTTTGACTCCTAGTTGTGTTCACAAGTTGTGAACCCTGGATGATTTTCCTCCTTAGCCCTGTGGCAGACAAGTTTGCGGAGAAACTCGCTGCCAGCCCAGTACATGTGCTAACTAAGCCCTGTACTGGGGTAGGTGCTCCACATGCGCTGGTTCCCCATAGGTGACCCCATGTGATATATCTTCTGCTAAATCGTTTCCCTGTCGGTAAACTGCATCTTCTTTGGGCAGAGGCCCCTCTGCTCCGGTCACCATGCTTGTAGAAAATCCTCCCCCCTCGGATAGGACTTACCAGGCGACTTCTCCACATGACATACTTCCGACAAGACTTGGTAAGACCATGTGACGTATTTCCACATTAAATATCCCCCCCCCCCCCATTCTCTGGGTGGGGTGTGGTCTCCGCGGTGTCTTCCCTTTGGGAGTGACACCCCCCGACGTAGACATTTATGGCCCCCAGTTGGTTAACAAATTCCACTCTTTTTGGGGAGAAAAAAAGAGGAAAAGAGGCCACGGCTGGGCTAGCCTGTCCCTATTTGTTGCGCAGTCGACTTGTTCCCGAAGGACCGTTCGACGCTTATAAGAGCGTTGGGGGAGGTTACGTGACGGCCTGGTGCGCTGGCTATGAGGCACACAGAGGTCTGCCCGTCTCGCACCGCTAGTCCACGTAACACAGTAGTCATGGCATTTTGTATAGGGACCCCTAGTGTCACTACATCAACACAACATCGAGTGAGTGACAGATAGGGAACGTCCTGGTTACTTTTGTAACCTCTGTTACCTGATGGAGGGAACGAGACGTTGTGTCCCTCTTGCCACAACGCTGAACTACCTGCTGAAATGGCCGGGACCTTGTCTCGGCTCCTCAGCACAAAACCTGAATGAGTGGTTGCATACCAGCTCCTTTTATACCCATATGTCCGGGGGAGTGGCATGCAAATTCCACTCACCAATTCCCATTGGCCTTTTTTCAAAGATCACAGGTGTTTAGAGCTCCCAAGTGTGACCCCTAGTGTCACTACATCAACACAACGTCTCGTTCCCTCCATTAGGGAACGGAGGTTATGAAAGTAACCAGGACGTTAGATTTTTTTTTTTTTTTTACAAAATCGTGCAACCCTAATACATATTATGTTACCTGTTCAGTAAAAGTGTTCAAATGAAACTAAAGATTTTTTTATGAGTGGAGCATATTTTTTTATTTTTATTATCTTTATATGTCAGGGGTTCAAGGGTTATTTAGGGATCAGGGGGTTCTTTAGATTATTACTCATAGGTCTGAGATGCATGTGGAACAATGGACAGATTGTTTGCTAAACAATGATGAATTAATTTGTGGAAAAAGCAGTGCTGGAACATCGTAGAGGAACATCAAAGACAAACTAGCTTTCCATGTTTTTTTCACTGCACTCAAGTCTTCTTAATTCAGATTGTTCCAATTATGCAAAGTGATTACAGAAAATGTCCTGATATGGTTGTGACAAAAACAAGGTTGTTATTTGTAAGAAAAAGCAGCATGCAATCACATCACCCTGGGACATGCTGAAAATCACTGATTAAAATGTGACTGTGCTGTAGCTTTTACAAGGTTGTGCTCAGTAATGTGGTTCAATCAGTTGCTTTAGATTTTTCTTTAATTTTTTTCCATTTTGAGCAAGCGTTTGTGTGGAGTCGGGGGTGTGATCGAGCGCCGATCTGTGGAGAGTGAGGTCCGGGAAAGCTCAGTGGTTAAGGATTTACACCTGTGCTAACACCTGTTTGTGTTTGCAGTGAGCTGTGGCGGAGATAAAAGGGGAGGAGATGGTAGCAGACGAGAGAGAGAGCCGAGCTTAAAGCTGTGTGTGTGTGTGTGTGTGTGTGTGTGTGTGTGTGTGTGTGTGTGTGTGTGTGTGTGTGTGTGATTTTGAGAGTGTTCTGCTGAAAAGCAAGATTTGTCAAATAAAGACCTCAAGTTTCCTCATTCCCTGGAACCAAGGGATTTGTTAAAGTCTCTGATGAGATCTGTTCCCCATTAGACATATGGTTTAAAGCCAGTCGCATCAAGGCTTCTTGGGTGACGTTATCAAGCAGTCAAACAGTCGTTAATTTTCTTTTATTGCTTACTGAAGAGAAGCAACCTCTATCCTCATCAGAGACATTTGCCCTGTCCCAAATGGCACACTTGATGTGAACTTGCAGTCTCATGGCCCTTATTTGCATGTTACCGTGAAATCTACGAGAACGTAGGGTGTCCCATTTGACATTTTAATAATCAGAGGGGTGCTCATGAGCTCCGCTTTTGCACTCTCGATGCGCCCTTTGGCAGAGCCCGCATCAGTGTGGGCTCCACAGCGGACTACTACCTAACAGTACCCGCTGCTGTTCCTCTCGACCAATCACAGCAGACTGGAGATTCATGTTGAAGAAAAATGTTGGCGAGCGAGACGATGTCAACTGCGGATTAAATATTGATTTTAAGAAGAATTTTTTACTGATTGTCAAAGAAGGATCACTAGCTTATCTTGTGTTTTTAGTATTACTTTTTAGTCTGGTGTGTATAACTGGTTCAAAACTTTGTTTTTATTTAGTTTTCCAGAGATATGGATTTACTCCTATTCAGTTTTTATTGAATTATTTTTCTTGGGGATGTTTTGCCTTCATAAATGTAAGTAACCTAACTATAAACCTTTCTTATTGTTGTTTCAAATAGGATTTTAGAATTATTGTGAGTCTCAGAAATATCAAAATAGGACAGAAAACTTTCCTGCACATACTGTATGCTGTAGCTTGTAAGATTGTTTATTTTTATTTATATAGTTCAGTCTAACAGTGATATATACAGTATGTATATATACCTAAAGAAATGTGGATGTGTGTATTTTATAATGATTTTTGTCTGTGTCGGTTTGTGAAACATATTTTCTTTCTTTACATTTGACTGTGCTCTAAACACCTGCCTGTTCCATCCATGTTTCCAAGTCATGATTATTTGTTCTCTAAATATTTAAAAAGATGGGATTTTGCTTTTGTTATATTTGCACTTGCACTTTGTTATATTTTTTCAGAGGTTCTTGATTCATATGTCTAATGCTTTATTGTCAGTGTGTTGCTTGGAATTATTTAATAAAAACAAATAACCAAGAGTTCGTTTAAAGAACTCGCTTGCGTCACCAAAGTCTGGAGTCAGAAGAAGACCGCAAGGGCTTAGGGTGCCATTTGGGACAGGGCCATTATATGTCACGCAAGCCAGAGCATGTGTCACTCCGCTCCAACATTGTTCATGCTCATGAGCGCTCGTGGGTGACTTTTGAACTTGAGCACTGTAGTTGAGCGATTGCACGAGCGAATATTTGAACGGAGCAACAACTCGCTCCACTCCACCTGCCTGATTAAAAAGAATGCGCCTTCTGCCGTTCCACCTTCCTTCCTTCTTTCGTAATTCGTTAGGTATACCGACTTGGATTTTCTCAGATTTAGTTGCCTGTTGAATATATTGTTAACATTTGAATCACTCAGTAATGAATAGCCTATGTTTTATATGAGATTCGTTGTGCTTGTTCTATAGCCTGTGTGTAGCCTCCAACAGAAGTTCAGCTTGCACAATATAGTGTCAGCCGTCTTTAACATAGCGTGATGACACAAATATAAAACAACAGGCGAAACAAATTTCTTTATCAACACCCAGCATTCTTGTTTATTTGTTTGATTCTCGTACCAAAAGCCTTGTCATCACATGACTAATAGGCGAAAATGACAAAACTGCATAAACAATGCATACAAAATATTTTCAATTTTTTTCGAATTGTTAAATCTTTTTTTATTTTTTTATTTTATTAAAGCATATTAATAATAAAAAAAGTTAAATACATATTAATAATGAAAAATAATAAAAAGAAAAGCATCGTTTGTTGAGGTTATCTTATTTTGAAACCGTTCTTGGTAACGTTTGTGAATAACAAGATATAACCCTAAGATTCACATATGTGTCATACGTGTTATTTTTAACGTGCATTTTAATTTACGGGTAATCGGGTACTCGTTTTTTGTGGGCTAGAGTACTTGACTACAAAATTACTCGAAAATGCCCATACTAACTTTTAATAAGACTCTTGTGATAGGTGGAGAGCCACAGATATACATTTTTAAACATTAACGTAAAAGAGGTTGTGTTATATTATAAACCCAGGCCTAAACATGGCTAAATGGTGTTGTTAGGCATGACACGCAGCGGATAGACGTTGAAGATATAGTCCCTGTCATGTACGTAGATAACAATAAATTATTTTAAAGGGGCTGCGCAGTGGTATACACACTAGCTAGAAGTGCACTGTGCAGGTGTTAATAGAAAAGTTCGTGTTTTCAGCTTGCTTCTTTCACAATAAAAGCTTTATGTAGTTCTTTTGTCCATGTGTAAAATTTTATGAGTCTTGGCGTCATTTAGCACAACTGGTGTTGACAGCCTACCGCTGTTTCATCATTATCCTAGTCTCTCATTTTCACAAATAACTAGTTTTAAATGTCTCGCCATGTCACTGTCAATCTTGATTCCTTCTTGCTACTTTCTCTTTTAAACTGCTCTTACTGTTGTATGATGTAATGTCTTATATTTCTCAGATTAGAATGGCCTACTCAGTGTGTGTGAAATTTTATTTGCAGGTCAGGGAATACAGAGGAGGTATGCGATGGGTGGACTGCTAGTTAGACTAATCATTAACACAAGCAATGGGAAAACACATGTCTCTACTTAGTAAAGTCCTGACCTGATTTCACCAATGCTTTCACACTGGGCCAAATTTACTCTTTCCTGATACTCCAAAATCCACCACATTACCCTAATTCTAGAATCAATTTGGTCGATTTTGAATGGATCTGCATTAGTGCAAGGAGATGTTTGCTGGGTGGAGATGATTGTAGAGGTCTTCTGTTGCTACCAACATGACAGAATGAAAGATGAGATGATGGGTAGATTTGTCCTTGACCTGAATGCCAAATATGGAAGAATCTGGTGGGCCTTTTTTGTCTCTCGCACTCTCTTTCTTTGTGTTCCCTCTCGTCCTCTCTTTGCAGTGTTTTTATGCTGGGTAAAAAGCTTACGAAAGTAGCTGTATAGAGTGCTGATGCAGCCAAACAGTCTTTCTTTAATTCCCACTCGAAATTTGCACTGAGGGGGGCAGGTCAGGCAAGCTGCATTTTGAGAAAGAGTACCAACTTTAAACTTCTTTTTCTCGATTTCTGTGCTCGCTTTCTTGTCCCTTATCTTGTTGCTTCCTTCCTCCTACATCTTACTCTTTGAATGGGCAAAATAAAAAGTAAATGCAATGTGGTCTTATATACAGTGCATCCGGAAAGTATTCACAGCGCTTCACTTTTTCCACATTTTGTTATGTTACAGCCTTATTCCAAAATGGATTAAATTAATTATTTTCCTCAAAATTCTACAAACAATACCCCATAATGACAACTTAAAAGAAGTTTGTTTGAAATCTTTGCAAATTTATTAAAAATAAAAAACGGAAAAAAAAAAAATCACATGTACATAAGTACCTTTGCTCAATACTTTGTTGAAGCACCTTTGGCACCAATTACAGCCTCAAGTCTTTTTGAGTATGCTGCTACAAGCTTGGCACACCTATTTTTGGGCAGTTTCTCCCATTCTTCTTTGCAGGACCTCTCAAGCTCCATCAGGTTGGATGGGGAGCGTCGGTGCACAGCCATTTTCAGATCTCTCCAGAGATGTTCAATCGGGTTAAAGTCTGGGCTCTGGCTGGGCCACTCAAGGACATTCATAGAGTTGTCCCGGAGCCATTCCTTTGTTATCTTGGCTGTGTGCTTAGGGTCGTTATCCTGTTGGAAGATGAACCGTCGCCCCAGTCTGAGGTCCAGAGTGCTCTGGAGCAGGTTTTCATCAAGGATGTCTCTGTACATTGCTGCATTCATCTTTCCCTCGATCCTGACTAGTCTCCCAGTTCCTGCCGCTGAAAAACATCCCCACAGCATGAGGCTGCCACCACCATGCTTCGCTGTAGGGATGGTATTGGCCAGGTGATGAGCGGTGCCTGGTTTCCTCCAGACATGACGCTTGCCATTCAGGCCAAAGAGTTCAATCTTTGTTTCTCATGGTCTGAGAGTCCTTCAGGTGCCTTTTGGCAAACTCCAGGCAGGCTGTCATGTGCCTTTTACTGAGTAGAGACTTCCGTCTGGCCACTCTACCATACAGGCCTGACTGGTGGAGTGCTGCAGAGATGGTTGTTCTTCTGGAAGGTTCTCCTCTCTCCACAGAGAAATGCTGGAGCTCTGTCAGAGTGACCATCGGGTTCTTGGTCACCTCCCTGACTAAGGCCCTTCTTCCCCGATCGCTCAGTTTGGCCGGGCGGCCAGCTCTTGGAAGAGTCCTGGTGGTTCCAAACTTCTTCCATTTACAGATGATGGAGGCCACTGTGCTCATTGGGACCTTCAATGCTGCAGAAATGTTTCTGTGCCCTTCCCCAGATCTGTGCCTCGATACAATCCTGTCTCGGAGGTCTACAGACAATTCCTTGGACTTCATGGCTTGGTTTGTGCTCTGACATGCACTGTTAACTGTGGGACCTTATATAGACAGGTGTGTGCCTTTCCAAATCATGTCCAATCAACTGAATTTACCACAGGTGGACTCCAATCAAGTTGTAGAAACATCTCAAAGATGATCAGTGGAAACAGGATGCACCTGAGCTCAATTTTGAGTGTCATGGCAAAGGCTGTGAATACTTATGTACATGTGATTTTTTTCATTTTTTATTTTTAATAAGTTTGCAAAGATTTCAAACAAACTTCTTTCACGTTGTCATTATGGGGTATTATTTGTAGAATTTTGAGGAAAATAATGAATTTAATCACTTTTTGGAATAAGGCTGTAACATAACAAAATGTGGAAAAAGTGAAGCGCTGTGAATACTTTCCAGATGCACTGTATGATAAAGCTATTTAGAAAGGAAAGCTACTAGGATAGGGGGATAAACCATTAGTACTCAGGGGAATTGTATTGTTAATTTTCAGAGGTTGCTCTTTTATAGCTTTGGACAATTAATGGAGTTCTTAGTTATGTTTCAATTAAGTATCAACTTTGTCTTAGATTTTCCTCCTAACATTTCTTGGGAGAGATAAAAATAGATACAAATGAAACAATTGTTGCAGTACAGTAAAACTAAAGAGCATTAAAATGATTGAGGATGGCACAGATTAAGATAAACTTGACTTGGAAGAGTTTGACGAGAAACATTTGAGTTCATTGAAATATTCAACCTGGTCTCATAGAAATGCATTACTATACCAACATTTTTGCTAAATTTTTATGTGGCTCGTTGTACATTTTGCAACACTTTCCTGGTGAAATGAACACTAGAGGCGTTAAAACAACAATTACTTTTATTTGCTTTATTCACACAAATCACGACTATAATGACAGATAAATGCTTATTTTTCGCTCTGATCCTCTCACAGTGCTGTCTTATGACATCAAAACAACTGTTACTATAGCGCATAACTTAAGGTGATACATTTCAATGTTTGCTTTATAGGGATCGACCGATATGTTTTTTCAGGGCCGATACGATAACAATTATTAGTAATCAAGGAACCAATATTTGGGGCCGATATACATTTGCAGTAAAAATAAAAATTTTAGCGTCCAAATTTACACTAACACAAAACGTACTTTAAATGCCTATGAACATGTATTTAATGAAATACTGCAAAACAGAACATATCAATATTAGGCTATCTTTTGAAAAATACTAGAAAACAACATATCAGAGGAGGGAGCTCCTAGCAGCATTGTTTTTGAACTGAAACTTTAAATATATAAAATAATGAACTAAACAGCTCATAACAGAATGTTATATATTTACATGTGATAACAGATGAGAATAAATGTTATTGGAGTTGGCACTCTTCATGTAGCATGCTGGCTAGCCTGTTAAGTCAAATGCTTAAGTTTAAGTTTTAACGCTAGCAAAGTTGACGTTATGTTTGCTAAACCTCCTAACATTGGTTAGCTAGCTACCACTACCAATGCCATCATCAGTTATGTAAAACACCAACTCATATGGGCGAGTACTCTAATAAATCAATCCTTATCTTGCCACCTATCTATATTGCTGCTCACTGTATTTCTCCGTTACGGTCTACTGTTGTTGAAATAACTGCGTCTACAGTCTTTTATACAGCGCCTCATGGCGCGGGCTAGGGGAGAGAGGCAACGTGTGGAGCGCGAAAGGGCATTAATGAAGGGTGTTCGGTGTTAGAGAAAAAATTTCAAAGATAAAGCGCTGAAAGACCAGTATATTCATTCTTACCTTTGAAAACAGCTCATCCTTTCTGTGATTCATCTTTCTCACCTCTCACCCACGAATACGGAGTACAGTGTTGATTGGCCATTTACTCGTGACATATAACCAATCCAATAATACTGTGGGCGGGATATTGAGCCAGACTACAAGCAGTTAATTTTTTAGAGAGAGGCGGTGGCATCAGAGCCAGCGGAGTGCATTTTAATAAATTTCAGCAATCAGATCAGACAAAATAACAAAAAGTTATATAGTTATATAAAGAAAAATTATGAATATAGGATCTGATTATGGGCCAGGCCAATAATCGGTCAACCCCCATTGCTTTACATAATCAACTACATTTACAAGCTTATTCGAATACAATTAAAGTGTGCAGTAGCTCAACTGATGCACCTTTAAAACCTTTTCTGTTTGGGAGAAAATTTAACTTGGTTTTAGTGCCAGTCACTGAACATTTCACCTTAGAACTGACGTGATGCATGTAAGGAGCCAATTTGATTGCAGAATTTGGTGTCTTGGTTGAGCACAGTTGAGACATTGACCACATTTACATGGGCACCAGAAAGCCGTTTATTGCAAGAAAGCTGCTCAAGGCTCGAAATCGGTGTATGCGTTTATATTAACTGTTAATGGCTTTCTCTTTACCCCTAAGCAGCTTTCTCCACAGCAGCGCAATTGTCCCACAATGCTTGTGTAAATAACAAACTTAAGCAGACTTAAGAAAAAGTCTTATTTGCTGTCCTTTTACTTTCATTGCTTTCTTAGTGAAACAGTAGAGATATTGAAGAGCTCAGATCTGAAGGATTGTGAGAATTATTGTGATCTTTCCTATGGGGTATAATAATAATTAGCCTAAGACTGTTGCAACAAATATTGTGTAATCTGTATGTTTTATGCAGAAGTTGACTGAGTGAGACATGTTTAGCTGGGTTAAGCGAATGTGAGCTGGACGTTAGCCTACGACGTATTAGTAGTATTAAATGCTTTTAGACCCTAGAGTGCAGAGCTCAGAGTGTGGGAGTGCTAAGTGCTTCTGGATTATGGGAACATGTCTTGGCTGAGGATAGATCAATTCAAGGTCAGAGAGTGGCTTCCTTCTCTTCTTGCAAACATTGTGCACTTGAACAGTCTGAGAAAAATTGTCTGGGCCGCCGGCTGTGAAAATACTTTATTGGCAGGTCTGAACCGTTTGCTTATTCATGGAAACTGGAGTAGAATTGTTTTTATGCCTGTGGTGAGAATTGTTTATAGCCTGGCTAATTGTCTTTTCTCGGTTAAAAGGCTTCTCTCCTGTGTGCCTGTGTGAGTATAAGCTGACAGTGAGACGGGTGAGATTGATCATTTCCAAATGGCTTTCCGGCGTGAGAGCGAACACGGAGCCCTTCGGATTGATCTGCCTTCCCGTGGCAGAGTCATCAGTCTTCTTAACAGTCCTTGTTATTAAGGAGGTGGACTAAGCTGTGTGAATATTACAGGGGTGGGGTTCCGATTAGCAAAATGAGTGTCATCTATCACCGTGCTGCGGGAACAGAGACCTCTTCGGCTCTCTGAAGATGAGAGAGAGGAACAAGATAGACGGCGACCTTTAACAGCGTCCTCCGACTCAATGCCCAAGGTTCTGTCTGGTCCACAGAAACAATGAGTGATGATGGCAGTGCAGTGCCCGATTAGTAGACATATGATTAGCATGCAAGCTGATATCCATTAATCCGTCACCCATTTTATTCTACAAACATGCTCCAAGCTTATTTTCCTCATGACAGCCTTCAGCTGCCTTTATTGATCTAGTCTCAGCAGATGGTAGGCTACTTGAAACTTCTTATCAAGTTATTTTTCACTGTGCTTAATCGTTCTGTTGCAGTGCTGTTTTGGAGAAGTGCCACCACATTCTGTTGGTTTGATATCTAATTTAATTAATTAATTTTCTTTATTTATCAAACATTATACATTTGCACATATACGGTGAAATTCTTCTTTTTCACATATCCCAGCTAGGCTGGGGTCAGAGTGCAGGGTCAGCCATGATACGGCGCCCCTGGAGCAGATAGGGTTAAGGGCCTTGCTCAAGGGCCCAACAGTGGCATCTTGGCGGTGCTGGGGCTTGAACCCCCGACCTTCTGATCAGTAACCCAGAGCCTTAACCACTGAGCTACCACTGCCCTATCTGTTATTGCTGCTGCAGTATGTTCATTTGGGGGGAGAATTCAGTAAGAATTAATTGCAGCCACTGATAGCAGTGATTATTTGCACATGCTTTACTTCCGTAAAGGGACGTGATTATGCTAATGACGGGCAGCGAATTTAAAAGATGTGATTAGGCATGTGATGTATAAAATTTTCATCATGGTATATGGTATTGAATTACTTTACAAAACGAGTTGAAAGATAAACAAACTTTATTGTTGTTCTCTTAATAACAATTTTAATTACTTTTTCAGTATTGTTGTTCTCTTAATAACAATTTTAATTACTTCTTCAATACCAAACTGGCCTTTAAATGAACAGAAAACAAAGAAATTTGAAAAGAACCCTGAACATTAAAAAAAATACCATCGGGGGCCTGGGTAGCTCAGCGAGTAAAGACGCTGACTACCACCCATGGAGTCATGAGTTTGAATCCAGGGCATGCTCAGTGACTCCAGCTCCAGTGACTTAGGTCTCCTAAGCAACCAAATTGGCCCAGTTGCTAGGGAGGGTAGAGTAATATGGGGTAATCTCCTCATGGTCGCTGTAATGTGGTTCGCTCTCGGTGGGGCGCGTGGTGAGTTGTGCGTGGATGCCGCGGAGAATAGCGTGAAGCCTCCACATGTGCTACGTCTCCGCGGGAAGGCGCTCAACAAGCCACGTGATAAGATGCGTGGATTGACGGTCTCAGACGCGGAGGCAACTGAGATTCGTCTTCCGCCACCCGGATTGAGGAGAGTCACTACACCACCGCGAGGACTTAGAGCGCATTGGGAATTGGGTATTCCAAATTGGGGAGCAAATGGGGAAAAAATTAAAAATAAAATAAAAAACTACCATCAACACCAAAGATGCATAGCCAAATATAACATTTAGTTGATGTCTTAATATTTAAATGGTAATTATGCCACGGGGCCACTGATCATTACAAATCAGTACAGACCATGTTTTGTTGAGGCTAATGTTAAAGTAAGGCTACACTAATTTTTATCAAGCTAGCTACTAGGCTACAACAATTATGCATATTTTTTCTGGATAGCAAGTCAGTTGCTAATATATAGCTAGGCGCTAGCTGCAAATTTAATAACCACAAGTTCACACACACTGTATGGCAATGCACGTTTGCGTTGTGTTCTAACTTGAAATTAATATTGAAATCATCATTGTACCACATTGCCATTATTGATTACAGGACCGTCTGATTACAACTATATTTTAGTTGTTACTATGAGATGCAAACTTTACTGTGTAGCTAGCGGAGTTTTAGCGAACTACCCTTCGGCCACTTGAAAGCAAGCTACACATCTGCAAATAGCAACAACAGTTCACTTTCTTTGTCATCTTAGTTGTCACTTAGCTAATTGGCTCTTGGAGTTATGTCTCTCAGTTTGCAAATGCAGTTTTGAAAAACAAGCAGAACTGTCACATCTTACTTTAACTTGCTGAATTTAACAGAATGATTGACATGCAAATGAGCGATCATGTTGAAGGTGTTCCTGTGTTTCTCTGCCACTTTTCTGCCACATGTTTTACATATAGGGAACCAACACTCCTCTGCATTTTTATGGAACCCAGAATACTTCCACACTCCCAACTTACCGGTAACCCTATTAGAATGTGGATAAAGTTCGGCTGCGTTCCTCCTTCAGCCATGCTTCTAGTCCACTTGTTTACATTAGAGTGTGCATGTGTCATTTGTGCCGCACACACACAGTGTTAAAGCTCAATTCGTTGATTGAGTAAATACAACTGTGTGATCAGAAAAATAAAAATTTGGGTAAAAGTTTATCTAGAATTATTTATGGTATTTTGAAGTGCCCACGATAACAATATCGTGCATGTTAATTACCGTGATATACCGTATAACCGAATAACGTCACATGCCTAGATGTGATTTATTATTTGATTCCAGGTAGGGCTGTGCCAATACTATCAAATATTGATATATCACGATACTTTTCCTCACAATATTGTATCGATACTTTAGATCCCTGTATTGATATTTTTATTCAACTATTTGGGTATTCATTTCATGTTCAACAGTCAATAAAGACAAAGCAGTTTGTCTAAATAAGTGCAAACTCAGAGCGGCGTTTCTCAGTGCAGTCAGAGACGCTTCTATAAGGCGTTTCAACACCAGAGCCATGCAAAAATATTGATTTGCAGACTAACCGTGATTCATTTGATCATATCGATATTGATTATCCAAAACCGATCTTTTACTCTATGCGCAGCACTTCAAAAAGAAAGTATATTACTCACATATGCGACTTAAAATGTCTGTAATTAGCAACTGCCAGGTAATATTTCAGATTTCACTCACCTGTTCATTACAGAGTTCAGCATTCTTTCATTGCGTGTTGAGAGTAAAAGTTTGGTCTGCCTTGTAATGTGTGTCCAAAGAAGAGATCCATGTAATCCATTTGTCATTGATAATGTCTCTTATATTTCCCTGTGTGGTCTTTACAATTGGATGTTGATAAAAAAAAAAAGCCAACAAAAATAATCATTTAATTCGAATCGGACATGGCACTGATACTGTAAACAAGCCATTCGACTCCATTTGCTTTAAAGTCCCTGACCTTAAAAGGACAGATCGGGTTTTAACCTGTGTTTTACATATTGATGTAAATACTTACAACATTTATAACACATAACAAACACATATAGTTATACATATCGTGAGGCGGCTGGCAATACTCAGCCCTAATTCTAAGTGATCCCCCTGCGCACGTGCACTGTATTTTATCCCTCGGAGATTGTTGTAGTTAAGATACATCATGTGCATCAACTAGAGGTGTAATGGTTCACTCATCTCACAATTCGGTAAACTAAGCCTGAATCAAGAAAAGTTTAGATTTGAAAGTTTTATTATAATTTTTTTATTATTAATAATTTAAATACATATGCAAAACATTTAAAATGTAGCACTGTTATTGAAAGTGCTATATGATCCATCAGAGATGTACTGGGATTAAAAATCAGCCTTGAACAGGGCAATGTTGACACCAAATGGAAATATAAGCTAATAATTAGCTTTGCTGAAAATTTGGAATGTTACACATGCATACTGCTTACACACTGTCACTGATTACATGCATTTAAAACATTTCAAATGAAATCTGTATTGTTCTAATTCTGATTACATCTAAATATAATTTTCAAAAATACATATTTCATGGAAGTGCATGCTTATCCATTTAAATAATGTCCCTACTTAAAACCAGTGGCATAGCCAAGGGTGGGCCTGAGATTATTCTTTGACTTCAAATATATATTTATAAAATAGTTTAAAAAATGCGTCAATTCTGATTTCTGAAAGTGTGAAAGAACTGTTTGAATGTGCTGCTTCTCTGTTGTTAAGGAAAATGTGGTATATTTGGGTGAAAACTTGGCCCACCCATTTTTATTGAGGCCCACCCAAAAGTACTTTCCTGGCTACACCCTTGCTTAAAATCCTACTGAAATGTACTGATCAAATAAAATCAGATGTGACATTTGACATTGCATAGCATTATAATACATATTCGGCTTTATAGTAGATTAATATGACACTATCATTAAACCTCTGTAAACTTTCTCTCACGCAGTCAGAGCAGATCACTTGGAGAAGCATCCTAATTTCCCAAAAATGTGTGCTTAGAAGCGATTTCCATGTGTATGCCCACGTTATGTAGGCATAGGTCGTCGTGCATATTTGATTCAGATGCTTGTAAAATAATTAAAAAACAAACAAACAAAAACCATCCAATCTCCAATCATGCCACGATACACTATTACACCTCAGCATCAACTGCACTCATGCGTCCGTTTCTTAATTTGTTATTATGTATTGTGCCGCATGAGCCCTCTGCAAATACTGTGTAACAGCTGTTATATTTCGCGTTTTCCCTATGCTGACATAGTGTTGTTTGGCCAGAATAAATTTTGCATATGTGGTTTGAACAGCCAGATGCATTTACACTTGACCGAATTTCGAAATTAATGCGTCTCAAACCACCTCCAGAGGTTTGAGTGACCGGATTTACATCAGTCTCTAAGCCGTCTTGGAAGGCACTTACACTAGGTCTTTTCATGATCAAACAGCGATCCGATTAGTAAAAACACATGAAATGACCAAGTTTAAACACATCCTAAAGGAATTAATCAAATCAGGCTACAGAACAACCCCCCCCGCATGGCACAGTTATCTATCTTGCAGCGGTCCGGAGAGTTAAGTTGTGGAGGATAAAGCAGTCTGGCACACTTTACAAGGACAAAATCGCTCTACCACTGCAATCTAGGCACCTGAAATGACTCTTTAAAATGCAAAACTTGTGCTTGACTACACCACCCATTTGGATATTTTTACGGTTCTAATAATTAATAATTTAAAGACTTATCCAGATATTTTTACGGTTCTAAAGTTCTTCTCCATCATTTGATTGTTTTGATGCATTACTGCTGCCATGATTGCTAGAAAATGTACACCAACATCTTTTTTCCTTTTTTTTTTCCTTTTTTTTTATTTCACCACCTAGTTTCAGGTAAATTATGCCAGACTTTTGTGAATAAGGCTTTATCAAAAATAGCCATAATTTACATATAACTTGTATTGTAGGTAAATCAGATGCAAGTTCTTGTGCTGAAATACTACAGTATGTACAAAAGTGTTGTAAAGAATCTGTCACTTTTAGCCTTTGCATGGTGAAATTCCACAGGCGAAATGCAGTAATCTCAGTGAGAATCTGCACGATCAGGAGTTCTGCCTGATGCACTTCTGGTGGCAAAAAAATTTCCCTATGCAAATGTTGCAGGAGTTTTTGAAAACAATGTTTACTTTTGCAATTCCATTTGGTGGCGCAGAAATTACACACTTGAGCTTTTACTGTTTCATGCATTTGCCGTGTGGTCTTTTCTAGCCATTACTTACCTATTTTTACTTATTCTTACCTATCTGCATTCCTCAGCAGAGGGTTTAGTCTTGACCTGCTTTGACCTGCTGTTCCCGCCTCTCTCTCTTCTCTCTTTTATTTGCCTGAGAGAGAATCTCATTTAGCAGCTCTGTGTTCTCCAATGGCTCTCTTTCCTGCCCTTTATCAAAATAAGGTGAGTGAGGTCATACGCTTCCAGTAATGGATGAACCTGAAGCATGCAGCCAATAGAGTGGAATGACTAGATTAAAGCATGGGGACATTTTATACAGTTGCTGCCCTGTCTTAACCAGCCTCTTTCCTTTTTTTTCTCCCAATTTGGAATGCCCAATTCCCAATGTGCTTTTTAGGTCCTCGTGGTGGCGTAGTGATTTGCCTCAGTCTGTGTGGCGGAGGATGAATCCCAGTTGCCTCTGCGTCTGAGATTGTCAACCTGCGCATTGTATCACGTGGCTCGTTGAGCATGTTGCCACGGAGACATAGCGCGTGTGGAGGCTTCACGCCACCTACTGCGGCAACCACGTTCAACTCACCACATGCCCCACCGAGAACGAACCACATTATAGTGATCACGAGGAGGTTACCCCATGTGACTCTACCCTCCCTAGCAACCGGGCCAATTTGGTTGCTTAGGAGACCTGGCTGGAGTCACTCAGAATGCCCTGGGATTCGAACTAGCGAACCCCAGGGATGGTAGCCAGTGTCTTTACCACTGAGCTACCCAGGCCCCCAACCAGCCTCTTTCCTAATTAAACTGTCATTTGATGACTGCTTTTAGAGAAAATTAGCCTGTCTTTTGAGCTGTCACATTTGCATTTATGAAATATAGCCCAATGTGGATATCTCACAGGAGGTAATGAAATCTTTATGTGCCATAATTGTGTGTGGAGAGGCTTCTCTTGAGTTATGTGCTCTGGTGTGATGGTTGTTAATATTAGAATTGCTGTCTCATTAAGTATATAAAACAAAAAAGGTAAAAGAAGATAAATCAGCCTGCTTTCTCTGCTGTAGATCAGTTTATGATGTGTTTATCTGCATCTGAGTTCATAATTCACAGGTCACATTACTCTCACTTGCAGCATAAAGTCTGCATCACATTATTACACAGATTATTTTGGCCAGGAACCCTCTTAGACAGGAAGAGCCCATCTGACTGATACCAGCGAGGCCGAGACTAAGGTACATGAGACATATATATATATATATATATATATATATATATATATATATATATATATATATATATATATATATATATAAGGTATACCAAAAGACTAACATAAATAGACTTGCAGCATTAGACTAACTGGGCAGTTTGGGTAACGAATGAGTCTCTTTTCAGCATTCAGAAATCAGAATGCCTGGTATATGGAATCTACATCACTTGTGCGTTGTAGGCATGGCGTGAAATGAAAGCTGTTGCTCGCATATATACACCCACTTGTTCATACACTCACTAGGTCTCTCTCTCTCTTCGAATGGCTGTGCATTTGACTCAGTAGCCATGCATAAGCCTTTCTCAGCAGGGGAACAGAGCTTTAAGTGTGCTTGCCTGAAACACCATCAATACTTAATCAGTCCATTACTATTCAGTGCCTATTTAATCCTTTGGCAGCTCTCCCTCACGTCCCAGGCAAGGTGTTTAAAATATGCCATGCCAATAAACCCACCTACTTGTTCATTTATGGGTTCAGCAATTGCCTACTATCATTTCTGTCATTTTGCTCAGAGGAACAAAAGTGTTCATGTATTTTGAAAACTTCTGCTCAGCCTTTGACAGTCTTAGTCATTTTTAATGGCTTTACTTTGCAAACATTTGGCTGTTTATGTAATGAGACCAGTGGCATGGATTAAGTGGCTTAACCTTCGCGAATGTGTGCGAGAACGTTTTTCTCCCTCCTTCTCTTCCTCTTTATCCTTTGTTTTTTCTTAATCCTCAGTTTCATTATTTGTTTTGTTTTTAAAACTTGTTAGTGCTGTTGTCAGCTATATTTAGATATATCCGGTCTCACTGTTGAAATGAGGATGTTTATATCTGTTTTATTGGTCAAATATGTTTTTTTTAATGGCCAATAGCTTATCTGGAGAATAGGCTTCATGGCCAATGGCTAATATGTGTAAAAAATAATAATAATTATAAAATAAAGTTATTTACTCAAAATTCACATATTTGAAAATGTGCATTATGAATTGACAATTACCAACAGTAAATTTTGGAACAGACACATATTATATACAAAAGTTCAATGTTCTCTGTAAAGCAACTATAAAACAATATGTATTATGAAAAGCACTGTACAAATACATTTAATTAATAAATACCTAATTAATGTCACACTATTTTCCAAATAACTTTTTCCCCTTAAGGGAAGACATGGACATCCTGCTAAGACACTCATAAGAAAGTGAATTGCAGGCAGGACAAATGTAGGGCAGAGGAAAATCATATTACAATTAATTTCAATCGTCATAAAACAGCTTACTACTGTACAGTACATGTCTCATCTAATAATTATGGTCTTCCAGTGTGGAATTCATCAATTGGGCATCACAGCATGAAAACAGTTGAAAACATCTTCACTACTCACAGTTCAGGAATAATAACACAGTTTATTTTTATACTCAGTAATAATGTCACTATAAAATACGTGAAGCATTTGCAAAGGCCGACACTGAATATAAATGAACAAGCTCTCAAAGTTTGCAAGTGGTTTCTAATCATAACATTGCTGTTTTAGTCAAAACTTAATTTTTAACCACATGACACGCTAGCAAGCAGTGACCGGCTACACACAAAATGCCAACCAATTGCTCTTCCACTAGCCAACCGGAAATTCCACCCGCCTAGCGAAATTCAGTGGACTCACTGAGAATATTGTGGATAAAACATTGTAAATTCTGACTGGATGAGCCACGTTCAGAGCCTGTTTGTTGAAAAATGAAACTGTTCTTCAAATTGTGAATACTGTACATAATACACAGAAATCTGTGATAGTTACTAATATATAACATTGTGTAATTAGTAAATGTTGATGCAAAGTGAGTAGACCTACAAAAATTATTTTATTGACACTTTTCATGATTAGTAAATTGTGGCAACTGTAATTGTAATCTTGATTATATATATATATATATATATATATATATATATATATATATATATATATATATAAAATTGTGCATTCCTACTGTGTATTGAACATTGGCATCTTTATCATAGGACTGTTGCCATCATTTTATATAAGCTATAGGTAATGAGACACTACGTTACATGAATTTAAGAAAACCATTTACCTTTGGTAAAATCACATGGCCTCCCTCGCCCCATTACATATTTCTCTCTCCCTCTCTCGTTCCTCTCTCCCTCTTGTGTATGTTAGAGGGAAGGGAGTGTAAGCTCACCTGCCTATTAAGCTGTGTTAAATAGAGCATATGTAATCACGTCTGTCTGTTGTCTGAGTCATGCATTTGTCAGAGGCTGGACCTCCGTAAAAGACCATTTAAAATTAGTTTTCAGTCTTCTCTGGACACTTTCCTTAGCACTTTATAAATGTTGTAGTTGGTCAGTCAATCATTTGTTAAATTATTTAGGTTCTGGCCTTATTTTTTTATTCAGTACTGTAAGGATCTGTTCTAAGGATTGCTCTTTTATCTTCCTTTATTAAATGCTTTCTCTCTCTCTATTTCTCTTGTCAGTGGGACTCGATGAAAGATGACAGAGGAGGTGATTGTTATAGCCAAGTGGGACTACACAGCTCAGCAAGATCAGGAACTGGACATCCGGAAGAACGAGCGCCTGTGGCTGCTGGATGATTCCAAGACCTGGTGGAGAGTTCGCAACGCGTCCAACCGCACTGGCTACGTCCCCTCCAATTACGTGGAGCGCAAGAACAGTCTGAAGAAAACGTCACTAGTGAAGAACCTAAAGGACACTCTCGGTAAGAAGTTAGAAAGTTCAGTGAAGCGTTTCACCAATTCACAGTTCTGATGATCTAACAAAGCACCTTTTAAGGCAATTTGTTTTATCCTTGGAGACCATCTTGGTAACGCCCCATGTAGGCAACAGCAGGCAAGCAAGTAGAGTTTCTGTCTACTTGAATGGGGAAAGACTGAAATATCCAGAATGGCTGGCAACATTTATGTCGCAATAAAATCCACAAATGAAAACCAATAAAATCTGACAGCAATGGTATCATACATTTATAACTTAAGCTTAAAGTGTGCATTCAGTGTATAACTGATGCTGTATCTGTGTATATTATCATATAGTGCTGTCACAGAAAATGATGGGAAATGTAGTTTTGTCTCATAGGCCTAAATGAGCAATGATTTCTGGCAAGTTTATCGCTGTTTTTCATCAACAGTACACACAATCCATACAAAGTTTATATCATCAACATTCACAATTACAACTTATGATCATTATCAATTTGATTCCGCAGATTCTTAAATTGACACACTCCCAACATGGGAAGTCAAGGCTTAAGGCTTAATTGCGGCTTGTTGTGGCATTCATGTGCTTGTAAATATGTTTGTAAAAAGTTCAACAATAAATCTCTTTATAACTTAATCCACAATGCTGTTTCCTGATCCCTGAGACATGTCCTACCAAGGTGCCTTAAGGAAACAGATTTCTAAAGACTGCCGTGTTCTTCTTTGGTGTAGTTTTTAATGGAACAGGCATTATCATGGTCTTCTTGTATCCTCAGATTTTTAAAGAAGATCAGTCAAGGGGCCTGCGTCTTTACCCACTGAGCTACCACCTCTGGAGTAACGAGTTCAAATCCAGGGCGTGCTGAGTGACTCCAGCCAGGTCTCCTAAGCAACCAAATTGTCCCGGTTGTTAGGTAGGGTAGAGTCACATGGGGTAACCTCCTCGTGGTCACTATAATGTGGTTCTCGCTCTCGGTGGGGCGCGTGGATGCCGCGGAGAATAGCGTGAAGCCTCACGCGCTATGTCTCCGGTAGCGTGCTCAACAAGCCACGTGGTAAAATGCACGAATTGACGGTCTCAGACGCGGAGGCAACTGTGATTCGTCCTCCACCACCCAGATTGAGGAGAGTCATTACGCCACCAAGAGGACTTAGAGCGCATTTGGAATTGGGCATTCCAAATTGGGGAGAAAAAGGGAAGAGAAAAAAAAAAAAAGAAGATCAGTTAAATACTACACATTTCTGCTTACAATTGGTTGGGTCATTAGCTTAGGTCATTGTGCTGTTGTTTCAATCTGAGTGCCATATTGAAGAGCACATCTAGACCTCATACTCCTTCACCAGGTGATGACATATATGAAATGCCCTCGCAGTTGCTATGCCCTACTTCCCCCTATACGCCTCCAGAGCTTCATGCCTTTAATGCTCAATCTGTCATCTTAAGGCACTAAGGAAGACTCTTGGGACTGTAGCTTTTTTCAGCGAGTTGTGTACAGGCCAGCGCCACATAACAAATGCACAGAGATGCACAAGAAAACATCTGAACCAGTTGAGTGTGTTTGATTATATGAATGTGTTATGCAGTGACCCTTTATAAAAAAGGGTACAATTTATTGCTGAGGCGCTATGTTTCATCATTCATGGGAATTTTGTAGCTGAAATTTTTTAACAGTCTCACCTAAATCTAATGGGGGTTATTGTTTCTCAATTGCATACTCCATATCTGGAAGAATATATTGATGTGTTTGACTTACTGCTGTATTTTCTTGCTTTGACTACTAGTAATGTAATATTTAATATTTTTTTCCTAATCAGACTAAATCAGTTATGTGCAGAATCATATTTGCCATCACTGGCATCATTTCCATATGTGAAAGTTCTTCATCAGTTCTCCCATAGGCTTTCATTAAGACCTATATACGGCAATGACCAATGTATATTTATGTTTTCTTCATTTTCATGCCATTCTAAAATCATTTGTATGCCTACATGTGAGAACTTTTAGCCCTTTCTATGCATTTGTTCATCCAATATGTGATTACCATTAGTTAATGAGCTCTAAACAACATTTTGTTTAGTTTTTGTTAATGAGCTCTGAACAGCAGGAAACAGTAAATCGATAATGTCTCCTCTGCTGCAGGGGGTAGAGACACGGAGAGGCTTAATGGCTACTAAAGTTGTTAAATGCAAGGCATTTCACCCAAGTAGGTCCCTGAGACAGCCAATGAAATTTGAGTAGGTCATCATTCAACTTTAAACTGTTACATTTTACCTGCTTCAATTTAATTGTGCACCATTGTGTGCGAGTGAATATGTGTGAGTTCTTGGCAGGTTCTGAGACAGTTGTTGAAACAGGTTAGACAAGTTTTAAAATGAGACATCCCATTCAGATTTAATCAGTCCATCCACAGTAAAACATTCAAGTTTGAGATAATGAACAAAGAAAGTGAAGGTGTCCAGCATCCTGTTTTTGAAGACCATCCTGTTGGTCTTTGTAAGCATCTTTAGGACAAGAACTTTCATAACATGAGTAATTCCGGCTTATGTTCTTTTTGCTTTGAGTCATTTGGAATCATTTGGAGTCCTTGTTACATTAGTATTCCACTGTAATCTGTGGAACAAAGATTACAGTGCAGAGTTCCCTGGTATTCCCGGAGAAAGATCATGAATATGCGACAGTGACCTTCTGAATTAATCATGCTTTGGGAATTAATTCCCACAGCGAGGCCACCGGGGACCTCTTATTGGTGGTTGTCACGGATACCTGCAATCAAAACCCTCCCTCTGTCTTGTTGAGCTAAAAACCTGTCACTCTTTAAAAAAAATTGTATAAGGTTACTTAAATGGAGTCTTCATCTCATGTGAGTGATCAATTTTATACATACAATGCATTAAGAAAGTATTCAGACCCCTTCATTTTTTTTTTTCACTTTTTTTTTTTATGTTGTAGCCTTATGCTAAAATGCTTTAATTTATATGCTATAATCAATCTACAGTCCATACCCCATAATGACAAATCAAAAACCAGATTTTTGATAACTTTGCAAATTTATTAAAAAGAAAAAACTGAAATATCACATTGACACAAGTGTTCAGACCCTTAGCTATGACACCTGAAATTTAGCTCAGGCGCATCCCATTTCTCTGGATCAGCTTTTAAATGTTTCTACACTTTGATTGGAGTCTACCTGTGACAAATTCAATTGATTGGATGTGATTTGGAAAGGCACACACCTGTCTATATAAGGTCTCACAGCTGAAAATGCAAAAACCAAGCCAGCCAAGGAACTGCATGCAGAACTCAGATTCAGGATTGTGTCGAGGCACAGATCTGGAGAAGGCTTTAAAAAAATGTGGGTGCATTGAAGGTTTCTAAGAGCACAGTGTCCTCCATAATTCTTAAATGGAAGAAATTTGGAATAGCCAGGACTCTTCCTAGAGCTGGCCAGCCAGCCAAACTGAGCAATCGGGGGAGAAGGGCCTTGGTAAGAGAGGTGACCAAGAATGCGATGGTCACTCTGGTTGAGCTCCAGTGATCATGTGTGGACATGGGAGAAACTTGCAGAAGGACAACCATCACTGCAACACTCCACCGATCTGGGCTTTATGGCAGAATGGCCAGACGGAAGATTCTCCTCAGTGAAAGACACATGAAAGCCTGCTTGGAATTTGCAAAATAGCACCTAAAGGACTCTCAGACTGTGAGAAACAAGATTCTCTGGTCTGATGAAACAAAGATTGAACTGTTTGGCCTCACTTCCAAGCATCATGTCTGGAGGAAACCAGGCACCGCTCATCACCTGCGCAATACCATCCCAACGGTGAAGCGTCATGCTGTGGGGGTGTTTTTCAGCAACAAGGACTGGGAGACTGGTCAGAGTTGAAGGAAATCTGAATGCAGCAAAATACAGAGATATCCTTAATGAAAACCTGGTCCAGAGCACTCAGGACCTCAGACGGGGCCAAAGGTTCACCTTCCAACAGGACAATGACCCTAAGCACACAGCCAAGACAACGCAAGAGTGGCTAAGGGACAACTCTATGAATGTCCTTGAGTGGCCCAGCCAGAGCCCGGCCTTGAACCCAGTCGAACATCTCTGGAGAGTCCTGAAAATGGCAGTCCACCGATGGTCCCCATCCAACCTGACAGACCTTGAGAGGATTTGCAGAGACGAATGGCAGAAAATCCCTAATTCCAGGTGTGCAAAGCTTGTCGCATCATACCCAAAAAACTTGAGGCTGCAATCGCTGCCAAAGGTGCTTCAACTAAGTACTGGGTTAAGGTTAACTTGTGTCAATGTGATATTTCATTTTTTTCTTTTAAATAAATTTGCAAAGTTATAAAATATCTGTTTTTTGCTATGTCATTATGGGGTATGGAGTGTAGATTGATGTGAAAAAAACATTTATTTAAAGCATTTTAGCATAAGGCTGCAACATAACAAAATGTGAAAAAATTAAGGTGCCTGAATATTTTCTGAATGTACTGTATATTTTAAAATTAAATTTCATTAGGAGTAAAACTGTTTATTTACACCAGACAAGTAGGCTATTGTTCTGAAAGCAAAACGCAACTAAAAATAAAAGAAACTGTTGGCTGTCATCTGCTCAACCGCAGAACACGACCAACGCAAAGCAAACGCGTTTACTCACATGACCCTCTACTGCAGTGGTTTGAGCAGCTTGTGATGAGCATGGGTGCGTGAATGGTTTGTCTGTGCTGCACGCTTCTGCTGACTAACTCAATTTCATCACACTCATTTAGCGTTCCAATCAATTTAAAACTAAATACGAGCGAATATGAGTAAGGATTAAAAAAAAGAGGAAGTTTTGGCATGCAGGTGCAAGGGGCTTCAACATGTCATTGGATTAAAATACACTTATCTCTAGCTATTGCTCGCATCTGAGTGATAATTACACGTGACAATGGTGGCTTAAACAATAATTTGCGGACCCCCTGCACTACCACTGCGGACCCCCTGAGGGTCGTGGACCCCCTGTTGAAGACCAGTGTTGGGTAACGTTACTTTTAAAAGTAACTCACTAGAATATAGCGTTACTCCTTAAAAAAGTAACTTAATTAATTAAAAAGTACATTTTTATGGAAAGTAAAGCATTACGTTACTTCTGCGTTATTTTTGTGTTACTTTTTTCTTACAGCCACTCTCTCTTCTGCTATACTGTGCATTCCATACAAATAAGCCATGCATTGCATACAAGAGACATTACAGGTCATGCTAGCTACTGTACAACACTCATGTCAAAACAACATAGTAAACAAACAGATATTTAGAAAGTAGGTCTACACGTCATATTTATAATAAAGAATCAACAACATGAATATGCATGATTTGTTTTTCCATCAACATGGCAGCCAATATGAATAATGAAGAATAACCACTTCTTACCTAAAGCAGCAAAGTCCAACACTTGAACCTGCATCATATATTTCATCATGTGCTGTGCCCATCCACAATGTCACAGTCAACTTAAGATGTTTTTCAAAAGTCAGGATCAAATTCAGTGGGGAATGCCAGCCTAACATGATCAAGGAATGTGTCTGATAATAAAATAATATTTTTCACTTAAGTCATCTCAGTGCTCGCTTGTTTTGAGATGATCCACAGTGCGTACAGATGTCACTGGTTGATTGCATACAACTTCAACGGTGCATGTTGATACAACTTGAATGGAATCGTTTTTAATGCTACCGAAATGTCATAAAAACAGGAGGTTTCATGAATCAAACTACTTGTATATTTTAAAACAAAAATTTAGAATCTTTTTAGAAACTAAGACATTTTCTCTGTGTACACAATCTATGTAGAATGTTGCATTGAGCCACTGATCCAGAGTCAGCTTTTCTCATCCTGTTCTCCCAGTTACAGGGAGCTGAATCACGGAGCAGTTCGGCTGCATAAGTCAGTGAATTGAGCGAGTATTTTACCATGTGTATCTTGTCATAGCCAGTGGAAGACTAGTCTTATAATCCCTCTGCCTAAATGCGTTTACAGATTTTTTTATGACACATGAATCAATCGCTAAATGGCAAAGTGTGATGATTAAACAGCAGGAGGACGTAATTTAATGAAATAATATACAGTCTGCACTCTGCACCTTTCAGAATGAATGAGAGGTGTCGCTCTTCACAAACACACACACACACACACACACATACTATGTTTTTATATCATTGTGGGGACTCTCCATAGACTTCCATGCATTTTTTGGATTTTATACAGATCTAACAATAATTTCTATCCCCTAACCCTACCCCTACCCCTAAACCTAACCCTCACAGAAACCTTTCTGCATTTTTACATTTTCAAAAAAACATTGTTTAGTATGTTTAATAAGCCATTTCCCTCGTGGGGACCGCTGGCTGGTCCCCACAATGTAGGTGATCTCAGGTTTTACTATCCTTGTGGGGACATTTTTTCCCCATAATGTAGTATAAACGTACACACACACACACACACAAACAGATCACACTTGATGCAGATTATGCAGTAAGTTTACTTTATGAGATGCAGTGAACACTCACACAAACTCCTCTGGTGCAGCTCTGAGATTTCTCAGCTCGCAAGTATTTCAGCATTTCATTATTTCATTTAAAATGTGGACATTATTAAAAACTACCACACAGGAGGTACTCAAAGGTCCGTTAAAATAAATAAAAGCTCTGTTTAACTCGATGCATGAAATTGAAGTCAATATTACTAATATATAGAAAACATTAATATTCAAAATAATAGCAATAATTCTACTAATAACAATAATAAATGGTTGAATTATTATTATCATTAATAAATATTATTAATTATTCTCATTATTATCAGTGTAGGCCTACTGAATATCAACACACTATGATTCAGCCGTGGCATCATTGTGCCAGAGGTAATCAGATTTTTTTCATTAATGTTTTCATTTTGTTAAGCTCTGTTTTGCAGCATTTTATTTGACCAAATTTTATTTATTTTTTTTTTTGGTTGAAAATAATATTTTTATTTGATTAAAGCTTTATGTATTAAATTGATTGAACAATGTTTCGATGATAACATTTAATTAAAACATAAAACATGGAATCCAGAAAAATAAAATGGAAAATACAGAATTTGCAACTGCAGGACTTTATGCAGTCCATTAATCAGCTCCTTTTCTGTGTGATTTCATCTGTATTCTAAGGCTATTTATTTGTTGCCGAAGAATCGATTTTCTATCGATATTGAGGTACCAGGGCTAGTATCATACCGAAGTCAAAATTTTGACATCGGAGCAATCCTACTATGCACACTGTTTCGAAACTATAGCCACAAGACTTAAACATTATATGTCTTAGAACTAGTGTGATAGAATCGCTTACTGACCTTGTCTTTGTAAAGTTATATCTAGGCCTGTCGTGAACGATAAACGAACAAGTATAAACTTTGACAGTGAACGCATCACTTTAAATGATTGTGTAATGGCAAATGTTTCTGGTCATAGCGTGTTCATACATGCAGTGTTAATGTGCATGCTTTATTTCTGTGGAGTGAAAAAAAGATTAAACTAATTCTCAAAGGTTTTGCTTCATGAAAAATAAGAGGTCGTGGGTTTAATCAAAGAGCATTAAAATAATGTGTGATAGTGAAGAAATTAGGACAGACATGTTTTACTATTGCATAATCTACTATAAAATAATATTTTATATATATATATATATATATATATATATATATATATATATATATATATATATATATATATATGCAAAAGTTTTAGGCACTTAAGATGTTTCACAAAAGCATTTGTCTTAAGATGGTTATTTATATCTTTAGCTTTAGTGTGTCAATAGGAAAAATACATTTTAGACTCCCAAACATTACTTTTGCAAATAGAAAAGATTAGAATAGAAGAACAGGGCGCTCTGCAAGAGATGGCATTGCCCCCACAATACATAAAGAGACAGAAGCAATTGAGACAGCCTAAATAGATAGAAGAACTGTGGCAAATTCTCCAAGAAGCTTGGAAGATCCTATCTGCCAACAACCAAGAAAAACTGTGTCCAGGTGTACCTAGGAGAATTGGTGTTGTTTTAAAGGCAAAGGTGGTCACATTGAATATTGATTTAGCTTTTTTATGTTTACTGGACTTTGTATGATGTTAATTGTTAAATGAAAACTATTTATGGCATTAGTTTTGAAGACATCCTCACTATGCAACATTTTTCTCAAGTGCCTAAACTTTTGCACAGTACTGTGTGTGTGTGTGTGTGTGTGTGTGTGTGTATTTACAGTGTGTATATATATATATATATATATATATATATATATATATATATATATATATATATATATATATATGAACAAGTAAATTTTTAAAAATGAGGAAAAACTGAGGATGGTCACAAAATACGCATTTGTGCATGGAACTACTTTCTTATGCGACGGATCAGAATCTGCTGTTGCTGGTTCAAACCAAATGATGCATCCAAGCCTCTCAAAAACGTCACTTTAGAACTAGTATCACAGCTTGGGCTGTTTCTAACATGTTATTGGAGAAACAAGGGTGTGTGTGTGTGAGAGAAAAAGAAAGAGAGAGATGGATTGTTTGTGATTACCTGAGTTAGTCACGACTCTAAAGCAGATGCTGCAGCGTGTTAGTCATCTTTCTGAAGATAATTTATTTTTGGTCAAATGCATCCTATTTTCTCAGTGGAAAAATAGCCGTCTGAGCGGGGGTATTCCTCCCTATTTCATGGCAGCCAGTGTGCAAGAGTCATTCACTATAGAAACTGCAATCTCCTCTGCCATTTTGAACAGTATATCCTCTCCGATGTGGAAACTGCGGTAAGAGGTAAGCACCTTGAGTTTGTGTAATTAATCAGTCTGTTTTGTCTCTCAGTTGTGATGAGCCTTAATGCTGAAGTTGTCAGTTTAAAGCTGTTTAAAGCTATTTCCCATCTTTAATATTGTAGTATTAATCCCAGTGTTCACGGATTGTAGATGAATGAAAACACTGACAGACTGACCTGACTGGCACATCACCTCAACTGGATCATATTACACACAAAATTGGTCTTTTTTCGCCACCTGCAGGCTAAAGTCTTTAATGTCACAGAGAAAAATGAAAGAACACACATAGCTCTTTTATACACATGTGCTGCTCTTACACTTTAGTTTAGAATGCCACAAACACAAGCGGAGTGATACAAACAGTGAAGCGTCCGAGTGCTGATGTGCTGAGACATCAGTACTCATAGAACATCTCTCGTCCAATCAGATTTGAGGACCGGAACTTATATATATATATATATTATTTTATAATTCCAAAAATAACAGAGTAAATCTCAAATTGAGCAAAACTAAAGTAGACCAAAAAGAAAGACATATTTGAAGGATTTAGAAATGTTTTGATATTTAAAACATTATTTTTCATGTCATAAATAAGTTTTTAAAGCCTAAAGGAAATCATATATTCCTATTTTAATATTTGATTTACATATTTGAAGTTAAATATGTAGAAATCGTCCTGGTTACTTTTGTAACCTCCCTTCCCTGATGGAGGAAACGAGACGTTGTGTCGACGTAGTGACACTAGGGGTCAATCTTGGGAGCCCCAAACACCTCTGATTTTGGAAAAAGGCCAATGGGTATTGGCGAGTGGAATTTGCATGTCACTCCCCCGGACATAAAAGGAAATGGCTCGCAACCACTCATTCAGGTTTTGTGCTGAGGAGCCGAGACAAGGTCCCAGCCATTTCAGCGGGTAGTTTAGTATTGTGGCCAGAGGGACACAATGTCTCGTTCCCTCCATCAGGGAACAGAGGTTACGAAAGTAACCAGGACGTTCCCTATCTGTCACTCACTCGACGTTGTGTCGATGTACTGACACTAGGGGTCCCTATACGAAACGCCACAATAAGCTGAACTGTGTTACATGGACTGGCGGTGCGAGACGGGCAGACCACTGTGTGCCAGCGCACCAGGCCATCATGTAACCTCCCCCAACGCTCTTATGAGCGTCGAACTGTCCCTTCGGGGACAAGTCGACTACCCAAAAAATAGGGACATGCTAGCCCAACCGTGGCCTCTTTTCCTCTCTTTTCTCCCCAAAAAGAGTGGAATTTGTTTACCGACTGGGGGACATAAGTGTCTATGTCGGGGGGGGTGTCACTCCCAAGGGGAAGACACCGCAGAGACCACACCCCGCCCGGGGGGGGGGGGGGGTATTTTGAGTGGAAATACGCCACATGGTCTTACCGAGTCTTGTCGGAAGTATGACATGTGGAGAAGTCCTATGGTAGGTCCTACCCGAGGGGGGAGGAGCTCTACAAACACAGTGACCGGGGGCAGAGGAACCTCTGAAGATGCAGTTTACTGACAGGGAAACGATTTAGCGGAAGATATATCACATGGGGTCACCTATGGGGAACCAGCACATGTGGAGCACCTACCCCAATACAGGGCTTAGTTAGCAAATGTACTGGGCCGGCAGCGAGTTTCTCCGCAAACTCGTCTGCCACAGGGCTAAGGAGGAAAGTCATCCAGGGATCACAACTTTGTGAACACGACTGTGAGTCAAAGCGCACGTCTTCACCTCGGGGGAGGGGAAAGGCGCTATGCAAGCGGTACACCCAGTCAGCTGTCCCAGAACTTACCTGCTCGTACCTGACAATACACGGGACGAGACCGGCTCAACCCGGAGATTGTAGAACCTTGCAAAGGTGTTGGGTGTTGCCCAGCCCGCTGCTCTGCAGATGTCTGCTAAAGAGGCGCCATTGGTCAGGGCCCAGGAGGCCGCCACACTCCTAGTAGAGTGGGCTCGTAGCCCCACAGGGGGCGGCACGTCCTGAGCGTGATATGCCATCATGCGTCAATGACGCAGTGGGCGACCCTCTGTTTGGAGACAGCGCTCCCTTTCTGTTAACCACCAAAGCAGACAAAAAGCTGCTCGGAGCTTCTAAAGCTCTGCGTGCGATCCAAATAGATGCGTAAAGCACGCACCGGACACAGCAACGCCAAGGCTGGGTCTGCTTCCTCCTGGGGCCGCAACCAGGAAATATACACAAACGGAGAGGCATCTTTAAAAAGATGCTCTCCGTTAATGCCACTCTTTAAGAAGGGAAAATATACTCTTTCAGTAGGAAGAACATACTGTTTTAGCTGCTGAAGCACCCAGGGGCGTTCTCTGCACTTCACCAATGCAAGAGGGGGAGAAGCCGCTGCAATTTGTTTGTAGTTTTGGTCTGAGGCTACACCTTTTTCTTGCCTCCTCACACTGGCCAATCATGTGATCTCGCCATTTTATTCATTAGATTTGTTTTAGCTTGTTCCTTCAACTGATCCTATTGAGGGTTCCACCTCTTTCTAAATAGCTCATCTCTGTGACATGCCAATGTTGAAATGTTCTATGAAAGGAACAGTCTCTCTCTGAAAGCCTTCTTGATGTATAACATTTCATTTTCCTAATAGAGGCAGGGCTTAATGAATGGTAAATTAAGCCTACAGGTTTACTGTGGGTTACAATCCAAGATGGGGAGTTAATTGAATAAAAGCATACTTGATAATATTGTGGTTGGAATTTGCTTAATGGACAGCATAATGATAGGAGAGCACCATTATTACATCAGTGATGGTTGGATAATCTTATGTTAACAAGTCAGCTTGATTTTGGACAGAAGACTTAGGCAAGCAGTAGGTGTAGAGGTGAATGCTGTCCCAAAGTTTGAGTTAATGGGTAGTTCTTGTGGCAGCTGCAGTTGTTCAGCCCTGCCTTGAAGTGTAAATGAAGTACGGAGTTGGAAAGCTTGTGTATGTGCTGTTATGTGAATGCCTTCATGGAGTGGTGCATGAATACGCGTTCCTGGTTGTGTTGGAATGGTCGTCAGGGAGTTTTCATCATTGTATTACTTTTAGTAGTTTGGTGTGGCATATTTTTGTCACTTGAGATTGACCAGAGCAGTTTTTCACATATCCTCAACTTAAGTTAAATGCTTCATCCCTCTCAGGGGTTTTTACATTGTGTCATCTCAAAGACAACTAGTACACAGTTTTCAGATATTTTCTATCTTCATTTTCTTCCTTTTGTAAGCCTTCTCAGGCGTTCCTCTCACATATGTGTCACTGGTGGTGGGACGTGCTTCTATTTCTAGATCTCTCAGAAGGTCTTTGTTCTGTTTGTGTTGCAGTCTTCATTCCCTGTCAGACGGAGCCTCAGAAGTACACGCCACTCTCAGCCAACATGTTCTAGCATAAGTAAAAGTTTCTGCTCCCTTTGAACTGGAAGATTGATTCTTAACTGTCCTTGATTGCAGTCCAGGTTACTCCTCCTTATTGTTGGGATGAACATTTTCATTCTGTTTTACTGGAGTACTCCGATAAATCAACTGAGTACTGAAGTTCTGAGGGGTGGTTAGTCTATGTACATAGGTCAAATTGGCGTACATCACATCTTGCTGTTTTTACAGCGCCTTGAACAGTGAATGTCATGTTTTTAAGATGCCATGTCAAATTAAATATTTATTATTAAATACAAATTTAGTAGTTCTAAACTTTTATAAACATGTCTCAAAACCCCTGGGTTATGTTCCATTTAGTTGCGCTGCAGCTCAATGTTTTTTGAACACAAGAATGTGTCCTGTTTGAACGCCCCTTAATCCTCTACAGAGTGTTGAGTGCTGTTGTTCCCCAGATTAAAAGTAACCATGTACAGTGTTCATGCAAATAGCTGTCTGTCTGATTCTGAAAATGACACCATAACCAATCACAAGGCCCCTTCTCTGCACGTTTGTGGATGTTACTTGATTTTGATTACTGTGGTTTGTTTGAAATTAGACCAAAAAATTCAAGCAAATGTGTGTTTTTATGATTTATCATTGGTGTCACTTCCGATTTCTCTGGTGCTTGTGCCAATTCCTATCATATCGTATGCTCTGCTAAGGGTTATTATCTTACTTCGAAGTCAGGAAACATCTTAGGTTAATTCTCACATCAGAAAGCCTTCATTTAGAGGTATTTCCAGGTTATTGTGTAGTGTAGCCATCCCTAGAGGAAATACCTGTTAGGTGTACTTCAGTGGTCAAGGACCCAAGAGTTGAGGAATGGTAGAAGGCAGGCCTCTTTTTTTGTCTTCTTATATGGAATTCATGATATATCCTATATTATTTCAGGCATTCAAACAGTCATGAGTCAAGCATTAGGTAAGCTTAACATAAAAATATGATTTGCAGCCATGAGTGTTCGCCATATTTCATACCTGTGACCACACGCTCCAGTGTCATGCTGGTGCTGGAGGTTGGTGGTGTTGGTGGCCGTGCTGGTGTTGACGCTGCTAGCACCGACGTGAAACTTGAGGCGTCATTACAAGGAGAAGGGGCTCTTATTAAAGAACTCTGATCACTCAAGAAATCTGAAACAGAAAGTTTGTACAATTTGCTTGTATTGCACAAATTACTGCGACACAAAACAAACTAGCAACAACAACTCAAGAACATTACTGACCATAAACAATAGCACGACCACTAGCTGTTAGCTACTAGCTCATTGTGCTGCATAAAGCAATTGTTGCATGGTGATTTTACACAATTGTAACAGTTAAATTGCCCTGGTTGTTTTAGAAGCAAGCTTTCCAGTAGCTGGTCAACTAAATAAAGTGAAGCTTTCAAGCAGAATATAGAGTTAACGCAACAAAACGTACCATCCTCCATCATGGACTCCAACAACAACTTGGCCGAGTCCAGGGCACTCTCCCTCCCATTGCTTGCCGGTCTATTGCCATAGATGCCGTCCATGTGGTTGAACCACTTCCACTGTCTTCTGTTTGAACCACTCTGGCTGTTGTGGTCCTTTATGGTTCTGTAGTCACTTTTTAGTTTTTGTAACTTTTCCCTACACTGTTGGTAGGTCCGGTGGTAGCCATGTGCGGCCAACAGCTGTGATACTTCCTGAAATACTTTTTCGTTTCGTGTCGCCCCATCCAGCTCTCATTGGATCCTCTCCTCGGCTACTAATGAGAGGAACGTCTGCACCTCGTTTACTGACCACGGCGTGGTTTTGCGAACAGCCATTTCTTTTCACAATAGAAAGTCGCATGAACAAATAATACTGCTATCACTGTTGCAACTTTAAAACTAGTGGGTTGATGTCCCTTGTTGCAAATCCAATGATGTTGGTAGTGACGGTTTTCTCTGACCAATCAGTGATCTGCAGGGTTTTGACATCACATTTAGTATCGGCTCGGCTCGCTTGGAACCTTGACCGAGGTGGTACTAAAAAAAAGTACCAGGTACCAGGTACTATCCACAGTGGAAAACCCCAAAAAAGCGAACAGAGTCGAGTCGAGCCGTAACATGCAGTGGAAAAGCCCCGTTACATATTTGTTAGTGCTGAGGCATGCTAGCGTTGTTTGTGTGCGTATATGCTCGTGTGCAAGCATGCATGCATGTGTGAAAGCTTTGCAGTTCATTTGATGGGCTCCTAGAGAATTGTGGCAGGCATCAAACGTTCTTTTGCATCTCCATGTCTTTGTTACTCTGTGGGTCATTGCTTGCCAGATTGTCTTCTCTTTCTCCTGTCAGCTCATGTCAGAATTAGTTCTTTCAGTGCATTCTTGTCTTCCCCTTCCACCTCTCCCTGTCTTGTCAGGAGGATTGAATGTGCAAATTGTAGAACCTTGCAAAGGTGTTGGGTGTTGCCCAGCCCGCTGCTCTGCAGATGTCTGCTAAAGAGGCGCCATTGGTCAGGGCCCCTCTTTAGCAATGGGAGGCCCATTGCACTCGAGTTGCTCACAGAAAGCAGGGGTTTGGAGTCTGCAAGGAGCTTCCAGGTCTCAGATCAATTTTAACACCTCACTACACTTTCTGTTTCTGAGCACACTTGCACACACGTAAAGCTTCTGATTGTGCAATTCACATAACGTTTGTAAGAACACACACACACACCAAAACAAACTTTGTAAGGTGCCGAGTCAAAAAAATTATACTATCAAAAACAGAAAAACTTGCACACTTACTGCTCCAACAGTAACTTTAATTCTAAACCATGTAATTGTTAATGTTTCAACTCATGTCGAGTCTTCTTCAGAACATTACATTAAACTTTGTGATGTCAATTTCAAACCAAACATTTCGTGGTTCCCACAGGTGCTCGCTATTTGGTGTTAGTGACTCCACCCATTCAGATCTCCCAGGGTGGATATAGACAACACAGAGACTTATATAAGCATGGTTACAATAGACATAATACGCAACAATAAACCATATATATTGTGCCTATACATATACATACATATACATACACACATGCATATACATACATATATCCGCATGTATTTATATATATATATATACACACAGGTGCATCTCAATAAATTAGAATGTCGTGGAAAAGTTCATTTATTTCAGTAATTCAACTCAAGTTGTGAAACTCGTGTATTAAATAAATTCAATGCACACAGACTGAAGTAGTTTAAGTCTTTGGTTTTTTAATTGTGATGATTTTGGCTCACATTTAACAAAAACCCACCAATTCACTATCTCAAAAAATTAGAATATGGTGACATGCCAATCAGCTAATCAACTCAAAACACCTGCAAAGGTTTCCTGAGCCTTCAAAATGGTCTCTCAGTTTGGTTCACTAGGCTACACAATCATGGGGAAGACTGCTGATCTGACAGCTGTCCAGAAGACAATCACTGACACCCTTCACAAGGAGGGTAAGCCACAAACATTCATTGCCAAAGAAGCTGGCTGTTCACAGAGTGCTGTATCCAAGCATGTTAACAGAAAGTTGAGTGGAAGGAAAAAGTGTGGAAGAAAAAGATGCACAACCATCCGAGAGAACCGCAGCCTTATGAGGATTGTCAAGCAAAATCGATTCAAGAATTTGGGTGAACTTCACAAGGAATGGACTGAGGCTGGGGTCAAGGCATCAAGAGCCACCACACAAAGACATGTCAAGGAATTTGGCTACAGTTGTCGTATTCCTCTTGTTAAGCCACTCCTGAACCACAGACAACGTCAGAGGCGTCTTACCTGGGCTAAGGAGAAGAAGAACTGGACTGTTGCCCAGTGGTCCAAAGTCCTCTTTTCAGATGAGAGCAAGTTTTGTATTTCATTTGGAAACCAAGGTCCTAGAGTCTGGAGGAAGGGTGGAGAAGCTCATAGCCCAAGTTGCTTGAAGTCCAGTGTTAAGTTTCCACAGTCTGTGATGATTTGGGGTGCAATGTCATCTGCTGGTGTTGGTCCATTGTGTTTTTTGAAAACCAAAGTCACTGCACCCGTTTACCAAGAAATTTTGGAGCACGTCATGCTTCCTTCTGCTGACCAGCTTTTTAAAGATGCTGATTTCATTTTCCAGCAGGATTTGGCACCTGCCCACACTGCCAAAAGCACCAAAAGTTGGTTAAATGACCATGGTGTTGGTGTGCTTGACTGGCCAGCAAACTCACCAGACCTGAACCCCATAGAGAATCTATGGAGTATTGTCAAGAGGAAAATGAGAAACAAGAGACCAAAAAATGCAGATGAGCTGAAGGCCACTGTCAAAGAAACCTGGGCTTCCATACCACCTCAGCAGTGCCACAAACTGATCACCTCCATGCCACGCCGAATTGAGGCAGTAATTAAAGCAAAATGAGCCCCTACCAAGTATTGAGTACATATACAGTAAATTAACATACTTTCCAGAAGGCCAACAATTCACTAAAAATGTTTTTTTTTATTGGTCTTATGATGTATTCTAATTTTTTGAGATAGTGAATTGGTGGGTTTTTGTTAAATGTGAGCCAAAATCCTCACAATTAAAAGAACCAAAGACTTAAACTACTTCAGTCTGTGTGCATTGAATTTATTTAATACACGAGTTTCACAATTTGAGTTGAATTACTGAAATAAATGAACTTTTCCATGACATTCTAATTTATTGAGATGCACCTGTATATATATCCACATACATCCACATATACATACATGCATATAACTGGGTCTCCATATTATATTCAAATATACATTCCACTACACATATATCCACAGTTTTCCAATATAGATATCCTAATCCATTCATCAAAGATACACCAATTCAAGTTAAAAATAAAAAAATATATATTATTAATCAAGACCAAAAATCTAAAGAAAAGATCTGATGTTAAAATCCTCATTTAGAACATTTGGGGATAGTGTCTGTAAAAAATGTATCCAAAAGGTTTCCCTACAGAAAGGTTTCCCTCCTCTCCATGGGATGCTGACTCTCTCTATACCCCAGTATCTAAGCCTGGAAACTGGGTGTTTAAATTTTTGAAAGTGCATTGCCACCGGGCAATTGACAGTATAAGTGCATATATTAGTATGATGTTCTCCTATTCCAGTCTTCAAAGGTCTCCTAGTTTTGCCTACTTATCCCAAACCACATGGACATTTAAAAAAATAAATGGCATTATTCGTATTACAACTAATCACACCCTTGATGTAATTTTGTTTTACCTGTACTAGGATGATTAAAAAAATTGACATTTATGTGTAAAATTGCATTGAGCACAAGACCCACACTTAAAAATCAATTAAACCAGTCCATAAAATAAAACAATCATCAATATACCGACGCCACACTTTAATACAGTATATCGTAAAAAGTGATTTGGCCCAGAAAAAATGACCTGTTCTTCAAATAAATCAACATATAAGTTGGCAAAATTCAGAGCCATAGTTGAACCCATGGCTGTCCCGGATATTTGAAGGAAATATTCATTGCTGTACATAAAGTAATTGTATTTTCTCCAGTGATCACAAACAGTGTACACTAGGTAAGGCTTCCCATCTTTGACGTTGAAGAAAATATACTAATGCCTCAAAACACTTTGTGTGTGGTATATTAGTGTATAAGCTTTCTATATCTAAAGTGGCAAGTATATAATCTGTCTCTATAAATTCCAAGGAGTCAAGTAACAGAAGCATATCACCAGTGTCACGTGTATAAGAGGGCAATTTTTGTACACAAGGTTTTAAGAAAAAAATCCACAAATTTAGAAATATTTTCATTTAATGAACCAATCAAGGATACAATAGGTCTTCCTGGAATTGGAGGAGTTAATGATTTATGTATCTTCTATAATGTGTAAATAACATGTTTTATAGGGTGATCAATCTTCATAAAATCTAACTCTTTCTTAGTGATTTCACCATCGTCCAAACATTTATGTAACATGTCATGTATAATTTCTTTAAATTTACCAGTGGGGTCTGCAGAAATTCTTTTATAACATTTTTCAGCATTTAATTGTCTGTAAATTTCATCTTCATAATCAATTAGAGACTGTAAAACTACTGCCCCTCCTTTATCTGCAGGGCGGATCACAATATCCTTGTCTTGCTGAAGTTCAGTAATACCCTGTCTCTCTACATTAGACATATTATTCCAAACCCTGAAATCTCCAAACTTGTTTTCATGCATAGCTGAATTAATGTCCCGTTCTACCAATCTGCAGTAAGTCTCTAAAGAAGCTGGAATAAATGAGGATTTACCTCGAAAAAGAGTCTCAGTCCTCAAAGGTGGCAACACTTGGGAAGAGGGCACAATGCCTTCTATAGGTTGCAGATCTTCTGAAACAGATGGGGTTATCATTGGCCCCATCACCATTGGACTGGCCCCTGTTGGGAAGAGGAAGATACAAATAATTCTTTTAAACTGAGATTCAGGAAAAACTTTTGAAAGTCTATATTAGTCTCAAAGACTCGACATTGTGTGGCGGGAACAAACAAAAGTCCTTTTTGTAGAGTGTTGCGCCTCACATAACTTTTGAGGGATAGGTTCATTATATTTTCTTGGGATGGGCTGCATGTGTTGGGCCTCTTCTTACCTCTCCGACTGCTGCAGAGGTGGAAATCTGTTGTTGCTGTGAATATCCAAAAAACTCACTTTGCCTTTTGATGAAGTGCTGCTGTTCTCCGATGTGTAATCCAGAGATGAATAAGACATTATCAATAAGAATACAATACAGAATAAGACTGTCTATACAATGGACACTCTCTCCAAATGGTCTAAATGAGGATTTTAACATCAGATTTTTTCTTTACATTTTTGGCCTTGATTAATTTTTGACAAAAAATAAAAATAAAATTGTATTGGTGTATCTTTGATGAATGGATTAGGATATACAGTACTGTGCAAACGTTTTAGGCACTTGTGAAAAATGTTGCATAGTGAGGATGTCTTAAAAAATAATGACATAAATTGTTTTCATTTATCAATTAACATCATACAAAGTCCAGTAAACTTAAAAAAGCTAAATCAATATTCGGTGTGACCACCTTTGCCTTTAAAACAGCACCAATTCTCCTAGGTACACCTGGACACAGTTTTTCTTGGTTGTTGGCAGATAGGATCTTCCAAGCTTCTTGGAGAATTCGCCACAGTTCTTCTATCTATTTAGGCTGTCTCAATTGCTTCTGTCTCTTTATGTAATCTCAGATTGACACAATGTTCAGTGGGGGGCATTGTGGGGGCCATAACATGTGTTGCAGGGCTCCCTGTTCTTCTATTCTAATCTTTTCTATTTGCAAAAGTAATGTTTGGGAGTCTAACATTTATATTTCCTATTGACACACTAAAGCTGAAGATATAAATAACCATCTTAAGACAAATGCTTTTGTGAAACATCTTATGTGCCTAAAACTTTTGCACAGTACTGTATATATTGGAGAACTGGATATACTGTATGTGCATGTGTAGAGGGATGTATATTTGTATATAATCTGGAGACCCAGTTATATGCATGCATGTATGTATATGTGTATGTCTGTGGAGGTATATACTGTATATATATATATATGTGTGTGTGTGTGGATATACAGTGTGTATGTATATGCATGTGTGTATGTATATGAGTATTTATGTATATGTATAGGCACAGTATATATGGTTTATTGGTGCGTATTATGATGTCGATTTTAATCATATTTATACAAGTCTCTGTGTTGTCTACATCCACCCTGGGAGATCTAAATGTGTGGAGTCACTAACACCAAATAGCGAGCACCTGCGGGAACCATGAGATGTTTGGTGATTGACATCACAAAGTTTGTTGTAATGTTCTGAAGAAGGCTCGACATGAGTCGAAACGTTAACAACCACATGGTTTTGGATTAAAGTTTTTGTTGGAGCAGTGAGTATGTGTGCGAGTTTTTCTTTTTTTGTGGACTTCACATAGCCACATGGGATCAGTTGAGGAGGCAGGAACAAGAGTAGAGACAGAACTCCTGTTTTACCTGTGTGCTAATCACGCATAGCAAGACCACATGGCAGCTTATTCTGGCCAAGATCCATCCACTTAGGAAAGAATAGCCCATCTGACTGATATGTAAAATGACCAAACACAGTTTGTCTTGCCATTTAGGGGCAGGTTTATTTGAAATGGATTCTACCCCATTAACAGACTACTGTGAATAAAATTAAATGAAAAGATATTGCGGTCGTCTATGTGAATGGTTGTAAAGAACATCGAAAAAATATTAGAGATCAATATTTCTGCCCATTCAAAAGAAATAAGGACTGATTATTTCACAGACAACTCAGAAAACAAAGCAGACTATAGTATTCTGCTATTGGATATTTGGTTAATTTGCTATTAAGTGCCTTCAACTAAACTCTGAGCATCTTCCAAAGATTTAATGCCAATAACCAGGCAAACTTTGGCAAATACAGTGATAAGTTCTTGCTCACAATCACTGTAAATGCAACGTTGTTTTCATGCAGACTGGTACACCCTGACAGCCAGAAGTTGTTGCTGTCATGCAATCTGATTGGAGCTTGTGGTTCACCAGCTTGTGGTTCACCACACTTTACAATTTAGTGTGCAATATACATCAGGAGGTCAGTAAACAATCGTGTCTGTGTATTTACAGTATGAGATGCATGTTTCTGTGCTCTCACTTTTGTCTGTTTCTTAGGTTATGTATTCCTTAGTTAGATTACCAGATCGGAGTAATCCCCTCTCTCTTTAAAGCTGAGTACGAAAGTCATCAATTCCTGAGCTCTCTTTTTTATGGTTGCCACTGCACCCCCAGGACTTAAGTATTTACTTTGTTACTTGGCCTCTAGTAAAGCCTGCTGAGTCAAATTTCGTGGCATGTGCAAGTTAACCTCTATCTGCCCTGAAGTATAGGTGCTTTATTGTAGTAGGTGAAAATGTAATGCTTTAAGACATCAGGGAAATTAGGGGTGCTTGGCAGTCTGTGGCAGACCTGAGATATGCGAGGTTTCTATAATAAGTGTATTTAATTAATTTAATATTGGGTCACTGTAATAAAAAAAGAGGCTATTTAATTCATGCAACTTAAAAGCATGTTAATTTGAGATGTATTGAATGGTTGGTGAAAACATTTGCTTGGAAATGTTAGACTAATTGGTTTAAAGATTCATTGGATTAATGGTATTTCAAGACTCTAATGAATAACTTATTATTTCTGTTTTGACAGCTTCTTCCCAGATTCTCCCCTTCTTTTACTGTACTGCCTCTCTCTGTTCCTTTCAGGCCTGGGAAAAACAAAAAGGAAGGCTAGTGCCCGTGATCCCTCTCCCACACCCAGCACAGAGGCAGAGTACCCATCTAATGGAAGCGCAGGAGGAGGTGGAGGAGTTGAAAGGATCTATGACCTGAACATTCCCGCACTAGTGAAGTTCTCTTACACAGCAGAGCGGGAAGATGAACTCAGCCTCATTAAAGGGGAGAGGGTGGTCGTCATGGAGAAGTGCAGCGATGGCTGGTGGAGAGGTAGCCATGCCGGTCGTGTCGGTTGGTTCCCATCCAACTATGTCCAAGAAGAGGTGGGATTCGCAGACCATGATGGGGTCTTCAGGGACACGTTGGGTGGCTTCCGATCCTTGAGGGTGGGGCAAGGGGCTGCGATGGCAAACGGCCGGCCAGGGGGCTCAGGAAGCTCTGTTCTTCATGTAGTCCAAACTCTGTACCCCTTCAGCTCAGTTACAGAGGAAGAGCTGAACTTTGAAAAGGGTGAGACTATGGAGGTTTTGGAGAAGCCGGAGAATGACCCAGAGTGGTGGAGATGTAAAAACAGTCACGGCATAGTCGGTCTTGTGCCCAAGAACTATGTGGTGGTGCTAAGTGATGGGCCAGCAGGGAAGGGCCTAGGGTCAAGTCATGGTTCAATTCACATCAGCCACACAGGGCCCTCACATACAGGCAAATTTGCAGGAAAGGATTGGTACTATGGTAGTGTGACACGGCACCAAGCAGAGTGTGCACTTAATGAGAGAGGAATGGAGGGGGACTTTCTGATACGAGACAGCGAGTCATCAGTAAGTTTAACTGATTTTGAACATTTGCATCTGCATGCCAAATTACCACTTGCAGTAGTTCTCCTCGTAGTGACAGCATTATTTAGTAATGAAATGTATGGGAAGCCATATGGGTCAAAGTGGGAAGAAAATGCACTACCAACTGAACCACACAGCGTGGGCCAATTATCTGCACAACCCACTGGATAGCGCAGAGCGGATCTGCTTGCTGGACCTATTGAATTGATAGCATGGCACAGACCAATTTGAACAGTGCTGCATAAACTTGCACAATCTTGAATTCTAACCAGAATTTGTCTTCACGTAGTGCTGTATATGCCTCTAATTTGTGGCTTTAACCTACACCACAAATGCACCGGCTCACAAAACTGTTATTAGTGTTCTGCTCACCCTGATACACACTATACTTTTTTGTTGCTTTGTGCTCTTGTAAGCATGGATTGAACAGAAACATTGATTAAGAAGAAAAAATTTAAATTGCACTTTTCGTCAACAATATTGCGGATCCTTAATATTGAGCTGGGGTCTTCAACAGAGTGTCCGCCAATTGTTGTTTGATCACAAACTAAATTTAGTGGTAAAAAATAAAAATAAACTTTAAACAATTACAATATTAACTTCAACCAAAGTTAAAATTAAGAAGCTACTTCAGCTAAGAACATCAGCTAAATGTTGTCCCTCCCACAAGTAAAATAAAAATGTGATGTACAAGTTAATGTACATAAATAATTATTATTTTAACAGATTTGCAAGGTAAGCATCAAAAGTATGTAAATGCATTAATAAGGTACTATACTGTATGCATGTTACTGCCAGACTTAATCACTCAACACTTAATTTGATACAAAATGTAACAGGGGGTGTCTGCTCAGTCTCTATCCACTAAGGGGTCTTTGGCCTTAAAAACATTGAAGACCCCTGATATCAAGAATCAGACCAAGGATTAGTTCAGTTGATATTTGTAATGTCGGGAAAGAGGGAAGTCGCATAAATGATAAATTAACATAAAATAATTAAAAGATCTTTTCCTTAAATTAGCTCAATTTCGTAAGTGGACAAGCACTTGTGTTTCATATTGGATCAAGCTCTATTGATCTTATCCCGGCTGTGTTGCCAGGACTTGTTGTCCTTATTTTAGATGAGTAAATGCTGCCATCTGATGTTTAGACATGGAAAGCAACAGCATGACACTCTTCTACCAATGTGACTCAATGTCTCTCTTTTTTTTTTTTTCAGCCTAGTGATTTCTCAATTTCTCTGAAGGCAGTGGGAAAGAACAAGCACTTCAAGGTGCAGCTGCAGGATGGAGTGTATTGCATTGGTCAACGGCGTTTTAGCAGTATAAATGAGCTGGTCGAGCACTACAAGAAAGCGCCCATCTTCACGAGTGAGCAAGGAGACAAACTCTACCTGGTCAAGCCTCTCGCCTGAAATCAGCATTTGTTCAACAGACATTACCTCTCTCCTCTATACCTCTGTTTTGTCTCCCCTATCCATTTCCTCTTTTTCTGCATACTCCGCCTGTCTCTTTATTGGGGCTCCACTGAAACCTTGAGTGACGGAGAAGATGGAAGCTCCTTTTCCGAGAACTTCAAGGATTCTTGAATGTTTTAGAGACTGTTGCCTCCAGTCTTATAGAGAGCAGTAGCAACTTATCGCTCTTTTAAACAGAAATATATTACTGGCTACCTGATACCTGTATGTCCTGTTTTTTAAAAAGCAATTTATAGCCACTTTTTGAGGTTTTGTTACAGGATATAATGCCATCTTCACTAAGCAACATCTGTAGCTCTCTCTTGGCTTATGTCGAACAGTTCTTTGGCTCTTCCTGTTGCTGGTAAAACAGTGTTAATCAATCACCTTAATCCACATTATACTGTATACATTTTTACCTTTTTCTGCCCACAAAAAGAGCCCAAACGGCAAGTGATCCACTTTTAGAGGATGGTCATATTTGTAACTCTTGTACTGAGTTAGTAGTGGAGAATGGAGTCATGTGCATGTCTTAATCTTGATCCATTAGAGAAAGAGACCATGTGGAGAATGAGTGTGATTTAGCTCCCAGCAGATGGGATGTCTCCATTCAGAGAGTTTGACTCAAGGCCACGCAACTTCTCCATGTACGTCCACACTTCATATGCCTAATACATAACATGATCTGAATCTGGTTTCAAACTTATAGATCAGATGACTTTATCAGGGTTCACCCTGAAATAAAGCTGTGCTCTCCCATCCTATGAGACTTTATACAGACTGTTTTGCATGTAGAAGTCCGCCCAGCATTTATGGAGACACTGTTTGGACTTCTTTGCTCTCACATTGTGAACATATACAGCTTTCCAGGTATTTCTCTTGGATCCTAGTCAATTCAGGGTTTCTTCAGAATCAGGGTGCTTCATAAAGGGAGATGAATGCCTCAGAATAGAGGGGAGCAAATAGAGGGATAGTAGCTTTTAAGAAAAAGTATTTTCTGTAGCCCAGGAGAGAGTTTGAATGTTTGTCCGTTCAACCAGATGTGCCACCCACTTCCTGTTCTGCTACTATTGATGTCTTATTGCACCTCACCAAAATGCATATTCTCTGCTCACAGTAACACACATGTGAACACTAATTCAAGTGTATAAAAGCAAAAATATGATTTAATTTCTTAACTTTTGTCATATTACTCTATTTGCCAATAAGAGCGTTGGTCAAGGGGTTTTCAGCTTTTTTTTTTTTTTTTAAGTTTGTCTGAATGTTATTGAGCAATGTTATTTAATTCCTCTTTCCACTGTGTACACACACACATATATATATATTAAAAGAAGATATGGCGCATATATGAATCGTTTTGATCCAGCATTATAGTACAGTATTGAAAACAGTGTGGTGAGAATTTAAATATTTTGTTCAATAAAGGTTTTTCAGAATAACTAAAAAAAAAAACCTTCAGCGCTGTTTGCCTTTCTAATTTTTCCAACAAAAGGGCTAAACACTAAGAGCTTTTTTTTTTTCGTGCCAGAAAAAAATGTTAATGCATTTATTTTATTTTTTTATTTTTTTATGATAAAACAGATATTTTCGGTCCTGGAAGCTGAACAGTCAATAGCCATGCTTTGTTTATGATAAAGCACAGCTATGACTTCTTCACCAAGTTTCTTTGTAGATGAGCATTATTTTTGTTGCAAAGCAATGTTCTGTTTACTGTCAGGGACTACAGTGCTGTGAATAAAGTATTTGTCCCCATTCTGATTTCTTCTGTTTTTGTATATATTTCAACAATTCAAACAAAATCTAACATAAAACAAAGGCAGTCTGAGTAAACACAAAATAAAGTATAGAAATGATAATGTTATTTATTGAAGCAAAAAAGTTATCCAATTCCAACTGGGCCTGTGTAAAAAGTATTTGCCCCTTAGTTACTAAATCCCCAAATCTATGAAACTGCATTCATAATGGGGTTCAGCTGGACTAGACACGCCCAGGCCTGATTAATGCCAGACCTGTTCAATCAAATAAACACCTAAATATAACTTTTTCAGCAGCATGAATTTAGCTAAAAGGTCTTACCCAGTAGCACACTATGCCAAAGTCAAAAGAAATTCCAGAAATGATGAGGAAAAAGGTGATTGAAATACATCAGTCTTGGAAGGGTTACAAAGCTATTTCAAAGGCTCTGGGACTCCAAAGAACCACAGTGAGAGCCATCATCTCTAAATGGAGAACACTTGGCACAGTACTGAACCTTCCCAGAAGTGGCTGACCTTCCAGAATTCCTCACAAAAAAGCTAAGGGCAACATCCAAGGAACTGCAGGCCTCTCTCGCATCAATAAAGGTCACTGTTCATGACTCCACTATCAGAAAGACACTGGCCAAAAATGCCATTCATGGAAGAGTTGCAAGGCGACAACCACTGCTAAAACAGAAGAACATTAAGGCTCGTCTGAATTTTGCCAAAACACCTTGATTGATGATCCTCAAAACTTTTGGGAGAATGCTCTCTGGACTGATGAGTCAAAAGTGGAACTGTTTGGGTGATGGGTCCTGTTACATCTGGCGTGAATCAAACACAGAATTCCACACAAAAAAAACATCATACCTACGGTCAAGCATGGTGGAGGTAGTGTGATGGTGTGGGGATGCCTTGCTGCTTCAGGGCCAGGGTGACTTGCAATAATAGAGGGAAACATGAATTCTGCTCTCTACCAGAAAATCCTACAGGAGAACATCTGGTCATCAGTCTGTGAGTTGAAGCTCAAGTACAACTGGATTATGCAGAAAGACAATGGTCCAAAGCATAGGAGTAAGTCCACCTCTGAATGGCTCAAAAGAAGCTAAATTAAAGTTTTGGAGTGGCCTAGTCAAAGTCCTAACTTGAACCCAATTGAGATGCTGTGGCAGGACCTTAAACGGGCAGTTCATGCTCAAAAACCCTCCAATGTGGCTGAAAGAGATCAGTTCTGCAAAGAAGAGTGGGCAAAAATTCCACCACAGCATTGTGAAAGACTGATTCAAGTTATCGGAAGCGTTTGGCTGCAGTTGTTGCTGCTAAAGGTGGCACAACCAGCTATTAAGTTTAAGGGGGCAGTATGTTTTTCACATGGGTGTTGGATAACTTTTTTCCTTTAATAAAATATATATATTTTTGAAAACTGTATTTTTTGGTTTACTCAGGTTGCCTTTGTTTTATGTTATATCTTGTTTGAAGATCTAAAACAATTTAATATGAAAAATGCACAAAAATAGAAGAAATCAGGAAGGGGGCACTTTTTTTTTCACAGCACAGTATATTTTAGTGTAAAGATATGATTTTTTTTTTATGATTTTACTTTTGAAATATTACTTCAATTAACATTTGCGTCCTTTAGTATTTTTATTTTGCGTTAACCGATTATTCTTATTGCGTACCTTATTGCTTTATTAAATGTTATTTTTTTGTTACAAAAAGCTATAATATAACTCCATGTATAAATTAATAAACACACTGGAACACTTAGGAATACAAACAACAGGCACACTCCACAAATACAGTTTAGTTTTGTGTCCTATAACTTTTTTTTTTTTTTTTTAAAGCATTAAGTAAAAAAAAATCCCATGTTTTTTGGTTGTTAGATCTATAAGACATGTTATCTAGCATACGATTAACCTAGCACTAAAAGTAATGTAGATAGCTTTAAATTCATCAAATGTCTGTATCCTCCTCTTTAAAATTGTGATTTTTCACCTGTCCCACCTCAGAGGTCTTGACCTTGATCCTCAACTGTATTCAACAAATAAAAACATAAAACAATGTCATAATTTTGACATTATCTAACGATTGATATTTAATTGATGAGTGGTGAATGATTTCCACCTGTGCTTAACACCTGTCTTGAGTTGCAGTGAGGAGTGACGGGGGTTTTTAAGGAGAGGAGACAGCCCAGCTGACATGCTTTGTGTGTGTTGGCTGCTGCCGTCATTATTATTTATATTAAAAATCTTGAATTATTTGAGTGTGAGCTGTACCGTTGCACATCGAAGCGAACGTGTTTGCATTGAATAAAAGAGACTTTCTGTTTTGGAATCGCCGTCTCACGCTTCCTCAATCCCTGGAACTCAGGATCTTGCTACAAGCTGTTTCTCACAATTCTGTGTGCAACCCTGTGACAAAAAAAAAAAACCAAAAACATACATTCTTTTAACACCCAAGAAGTAACATAATTTGGACCCTTCAGAAAGAAGGGAGGACAAATAAATAAGCCTAATTTCATTGTTCTCAATTTTTACAAATATTGTTAACTTTATTCAGTAAACCAACATTTTATCCCAAAATTATTACTGTTGTTGTTGTTTTATTCATTTTAATAATTTGTACAATATTTTTCTATTTAATTTGAATGTTTATTTAATGTTTAGTGCTAGAAAAAAAAAAAAAAGAAAAGAAAACAGATATCAGTACAGGTTTCAAGCAAATTAAACATGTCCCAACTTTTCTTCACAATTTTACTCAAAATATTTAGTTTGACTTCCTGATTGACAATCAGCATTTTCTGAAGATTAAGCACCTCCTACTGACCACTTGTTAAAAGAAAAAAATTGCTAATCCATTTTTACTATTTTAAGCCCCTATTTTCTACTTTTCAACCCATTCTACAATACCTGAGACTTTTAATACTCATAAATTATTCTTGCAATTTAGATATTCTCGATAATTCTCATGCATGTTAGCTAGCAAAATAACGTTACCATGGTGACATTTAAATCAGAAATTTTAAACAATGTTCAATGTATCACAAAAATCCAATTGTTTTCATGTGCATATAAACACATGTACATGAACAACAGAGGCAAGGTGGAGTGAAAACAGTCTGAGAGGGTAAGTGAAGTTTCTGTCAACTCAAGTTTCCGCCAAGTGGCCCCAGACTCAATAGATTGGTGTGTAAATAGCTCAATGGCTGTGTCTTGTTTCGAAGGCTGCGCACTAGGTAGGATGCATCCTTTGAAGGCTGCAGTATACTGAGTGTCCTCTATGGCATTAAATGGTGGACAAAACAGCGCAAGCGCATAAACAGCGCGCAAGTGAATTACAACAGTGTGAGCACCGTGACAAAGCTTGCACGTAAAATGTAAACCTGCAGAACTTGCAAATCCCCCCCCCAAAAAAATATGATTGTGCACACAAATTAACAAGTCGCGAGCAGAAATAACAAAGCCGTGAGTCCTGACAGGTCCCACGCGCATCTGAACACACGCGCGAGTTCTTTTCTGCACATGCGTGCGCAGATCTGAACACGTGCAGCTGAAATCTTTACGCACACGAGTCGGTTTTGACCCAAACCTTCCTGTTAACAAATGCTATTGGCTTCTGGCAAATCGCAGCATCTCTGAAAATTTCTTTTTTTATTTTCAGAACATGAAAGAAGATATTTTGAAGAATGTTGGTAACCAGACAGTTTCGGTTGCCACTGATTTCCATTGTATGAAAAATACAGTGAAAGTCAATGGGAACCTGTTTGGTTACCAACATTCTTCAAAATATCTTCTTTCATGTTCCACAGAAGAATTAAGTCATACAGGTTTGGAACAACATGAGGATGAGTGAATGATAATATTGATGATATATGATTGAATAAATGATTGAATGATGATATATCCAAAAGAAGTCTCATCTACATAATATAAAAGTCACATGGTTCAGTTGAAGGGTTAGTTCACCCAAAAATGAAAATTCTCTCATAATTTACTCACCCTCAAGACATCCTAGGGGTATATGACTTTCTTCTTTCAGCCAAACACAATCTGAGTTATATTAAAAAATATCCTGGCTCTTCCAAGCTTTATAATGGGAGTGAATGGTACCTTAGATTTTGAAGCCCAAAAAAGCGCAACTTTATAAACTTTGTTGCCCAGCCCTATTTGTTTGAAGCGCGAGAGGCGTCTGCTCTCACCTAAGCTACCGGAAGCCAGTTATTATAGTTTATAAAGTTATAAATATGGATATTTTTCTTACAAAAGCACATCACTTCACTTCAGAAAGTCTTTATTAACCTCCTTGAGCCGTATGGATTACTTTTATGATGGATGGATGCACTTTTTTGGGCTTCAAAATCTAAGGTACCATTCACTCCCATTATAAAGCATGGAAGAGCCAGGATATTTTTTTTATATAACTCCAATTGTGTTTGGCTGAAAGAAGAAAGTCATATACACCTAGGATGGCTTGAGGGTGATTAAATTATGGGATCATTTTCATTTTTGGGTGAACTAACCCTTTAAGTAGCTGCTATTGCACCTGTCTTATGTTTTAACCTCTAATTTCCTTTTTTATCCCATGTATGCTCTCAGTGTATTTGTTTTTCTCTACTTCTCTGATATAGAGGTAGATTGTGTTTTTCTCTTTGCCCTCATTCAACGTTCCTAATTCTGTAACGTATTCCTAATTTCCTTCATTACAGAGTCAGAGCAGACCAGGGGGTGGAGAATGTGGAAATAGCAAAGTTCATGTTTTCAGTCCGTGGAACTGACCATGGGAGCTTTATGTCTGGAAAAAGTGTTCATAACCAGAGGTGCACCATATCACTTTAACATATAATGTAATGATGAACAAAAAAAATCTCAAATGAAAATCATTTTTTCTTTCTTTGACCACTTCACTTTAGTTTTTTTACCACTGTTCTCACATTCATGGGACTGAACATCTATGGCGTGATGTAAGGGTCTGTGTCACCTCTAAGTACTGTGATACACTACAAAGCCTGGAAAGAGATCACCTACTTGATTTGTCCTCTGCCAAGGTCATTTTCTGTGTCCACTTTATATTTCTACCTAAACTAAAGGCAGACTTGGGATTTTTGCAGTAGGCTGGAACCACCATCCACTCAAAACAGAGGGAAATTTGAGCCCAGAGCAGAAGTGGCACATTGGATTGCTGCAGACACAGATTGATCAGCCAGAGAATCTTGAGGTTGTTCTCCTGTTCATTGACATAAATGTTTTTCATTTATAAATGAAGTGCAATGGCCTATGTCTCCTTTTAATTTATTTGTTCTCTTATTCTATTTTGCTGCAAAATAGGATATCCAAGAGTCAGAAATTGATTGGGAAGTAGCAGCAGACCATGACAGAGAAAATGTGGATGGTGCAGTATTGGTCCCTGAGTTTGAGTGTCCCTTGAATGAGAAGGAACTGGCAGAACTTAACTCTCTCATACACCAGAGTGATCTAGAGTGATCTTCCTTGCTGAATATGGGAGCCAGGGCAAGCTCTAGGAATTCTGCATCAACCTAAAGAGTTGAGGAGAGAAACTTGTATTGTATTAACAAGTGATACATCAAAAGACTATATCTTACACAATGGTTCAACATTTAAAAAACTTTTTCAAGTGTCCAGGTACAAAGAGCTGCAGGCAGGTCTCACTGTGTTGTGCCAGCAAGTCCTGGAAACCATACAACTTCAGTCCATTGGAAAGATATTTTTGCAGTGTTTCGTAAGCAGAACAATCCAAAAACACGTTAAATAACAGTACAACCCACTGAAGAGATGTATGTCTATCCCTCACAGCCTCGCTTTCATTCCCGTTAAAAATCAAAGATGGCGCTGCTTTGAATAAGAAAGCTGCTTCTCCAATGCACAAAAAAATCTTACAGCTACTATATGTATAAACATGTATGAAGTTGGAAAGAAAACTTACCTCTTTACGGTCTGTCATCCCGTTCCCAACACATCCCGGATCCCGCTTTCTGTTTTGAGTGTCTTCGTTCGGAGAGGGCCAACAACAGCCAATCGCAACAGGAGGACATCATTAACGTCATACAAGCAGCCAATCAAAATAAGATTTTCAGAGAAGCTGCGATTTACCAGCAGCCAATAGCATTTGTTAACAGGAAGGTTTGGGCCCCGCCCCTGAGTGTCAAAACCGCCTCGTGTGCGTAAACATTTCAGCTGCGCATGTGTTCAGATCTGCGCGCGCGTGGGACCTGTCAGGACTCACGGCTTTGTTATTTCTGCTCGCGACATGTTAATTTGTGTGCACAATCATATTTTTTTGTGCTCGAGTTTGGGATTTGCAAGTTCTGCAGGTTTTCATTTTACGTGCGAGCTTTGTCACGGTGCTTACACTGTTTGCGCTGTTTTGTCCACCATTTAACGCCATAGTCCTCCTTTAAACAAGTCTTGTTTAAACGAGACGGCCTTCGTAGGACAAACGGAAACAGAAAGTAACATTGTTGCTATGACAGCACGCCACTCATTAACAAGCACGAGCGGTATATTTTAGGAGAGTTATAATGATGTAGCGAGAAAAGAAAATAGATTTTACAGGTGTACTTTTAGTATATAATACTTTATTTTAATCATATATTACTATATTATATACTCCCATCTACTGAGGTACTTCAACATTGGAATTAACATTACTTGCATCTGAACGTCATATTTTCGGGCAAATTGGCGTCATTTTTTTAGACAAATTATGTTAATTTCCGTTGAAGCAAAGAATTGTGGGTTGTGAGTGCCCACCAGGCCCGGCTTCTGACAGCTATGCTAGGGTGGGCTGGGGGATATCATAGGTGGGCATTTGGGATGGGGGAGGGGTTACACAGACTACTAATTTAATGTCTTAAATGGCGTAACATGCCGTAATTGTCAAGATCATAAGACCCAATATAACTATTTTACACTTTTTCCCCATATTAAAAAATATATTGAAATAAACTGATAAACATTGTATATAATCATACACACTTACTTAGTTTTATCATTTTAACCACTAATAGTTCTAAAGATAACTAATATTGGCATTATAGTCATTCATTTTCTGTTATAGCATAATTTCATGTACAGCTGCTTTGAAACAGCGGCTGTTGTGAAAAGCGCCATAAAAATAAATTTTACTTGACTCATAAGATTTAAGTAATGGAGGTAGTATACTACCTCCATTAAGAAACAAAAATAAAGCAATACACTTTTAGATTAAATTAGAGTCCCCACAAATGCAAGGATGGAGTGGAGAGAAATAATATCGAGGAAAATAAGGATGGAGTGAAAGGAAATATATTAGATGGAGAGATCAATAACATATAAGATTAAGATCCTAAAATTTGACACAGGTGGGAACTGCTTAAAGAAGTAATTATATAATATTAAATGATGACAATTCTTTCTGTTTGACAGAAATGTAATAAGCAATGATACTGCCCTACAAAGGCAAAACGCAAAATTGAGTTCTGACTGAAACAGGTCTCTTATGATCTGTCCAGTGACAGACGAGTTTGTCTCATGTGCTGAAATTAAGAGTAACATTGTGTGAAAATGCAGTAACAACAAAATCTACATCAGAATAATTCAAGCCATTTTTCTCCGTTTCAGTGTTAGTTAATGAGTATGGCCTTTGTAGGATAGCAAAGGGTATTGATATTTTTTTTACCAGTGAAACTATGTGTAAAGTAATTTAGGGAACACAGGAATTTGGATGGATGGATGGAAAGTAATGCCATGTAAGCACCAAAGGTTATTTTCATGGCAAAAATAGAGTAGTTTAAAAAGCAATGACAAACAATAAACAAAAAAAAACTATCACAGCACTGTAAAAAGATGTATAAGAGATGTAAGACGTGTGGAGACAGAATCTCTCATCGACACCGAATAAACAACAGGGAAAACAGAAGCACACGTCCCGCAACAGTGCGGTGCGGGACAAGTTTTGATTGCTGAGTGCAGGTGCGGGCGGGATGATGTGTGCGCGGAAACGGGAGAAAGAAATGACCCGCGTGACTCCCGCAAAATATAAATCTATTTAAAAAATAAAATAGATTTATTTCATGTATTTAAGGTACAGAGTGTTATTTGTGCTTCATGCAGCGGAAAGTCCCTTAATGCTATGGATGTTTTTTTTTCAGAATGGGAATTGGAATAAAAATAGCCTATGATACCAGAGCGGGACAGAACCTTACGGGAGTGGGACTGAAATATTCGCGCACTACCTGCGGGCTTTTGCGGGCGGGAGCAGGATAAAATGTGAAAGTTGCAGGCGGGAGCTGGACAAAATATATATAAAAAATAAAAAATAAATAAAAAAATAAAAACTGCGGGAGAGGGACAGAATCTCTCGGGAGCGGGTCTGAAAAATTCATCCCGCATAGACCTCTACTTTATAATTAATATCCAATATTTCACGAACACCTGCAGCGCGATTTTGGGTAGCTGATGTGGATGGAGAGGAAGATATTTGATAAGAGAGAGCCTGTGATACATTAAAAGCAGCCACATGGTCACAGCACACTGAGACAGCACCAGGCTTCTTTATGGGCATTAAAAACCTATACATTACACAAAAATTATGTCTTATTTCCGTTCTCGCTCGCGTAAAGTCTCGGACTCTCTAGTTTGCAGCAGCCGCTTCTTGAGCGTGTCGTTGCTTTCAGCCAATGACAAAAATAGAAAAACACTACACATTTCTGGTGCTGTTTTGTGATTGGTCGGGCAGTCTACAGCCCACCCTCAATGTTTGCAACGCACAGCCCGCCCCCATTGCTTTTAACCAATGCACAAATTGGAAATATATATATTTATTTATTTAAAACCGTGTTTCCCAAATGTTTGATTGGGTGGGCAAGACTCACGTTTGGGGTGGGCTCAGCCCACCCCTGCCCATGCCTACACCCGGCCCCGGTGCCCACGAAGGATACGCCTCATGCATCCTCCAAATTCCAGTGAAAGAAGGTCGCATACGGAGTGTCCTACTCTCTTTTCTGAAACGAGACAGCCTCGATGACGACGTATGCTGCCGACAAATGCGACCTCCGGAGGACGCAGCCTTCCAAACAAGACACAGCCTTTGATTTCCATGGTTAATTTTTCACGGACAGTGATGACGTGTTTCCGCCAATCTCGCCATTTTTAAAAATAATAATATATATACTGTATATATATATATATATATATATATATATATATATATATATATAGAGAGAGAGAGAGAGAGAGAGAGAGAGAGAGAGAGAGAGAGAGAGAGAGAGAGAGAGAGAGAGAGAGTAAATTTAAAACATTATGCTTTGTGTTATATTACCCTGGAATAAGTAAAAAAAAAAAAAAAAAATGAATTATCACAGCTGCGAGGGGGTTTCTGAGTGCCATGTCTGCAGTTTACCAGTGGATGTCACTATCAGAGCAGAACAGTGCACAGAGGAGAAACCCACACCTTATCAGATTGAATTACTGTAGATGCGTCTGCATGCTTTTTTTTTATTTTTGTTTTTTTTATTACAAAGTTCATTAAAACTGTAATGGACGATGGTTTTACTGTTAAATCGTTCTCAGCATCTTTTATGATGTTATTGCCACACTTAAATGTCTTCTGATGTGGCTTGTTGTCCTTAGTGAATTGTCAGTGCGTGCCAATTATGAAAATGGGTGGACGTTTATTTGACGTCACATGTCGTGTTGTAATCAGCTGCTCAATGTTATTTTTTATTTCTTAATTTTTTCGCTAATAAAACACTGACGTTTGGAATCAAGAAGTCAAACAGGTAAATTTATAACAAGATAAAACATTCGCGCCCCCAGAGGTCATTGTGGGAACTACGGGTCTACTGTCCAAATCTCGATATTACAGTATCGCCCTATATGAATTTTGGTGTTAATGAAAACGAGAATGTGGGGGATAGACTTACAGTCTCTTCAATGTTATCCACAGTATAAAGCTGATTAAAGCTCCTAAAGCACGTCTAATTTTACACAACTCATGTTTTCTTTTCTTTTTTGTCAACTGAAATTTCTTGGAAAGATCTATTTTTCAATGTTTCATTAGCAGAATGATCCACAATACTTAACAAAATACAACCGCACAACCCACTGAATAGACTCTAAGTATATCCCTCACAGCCTCGTTGTCATTTCCGTCAAAAATTAAAGGTGATTTTTGACTAAGCACACCTTGGCATGGTTGCACCAGCTATGCGTAAGTTCTCACGTAAATTGGGACGTAAAGTTCACACTAAGGGCTTAGTAACAACTACGTCAGTGCTTAATTTGATTGCACCACCTGTTCTTAAAGAATAGTTCACCCAAAAATTTAAATTTGCTGATAATTTACTCACCCTCAGGCCATCCAAGATGTATCTGAGTTTCTTTCTTCATCAAAACAGAATTTAAGACTTTCATCTTTCAAAAAAAGATTTCATTTCAGGCCTCCTCCTCTAAACAATGCAAGTGAATATCCTCCATTTTTTGACGGTCCAAAATGCATATTTAGTGTGCATCAAAATAATCCACACGACTCCAGTCGACAAATAAAGTTCTTCTGAACGCAAACGATTATTTTTTAGAAACAAAACAATACTTATATACTTTTTAACTACAAATGTTCGCTTCAGTACATCTCAGTGACGCTCATAAGAGGGATGACCTAAGCTCGTTGGTAAGGTCACGCGTCACGTGGAGGAAGAGGCAGAAAGGGAGTCATTGTTTACATTGATTTTTTTATTATTATTATTTGGAAATGATTTTATATATATATATATATATATATATATATATATATATATATATATATATATATATATATATATATATATTGTTTTTAAATTGTTTTGGACTGTTTTGGTTTGTGAATGGCACAAGTTTCTCTTGTAAACAATGACACGCATCCTGACTCCTCCTCCATGTGACTCGTGACCTTACCAACGAGCCTACGTCATCCCTCTCATAAGCGCGCCTCAGCAAATTTTCATTTTTGGGTGAACTATTCCTTTAAGGCAAGACTTAACTAGAAGGTCATAAGCTCTCTGTAAAGTAATGCGTAGTCGCATAATATGACATTTACATGTTTATCCAATAAACAGCCTTCAAATGTGTACACAGAAGTGTTAAAAAGCCGTGAATTTCAGTTTATCTCGCTACGGTTGATGTTCAAACCTTGTTTGCTCACTTAACTGTCAGCTGTAATAAATTATATCTCCATTAAAATACGGTACGTAATAAAAGTACATTTAATAAATAGTATATTTGCCCTGTGTAACAATAAATAGGAACTGTATCCAAAATGAATAAGGGGCAATTAATAAATACTGATACAACAGGCTGGAAAAATAGACATTTATTCATTTTAAATTATCTTATATATTTCGTATATGTTGAAACTTGACACCGGGAGACGCATCCTGAAAACTGCACCGTTAAATCGGTTTCATGCTGAAGAGCCGCTTAAAAGTACGTTTTTTTTTTCTCTCGTAAATGTAAACGAGTGTAAATGTCAACATCATCATATATGTCAAAATGATTGATGCCTGTCACGCAAAACATGAGCTCATTGATGTAATTAAATGAGTCTGCTTTTTTATTCCATCTGGTCGGAGGCTTCTGTAAATATTTAGTTCATACGTAGGGTTACGTTCTACCTAAATTTAATGGTGCAACACTCAAATATTTAGAAGTGAGTAAATTGTGACATAGTGCCCATAGTGCCAACAACTAGGCTAAGTTGTAGCGTACGTATAGCTGGTGCAACCCTACCCAGAAGCAAAGCAAGGACGGAACCGGCCGAATTAGATGTGTGCCGGACTCAGAATTAAAGCATGCATCACGGCCGACGGGCAAGGATGCCACACCACCTTCCCCTCACACTATGCGGCCTATAGGCTGCCACAGAAGCCCCGCCCCTCGCACCCCGGAACCAAGAGAGGGAGTAAAGTCGAAGGAAAGGAAGTATTTGCTACGATATTAGTATGTATTTTTTACGGAAGCCCTGAACCACAAGGCGGAAAAAAAAAAATAACAGTGAAAAAAATTAATAAATAGTGTCTCAGTTCCTTCCTGAGCCTAAGTCTTAAATTTTTTTCTCTCTTCCTAAATTTTTTTTTCTCTCTTCAAATTTTTTTTTTCTCTTCAAAAAAATTGTTTCTCTTCAAAGAAAAATTTTCTCTCTTCCAAAAAATATATTTTTCTCTTCAAAGTTTTTTTTTTCTCTCTTCAAAAAAATTGTATGCGGTACCAACCTTGGCCACCAGGTGCCACTATCAGTAAGCAAGTAATCTTATGCTTTTAATGCTTTCTCTGTTGCCATATAGCTGAATAATACATTTATTATTGATTTAAGTGTTTGCAAACCTTAATCAAGACAAAATCAGGTTACATATGTTTGATATGGCATTCGTTGTCATGTAAAAACTGGAGTTATTTGTTTTGTTTGAAATTGTTGGTCTTTCTAAACCATCTATGCCGTTTGCTCAGTGTTACTTGGTGGAAGCGAAGGAATGTATTGAGGAATATATTTTAATATAACAAGTTGTCTATGCTTTTGAAACACACTGTCTACTGCAGAAGTGAAGAGTTCCAGATGAAGAATGTCAAATAAATATCCAAATATTGTTGGTCTGTCTAAACATGAGCTAGACAGTTACGCCGATGTAAAATGCTCATCCCAACAAATTGGTGAGGGGTGAGGAATCACCTATAGTATCGCTCCCCTGGTTCCACTGGGGGGAAGAATAGTAGGCTACACACATCTGTTTTGTATTAGCAGTATGGGCGTTAAACTATAAAGTATAATGATTTCTGTTGTTAGGGGGGTTTTGCTACTGCAAATTTTTTTGCCGGAGCTGCCGTGCCGGGACGTGGGCTGGCTGTTATTGCGAAAATGCTGTGAGTAAATTGGGAGGGGTTATTTGCGACTTCGGGGTAATCTTGAACTCGAGGTTTAGGCGGCCGCTGTTGATGTGTTCTACGAATGCTGTATCCCATGTCCGGTAGCGGGTTAAGAAGCCAGCAGTACAGTTTTTTGTTGGGTTATTTGTTTTACATGCTTGTGGGTTTCTTTTCTCCGGGGAGGACTCATTGAATGTAATGTGTAATGTTATTTATTCATCCCTCGGTGTTTATTATCATGAATGTGTTTGTGAGTGGGGGTATGAGGGCAGGTTGTTTATCTCTCAATATGCATTCTGTAATGTAACTGACGATGGCTATGTATTTAGCTTGAGTGGTATTAATGGCATGTATTGACTAATCATTGATGGTGTGTATTTATGATGTGTGGTATTTAATTATGTATTCTGTGGATATTTATGTTTTTAGAGATTTGCTGTGTAAGGAGTTTGTGTATACCGGGTGGTCACGTGAATTAATTTGGTGTACTGTACCATAATTTTTAAATTCCCCTAATGAATATATAGACTCGTTTGTTGATGCTCTAAATGTCCCAAAGTCAATCTACTGTGGATTGTTAGCAATATCAAATGTTTACCAGGATAATTGTACTTGTATTAATGGGATCAACCTGCAGCGAATGCCATATCAAACATATGTAACCTGATTTTGTCTTGATTAAGGTTTGCAAACTCTTAAATCATTAATAAATGTATTATTCAGCTATATAGCAACAGAGAAAGCATTACAAGCATAAGATTACATGTTTACAGATAGTGGCACCTGGTGGCTCAGGAAGGAACTGAGACAATATTTATTTTTTATTTATTTATTTTTTTCACCGTAATTTTTTTTTCCACCTTGCGGTTCAGGGCTTCCGTATTTTTTGGTATGTTATTGGAATTTTTTGTTTGTGCGGATGGCCTACATTGTATATTTTCTTAACATTTCACACTGTTTTGTTAATTATGCTGCTGTTACATGAAGTTCTCTTCCATGGGGATCAATAAAATATACTGTTCTTTATTATCATTTCACATAATTCATATAAACAGACGAGCATTTTACATTTTATTTGTTAAGTGTATTTGACTGTCAATATTCTCAGAATTTCAGAATAGAAATGGAATAAAATTTCAGGATTCAGGATTAAAATATATACTTTATTTATTTATTGTGTATATACACTATGTGTGTGTGTGTGTGTGTGTGTGTGTGTGTGTGTGTGTGTGTACACAATAAATAAATAAATAAATAAATATTTTAAATGTGTCGTCAATTATAATATATATATAGAAAACACACTTGTTTCTTTCTCTTTTTCATGGGTAATTAACAGCTGTCTTCTGGTCTCTTCTCACTGACCAACATTTTCAGACACGCGAAGAACTTGACTGGGCAGGTTCACTATCTTTTTTGATGATTTAGCCATCTTGTACAAATTCTTAGGACTTCTCTCAAAATCGGGTAGGCTTTTGCCAGCAATTCGTACAGGATTAGTCTAACATGGGGTTATTTTACCAGCCGTTTTCTATAAAACCTATTGGAACAGGGTTAGTTTTATATGTGGACTGTAGGGTAATAATTGCCAGAACTTCTTGGTGATTTCAATCCCGTGCATCCATCATGTCATTAATTTTTCCAGGCTTTTTACGGACTGCTCGTTCCAGAGCCGGTGATCATCGCAACTTTTACTTCTATAAAACATCTGAAGTGTGTTTTCTTTTGGCTAGGTCCACAAGCACGTAATTTTGTAATTTGACACAAATCAAATTACATGTGAACGAATTGTCCATATGTTTAATTCTAGGGTGTAGGATTCATCATTTCTGAAGTATTTTGTCAGGTATTCCAATCAATGTCAATATTCCCAGCTACGACATGTTTAATAGTTCCTGCATAATTAATAAGCAGAACTATACATTTTCTGATGGGTCCATGTGATGGCAGTGTGTAAATGCAGCTGACACCATATCCCTGGGATTTCTACAGTTTATCCCGTGTGAATCTCGCTAAACATTACAGAATAATTACTTTACAAACATGCTGTATGTCCTGTCCATAAAACTAATCCCGCTTCACGTGAACTTTCGGGAAATAACACAGATGAGTTACTAAATAGGTCTATTGGAAAACTGAAGTTACAAAATCTGTATTTAGGTAATTTTTCTAAAATATCATATTCTGATTGCATAATGAATGTATTAAAAAAGCTAGACAATAATTCACCAATGCAAATATTTTCTAAATGAAAACTAAATGAAAATTTTAATTTTCCGTTTTTTATTTCAAAACGGATATGGAATGACCGGAAGATACACGGATTTCTAGTATCCACCTTATTTTGCAATGCGGAAGTAAGCAGCCGCTGCAGTTCCAGCGAATGTGTAAAAGTTCCGATGTTATTGACCGCAATGTAAATAAATGGAAGGATAATAATACCAGAATTTATTGATATAAGTTTATAAACTATCACACAACCACAGGATGTACAGCAGAATGATGGCCTAATGTCGGATAATTTTCTAACTTAAGCATTTATAGTAAAAGAGTAAGTAAATCATTCACTTGTTGCTGTGTGTTGTGTTGGTAATAAAATCTGCTTCTTTCTTTACCGAGATCGTGACGATGCAGTGTTTCTTGTCTCCAAGTAAACCTCCATTTATATGTACCTGCATAACCTCCAATGATGCCTTTATTTGTTTATTTCTAAAGGCCATGTTTCATAAGCCATGCTAAATTGAGATCTGTGTGTCTGTTTACTATACACTGCTAAGAAAGTGAGAATGCTCTCTCACAAGAACGGAGAGTAAAATGTGTTTATTAATTTGCCAAGATGAAACAAGATGCAGTTTTGGTGCAAAGAAAGTTAAAGTAGCATTTGCCCAGCGGCTTTCTACTCTCTGCTGGTTGTGCAAAGTTTGTGGAGGCATGTCAGATGGCACCGAGGACTGTCCTGTCAGATTAAGGGCATAACATTAATAAGCATGTCCTTAAAGTCTTGTGCAGGACACTCACACTTCTGCATTAGACATCTGGGCATTTGCACGTGCATGAAATCGTACAAACTGATATGAACAAACTCATACTAAGTCATAGGAAATAGCTGTAAACTCGTAAAATATGTATGAATTTTCATGAGACATGGGTTGGTCCTACTGATAATGCAAATTGTAATGTCTGAATTCACTTGTAAATTTATGGCAAACATTATTTTACTTGATGAACAGTTTAGAAACGTAATCAGTGAAAATACTATTTTAAAAACTGTAATATTAAAATACTTAAAAGTATGTAATCAGTGACATTGTACAAGGATATGTATTTAACATAATTATGTATTTTTGAGCTGGGGAGAATTATTCATATTTCTATTCTCCTGTCACCATTGCCCTCTGCCCTGTGGGATGATTTTTTTTTTTTTTTTTTTTTGTCCCAATCCATCCTGATGGATCATTTTACTCTTTAATGATGAGCATTTTTTGTTAAGTTTTACAAGTAAAGGAACTGTTTCGCAGATGTCCTGAAAGTAATAATGATAATAAATTCAAACTTTTCATGATTCAGGCTTTGTTCAAAGTTTTATGAGTATAGAATTGTGAATCCAGTAAATCAAACCTAATGGCCTTGAAAAATCATATTTTAATAAAAATACAGAAAATAAAATATAATTTTTATCTGATTAACCGATCCATCGTAGAAATAATAGAAGATTAATCAATTATCAAAATAATCGTTAGTTCACCCCTAGTGGATACCACACGGCTCAAAATGGGTATATATTTTTTTTTCATACCATGTTTATTAGCTCTATAAATCCATTAAACAATTTAACCATTTGAAGTTAGGACATCACACCAATTTTAAAATACTCAGAAAAATATCCCTTTTATGACACAAGACTCCGTTTGGAGAATATACATTTTTTGTTTTATAAAAAATTTAGAAATTCAAATTGTATTCTAATTCTATTAAACTTGAATTCTATTAAACCTTAAGATGTCAAACTAACTTAAATTCAGAATATTATTCCCTACATAGTACAAGCCTTCTTTTTTGGAGTTTCGACTTGGTATTTTTTAAATAGAATGTAGGGGAAAATATTATGGATAAAATACAGTTGGTTTGACATCTTTAGATGAAATGGCCAAAGAGATTAATGGATTTACAGTACTGTGTAAAAGTTTTAGGCACTTGTGAAAAATGTTGCATAGTGAGGTTGTCTTCAGAAATAATGCCATAAATAGTTTTCATTTATCAATTAACATCATACAAAATCCAGTAAACATAAAAAGCTAAAACATTTTTTGGTGTGGCCACCTTTGTATTTAAAACAGCACCAATTCTCCTGGTGCACCTGGACACAGTTTTTCTTGGTTGTTGGCAGATAGGATGTTCCAAGCTTCTTGGAGAATTCACCACAGTTCTTCTATCTATTTAGGCTGTCTCAATTGCTTCTGTCTCTTCTTGTAATCCCAGACAGACATGATGTTCAGTGGGGGGCTTTGTGGGAGCCATGACATCTGTTGCAGGGCTCCCTGTTCTTCTATTCTAATCTTTTCTATTTGCAAAAGTAATGTTTGGGAGTCTAAAATGTATTTATCCTATTGACAAACAAAAGCTGAAGATATAAATAACCATCTCAAAACAAATGTTTTTTTGAAACATCTTAAGTACCTAAAACTTTTGCACAGTACTGTATATGGTTAAAAGATTCTTTATATAAAAAAAATTGCAAGTTGAAACTCTAAAAATGAAGGCTTGTGCTATGTAGGGATAGGGTTGGGAGGGTTACTTTTGAAATGTATTCCACTACAGATTACAGAATACATGCTTTAAAATATAATTTGTTTGGTATTCCAATAGATTACTCAAGGTCAGTAACGTATTCTAAATACTTTGGATTACAGCAGTGGTAGATTTTTTCACTTGTTTTGACTGTAAAAACAAAAATATTCTGAGTAAAATACAGTTGGTTTGACATCTTTAGGTGAAACGGCCAAAGAGTTTAATAGAATTGGAATACAATTTATATATATATATATTATATTATATTAACAGATAAAATGCATATTCCCCAAACTGAGTCTTTTGTCATAAAAGGGATATTATTCTGAGTATTATAAAATTGGAGTGATATCCTAACTTCAAATGGTTACATTTTTAAATGGATTTATAGAGCTAATAAACTTGGAACATTTATGAACATTTTCTGTTTATTATTATTTCCAATTAATGACTCTCCGAGGCCTGATGCCACACCCACTGTACTTTGCCACTTTGATGCCGCCATGAGTTTGGCATTCCACAAATGGGACAATATATGTCCAGTATGGGAAGAAAATGTTTGCCTCAGCACCTGAATGTGAATGTAGCTTGTCTCCGTCTCTCTGTCTTCGCTGACGCCATATGGTTTCACTCCCACTCCCGAAATCTGTCATGTCAATATATTAAATAAATTACTGGCATTGTGACCGGTAAATGTGCCACTGGGCCTTTTAAAGATTTTTTCCCACGACTTTTTCTTTCCTACCTGGCTGTTCCCTCTGTCGGTGCAGTCACAAACAGTTATTCACTGCTCAAGTAACATGGACGTGTTGAGTCTGGCTTGGAAGATGAATTTGATGGCGTAAAGAAAGTACGTTTGCTGTTATGTGCTATTCAGGAGCGGAGCACTGATCTGAAGGAAAGACACGTGTCTTTACAGTTTTTAAGAGTCTGTAGATTGTCTATTAAGAGTCCTTCTCTGGGTCTAACTTCTATAGTAGGTAAGTTTCTGCTAATGGATTTGGCAACATATTCACCTTTATCGATTATATACACCACTATCCAGAGATTAGAATCACTCTTAAATGTTTGTGCATGAAAGAGACTGATACTTTATTCATCAAGGTTGTGTTAAAATGACACGTATTGCTACAAAAGACTATTTCAAATAAATATTGTATTTTTCAAACTCTCTATTCATCCTAGAATCCTTCACTTGCAGCAAGGACAGCTGTGCAGTCCAAAGGCATACCAGCAGTAAGTTTGTTTTTTGTTTTTTTAAATATTTTAATAAGTTTAATCCAGTGATTTCTGAAGCACTTCCCATAGTGATTGGCTTGTAGGGCACTTCTCCTGGACCACACAATCAATTCCTACAACAGCTTACACCTTAAAATTAGATTCTTCCATCCTTAATGTTCATTTGCAATTTTGTTCCATCTGAAATTGTTTTATTTATATATATATATATATATATATATATATGTATGTATGTATGTATGTATGTATGTATACGTGAGCACGTTTTATTAATTAGTTCCCACGTTTTAATTAAATGTGACCAGTTTGTTCGTTTATTTATTACTCTTGCTCCCCTCTTGTGAAAAGTTTCCCAAAGGCATCGTTTTCGAAGTAGGCCTAGTTCTAAAAAGTTCGTAAATTAATGGTAGCTTTGCACCGCTCTTAAAGTCCATTAAGTGCAACTTAAACATATCTTTCTGGCATCTTTCACAGTTTAGACAATGGGACATTTCATAAACTGTATTAATCTTTTGATCATTGGAAACCATTGTAAGCTATTTCAGAGGATAAAAAAAGTGTTGAAAAAATCTCTATGAAATCAATAGGCAGTCTCCGCAGTCTGCGCATGCAACGTGATAGGTCTAAATGTACAAGACACGTAATACAGTATAACGCTATAATAGCCTTCTTTGATAAGCATAATTCAAATGGCAATAGAAATACGATTTGTTCTTATAAAACAGATTATTTTAGAAGACGTATTTGAGCAGTGTGACCATGCAGTTTAAAACTTAACTAAATATGCCTAAATAAATGATTAAAATATGGTTGACAATGTAGATTAGAGTGAGAGTGTTCAATGAGAGGTTTCAAATCGGCTCGCCTATAGTCTTTTACAAGGCAGGTCACTTTACAACTCTAACCAGATGATCTGTTAATATTTAGACAGGTCTATGAGTTGTTCAGTACTGATGTCATTTTAATCCTGTTCTCTGTGCATTTGTTCAGTTTCCAGCCAAAGGAACAAAACTTTAAGCTACGTGAGAGCCGCTTATGATTCACATGGTGTGCATTCACGTTACATGCGTTTATTGTGTGACTTTCATTAATCTCTATGATTGAGCATCAATACATCTGAAACTCCATCTTACTAAAGCCATCATTATTTCTTTAATTAAATTCTGTAATAGTTAATACATTTCGTTCCTCAACAATGTTACAGACGACATCCATGTTTGTCAGTATTTCCAAATTTTTTTCATTTTGAGAAGACAAACTCCTGGACATTCCTGCCAAAGTGATCAGCACCAATTTGGACTGGACAGCTCCTGTAACTAAGCACTTAAGTTCTACTTAATAACGAGCGATCTACGTGCTGGTTTGGGAAACGTTACTCCATCGTAAAATAAGGAGCGATGTTAGTTAAGATGATAGTACAACCTTAAGTTGCAACATTATTGGGAAACCAAGCCTTTGACCATAACAGCAGCCATAGATATCTCTTCACTACACAGTAAAATAATAATGGATTCATCAAATTGCAGGCACGAATTAATAAAACGTGGCCACAATTTAACTGAAGTGAGGGAATGAATTAATAGAACGATTTCTTAATTCGTGGCCATGATTATAAAAAGTTTTTCCAAGCAAGTCATGAGTGGGGTGCCGTACTTTTGAGTACCATGGAAGAAAGAAAACACTGGGGTTTGGAACGAAACAATTCTGTTTGTTTATTGGTTGGTCTAAAAGTCATACCTTTTTGTAATAGCCAAGTCCTACATATCTTACGATTTCACACTCTCGTACGCATTGTTACTCTACTTAATACTTAAGTGAAAAAGCATTGTATCGTGATTTCCACACCACAGTAAGTAGCACAACCGGTTTAAATGGCCAAAGTTCAGCTATGAAACACTATGTGGCGCAAGCAGATGGGTTCTTTGAGCTTGTAATCTGTTAACTATTCGTTTGTTCACATGTGACATGTTAAGCCAATCGGCTTGTATGGTGTAAGATGACTGGTCCTTTGACATATAATCGGGTAGCCAATCAACTTGCGGTTTGCAGACATGGCAGTTTCAGTGCAGCGCTGTAAGTGTTTTTTCTCTTAACCCACATCCACCCCAGCTCCACCTGTCAACATCTGCTACATAAGGGATTGTTTGTAATGTCTATTTGTACAGCAACATGTTCATACATGCTCGATGCAGCATGTCTTGCATTTTGTCTAATTGTTCAGCTGCAGCATAATTTTCACATGCAGAATGCTCAGTGTAATTTCTAGCAGTAGCAAATCTCTGTACTTGCTCTGTCATGTCCACCCTAGTATGTTTTCATTTAAAAACGCATTGATTTCTCTATGTTTACACCTCTCATCCACACTGGAACAAGATTTAAAAAAATGTTCTGCATTACTGCATACTTTGGAAAATGATGACATTAGGAAACTGAAAACAGTTTTCAAACTTAAACAGATTAGTGTGGACATGGCTTTATGGTGTTTTCACATCATATCAGATTAATTACAAGATTCCGACTTATAAAAATCATTCACATCTTCGTAGATCTCATAATTACAAGTTGTTAACTCAGAATTGTATGAAAGCTTGTTATGTAAAAAGAACAAAAATGGCAGTGACCTCAACAGTTAATTATGGGATAATCCACTGCTAGGTGTGTGTTAAACGATTTTAATGCACGTTGTGGAGGCGAAGGTTTTAACGAACGCATTGCAGCCAATCAGAATTGAGTATTTGAATAGGCCTTGATGTAAATAAGGAATAACTGACAACAGACCGTTGAATTATTGAAAAATAATGCACACCCCGAGGTGCGTTTCATGGCCATTACACCTCGGGTGTGCATTATATTTCAATATTTCAGCTGTCTGTCGTCAATTATTCCTTATATCAAGGTCTATTCAAATACTCAATTCTGATTGGCTGGAATGCGTGCATTAAAACCTTGGTCAATGGCACCATATAGCGGTCTGATATTGCTCTGTAACAACCGCAGCTCCACGTAACAGACCACTCATCCGGGTTGTGCAGTCAATCTCTCCTGCTTCTCATTGCACTCTGCGATCTCTATTTCTTCTAACATAGTTACACCATTTCAATGCAAAGCTATGTTTCATTTCCATTTTTTGTTTATTTGGCAAATAGTCTTGTAATGAGCTGAATAATAAGGATTCAGATGGTTATTTTCACAAAATAAACACCAATCGAACTCCGACAAACACCGGAGGCTGATTTGCTGTTCAGCGATTTCTTTCTTCTCAAATTAGGCTACATAATTTCAATGCAAATCAATATTTTATGTCCATGTATTTATTTATTTGTATAGTAGCCATGTAATAGTAGTAGTGTCGGGGTCCTGATCACCCTGTTGCGGTTTATTGTGCGAGAACAACCAGCTGACCGCACATTATCCCTTACTTAATGCACGATGTGCAGGCAAAGAACCACCTGACGTGAAGTCCCTTCAAATCGATTAATGCACACCTAGCTGTGAATTATCCTGCATATACCATGTTCACTTGCCAGCATTGATTAGTTACACCTGTCATTGATTTTTGCAGTGCACATTTTGACTGAAAGAATAATAATAACGTTTAACTTGATCTACGAGTCGTAACAGTTTGATATGACATTTTATTATAGCCTCTGTTACCTGGATTGCTTTTTTGTTCTTAAATGTTTTGCAAGATCATATAAAGGTGAATTAATTTAGTCATAAAATATTTTGCTGCAATCAACAATAAAGCCCCACATGGATCCGGATAGGCATTATGAGTGTTGCCATAGAAACAAATAATTTCAGAGGTCCCAGGATGTGAACATCTCCAAATTTGTCATTTTGGAATTTCAGAAATTCCACACGATGTGAATGCATTATTAATAATTCCAAACAATTGAATGTTACTGTATATATTCTATATAGGTTGCCAAATCACACTCAGGTTTATGCTTGTGGTATTTTATGCAAACATTTGCAAATGCAAACTTTTGATGACTGCAGTATTTTTGCAAACTTTCTCTTTCATGATCTGTTCAGCAAACAGAGTGACGTGATGTCTCATATCCGTGTCTCAGTGCTTCTTTGCACCATGGTGTCGTTGTTCTTCTGTGCAGCAGGTACGATCTTAGTTCTCTCTCACTTCTCCCATGTGCTGATGTGATTAACTGTTCTTAAGGTATTTTTTATTGCTGCTTGCTTAGCCTGTGCGCTGGTCTGTTGCAGCTTTAGCCAGATCCATTTTCTTACCAGACCAAACAGTCCGAACATTTGGCCAGCAAGTGTGGCTCAGTAGTATTATGGGAACTAATTATACGGGCGTTTTGCCAGTAAAGACTTTAAAACTAACTCTGGAACTAATTGACTGTTGTGTAAGAGTGTTATATCATAAATGCATACTCTACTGTCTTTAAATATTTCTTTTTAGCAGGTGCTAAGGAAGGGGAGAGATATCTTTTTTCTGATGAAGGTTATTTCTGTGCAATTTCTTAATGTGATTAGGCACAAGTCTTAAATATTTGAGGTCCTCCTGCAATAATGAGAAATGTCTCCTCTCATTTTGCACGCATTGTTCCATCTAATGAAAGCATCTAATATAATATTTAAAATGCAAAATTTTTTTTAGATTTTTTTTTATTATTGATTCCTAATACAAACAGAATCAATACTTAACCCCATCTATTACTACAACCCCCCCCCCCCCCCCCACAATCCCACCCATAAGAACATCCCAGTGGTCCCACATAATTATAGACACACAAATACAAATATAAAAAAATAAAATAATTAAGTAAATAAAAATATAATAATCACACAGATAACCTCTACATCTACATCTCTCTCCACTGTCCCTCCCTGAAAGCCCACCAAAAATACCAAATATTTATCCCACTTTCCCATAAACAAGTCCAAATTACCCAATACTCTAAGTACACCTTCTTCAAACGCTGCCACCCTCCCCATTTCTGCACACCACTCCAGGAATGATGCCGCTTAAAATGACTAGTCTGCCAATCATAACACTTGTCAAAATCCAATTTTTTATAAATTTGTCCCCCAAATTTATGACCGCTCAGTCGCCCAAAATACAAAGTCTGGGGCAAAGCAAAACTTGAGTGCCCAAAACGTCAAACAAATAGCTCTTTACCTTAATCCAAAAATCTTGAATCTTAACACCCCCCCAAAAGGCATGAGTTGTGTCTCCAACATCTGATTGACAATGCCAGCAGTTGGGTGTGTCTTTAAGACCAAGCCTATATAATCTAGAGGGGGTCCAATAAAATCGATGTAAAATCTTAAATTGCATAAGGCGAACCCTTGCATCTCTAGATACAAACTTGACATTTTTTAGGATCCTAGTCCACACTTCTTCCTCTAATACCAAATTCAAATCTTTGTCCCATAATCTCTTGATAGAAGCTAAAGCTCCATCTCCCAGACTCTGAATTAGCAGGGAGTAATACACTGATGCCTCATGACCTTTTCCAAAAGCAGTAATCACCTCTCCCCAAGCATCTTCCGTCTTAGGGGGGTGTGTGCTACTCCCAAAAACCGTACAGAGCATGTGGCGCAGCTGTAAATACCTATAAAACTGAGATCTGGGAATCCCAAAATGAAGACCCAAATTCTCAAAAGATCTCAACACTCCACTCTCATACAGGTCGCCGAGTGTAACAACCCCCCTCACAATCCACTCTGACCAACAGAAAGGGGACTTATTGATACATAATTTTGGGTTCAGCCATATGCTTGAGGCAACATTTAAATAAATGTCCGAATTAAATACTCTGGCCACTCTTGTCCAAATCATGTGCAAATGTGAAATAACGGGGTGTGACTTAACATTTCTGGTTAGTTTGATAGAAAGGCTTTGCAATGGTGAAATAGGGGCAAGGTTTTTCTGTTCAATAAAAAAACAGGGAGGGGCTCTTTCAAGTGGGAGCAACCAGTGAGCCAAATGCCTGAGACCGAACGCATAATAATAAAACAACATTTTGGGTAAGCCTAGCCTACCTTTGTCAATTGGCAAACAATGTAATTTGTTGAAATGTAGTCTGGGACGTTTACCATTTCTAAATGAAGGACTGCACAAATCTATCAAATTGCTTGAAACAAGAGAGGGGGGCATCTATAGGGAGTGACTGTAGCAGGTAGTTGAATTTTGGAATACAGTTCATTTTAATAACATTAACCTTCCCAATCATAGTTAAATGTAATGAAGCCCACCTGTCCACATCGCTCGAAAATTTAATTAAAGGGTCAAAATTAACTCTATCTAAATCAGACAAATTTGCTGGGAATAAAATACTCAAATACTTAATGCCCTGTTTGGGCCATTGAAAGGCACCTGGCTGAAAGGCCGTTACTGGGCAGTACGCAGTCAGAGCTAAAGCTTCGGATTTAGACCAATTGACTTTGTATCCAGAGATCTTGGAAAAGGAATTAATAATTCTGTGGAGGCAAGGCATAGATCTAGTGGGGTCAAAGACAAATAGTAAAAAATCATCTGTGTAAAGCAAAAGCTTATGCGCCACACCTCCCGCCAGCACCCCTGGAAAATCATCCTCCTTTCTTATCACGGCTGCTAATGGTTCCAGGCAAGACAGAACAATAATGGGGAAAGAGGGCAAACCCTGCCGGGTGAACCTATCCAGAGCAAAAAAATCAGAAATTAATCATTTTGTTTGTACTGCCGCTACAGGGTGTCTATAAAGTAACTTAATCCAACCAATGAATGTATTCCCGAACCCATACATTTCCAAAATCTTAAAAAGATAATCCCATTCTACCATATCAAACGCCTTTTCGGCGTCAAGTGAGATGGCAGCGACCGGAGACTGACCACATGATATTAATGAAACGTCTAATGTTATCAGAAGAGCTGTGGCCCCGAATAAAACCCACCTGATCTATATGTATAAGAGATGTCATAACTTTAATTAATCGGTTAGCCAAAATGTTTTACAATATTTTTACATCTAGCTGGATCAGGGAAATTGGACGGTAATTCTTACACTCACTTGGATCTTTGTCCTTTTTAAGAATCAGACTGATCCATGACTGTGTCATGGTTGGAGGAAGATTTCCATTCTTTAATGATTCCGTATAAACTTCTAACAAAAGTGGAGACAATTCTGTAGCATAAGATCTAAAAAATTCAGCTGCAAAACCATCTGGCCCCGGAGCCTTGTCTGTAGGTAAGGCCTTAATCACCTTGTCAAGTTCCTCCAAGGTTATCTCAGAATCAAGAGAATATTTTTGCTCAGTCATCAGTTTAGGAAGTTCTAATGGTTCCACAAATTTTCTAATATCTTCATCAGTAGACGAAGACTTGGAACTATAAAGATCAAGATAGAATTCTTTAAAGGCATTATTAATATTAATGGCCGAGGTAAATATTTCACCACCAGCAGATTTCACTGAAGGAATGGTAGAAAAAGACTCTCTCTGCCAAAAGCTTCCCTGCTTTGTCCCCTGACTCAAAGTATGACTGTCTTGCCCTGAATAACCAAAACTCCACTTTCTGTGACAAAATAGCATTATATCTGTATTTCATTCGAGTCAGTTCTCTGAGGCCATCAGACAACATTCTACGCTTCAGCTCTGCCTCTGCACTTTTAATATTCCCTTCCAACTCCACGAGTTCTTGGACTTTGGATTTTTTGATGAATGAGGCATACTGTATGATCCGACCCCTAAGAACCGCCTTCAATGTTGCTCTAGGGGGCTTACACACTTTTGCTTCTGTTGGGCCTCATGTATTCAGATAGAAGACAAAGGCAGGCCTAACACAGTCGTAAAACCTAACTCAGGCCCACATACCAAGTCATAAATTGTACTGATAAAAATCACACCAAAATCAAACAAAGGGAGTCCAAAACAGACTACAAATCCCATGAAGCCTTGCTCACTAAAGGATCGAACTCTCAACTCCTACTGGATGAGGCACACAACAGAACGCACCTCAACCATAACATCATCAGGAGTAGAAATACCTCTGAAATGCTTCTGGGATTTGCTTCCAGCAACTTTGCTCGCCGTGCGTAGATGCAGCTCATCGCTGCTATCAGGTGTAGCCTCGTGGCACAAGTAAGTAACGTATGACTTGAAACTGTGGCCATACAATCTCCATCTCGCTGGACGAGTTGAGATTACTCTATGTTCCACCGAACACCCTAACGGATCCGAAGGAGACCGCTGAGCAATCCGCATCTTCATCCGTTTGCCTGCAGAAGTGAAGAGAAAAAGATTTCTCTTCCATCTTCAATCAAGTCGACGTCGCTGATTTCTCCGCCAGCCCGCCGAGAATCAGCAGCCGTACCGCCCGCCAACAGAGTGAGGAAACCCGAGCCTCGAGGAACCGAGTCGGAGTTAAAGAACGGATGAACACACATTCTGCATCCTCATGCGATTCAAGTAAGAGGTTTACATCTGGGCAGAGATAGAATATTATAGTGTGTTATTCTTGTGTATCAAGGTTATTGCTTGTACAGTTTACAGACCGCCATGTCCGCTCATTGCAATTAATACTCAGGGTATTAATTATCATAAATGAGATTTGCTGTATTGTAGTCCAACCACATTGGACTGTTGTGCCTTTCCGCCATCGCGGGTGAGACTGGCAAACTGAGTTTATCCATTAAAGAATCAAAGACCGCAGGACGATTTACGAGCCGTCCACCGCGTTTCTGAGTGATAAACTAACAGCTGCTTTCTCTCCCACGATCACGAAACCGGCTTTGGGGCCATCACTTTATTCTCTCTCTCTCTCGTACTAACCACACACACACACGCGACCCCTCACAAACATTCTCGCACACATTTTTGGCTAGTAGATAGCTTTGTGATAAAGCTCAGTTTTGTCCCTAAGCTATCATACAAGCAGATACACGCGGTAAACTGGTAGACACCATTGACTGGTTTCTCTCCGCCCACATTCGCGGTCATATTCTCTGGTCGGAAGTCTCGCGTGACATACTCTCCACGAGAGTCACGTCTGCCATTTTGTGCGCGTCCCTCCTTACACACACACACACACACACACACACACACACACACACACACACACACTCACACACACCTTATGTGTTGTAGGATTATTTTGATTTCCATATCTAATCATATCACTGTTTAGTTTGTAGTTGTAAGTCGGAAATTTATTGACTGCATTGTATTAATTATTAATTGATATTACCGCATAAATAAACTTTGTTATATTACAAAGAGAAGTGTTTTGGTTTGTTCTGCATACACCTGTGTCATGCAGACGGGATGTCAGTGCTCGGATTCAAGCCTTCATTCACTGTTTTTTTTCCCCGAAAATCTGTATTCTTCGGATGTCGATTTTCCTAAGAATACAATCTAATATTGAGACTGTTATACTATCTGGTTATTAGTCCCTGACGGGGTGGTGCCCCGTCAATATTAATCCTTAGTAATATTCTATTGATTTTTGATAATTGATAATTATCTTTGATGATTGTTGAATTTGAATGATCAATAAGCGTTATTTGTTAACAATTAAATATTATCTTTGATAATTGTTGATTTAAAGGATTAGAAAAAGCTAATATTGATTCTCATCAATGTTCTATTGATTTTAATAATTAATAATTATCTTTGATAATTATTAATTATTGCTAATAACCAAACCTGCTCCTAAAACCCAATTATTTCTGATAGTAACACTGATCTAAACATCCAGTAAAGCCCTACACTTCACTATGATCAAGGACTGAGTCCATCAAAAGATTAAAGTCTCCTCCCAATATTATATCATGAGGGGTGCCAGCAGCTTGCAACATCCTTTCAAGATCTATAAAAAAGCCCTGGTCATCAGCGTTAGGTGCGTAAATATTAGCCAAAATCAACATTTGCCCCTGAATTTCTCCTAAAACAATAATGACTCTTCCAAATTTATCTTTAATCTGTTTGAGAGATTTGAATTGTAGATGTTTATTTATCAGTATAATGACTACCATACTCTTACTTGAGCCAGCGCTAAAGAAAACATGTTCACCCCATATCTTCCCAAATTTTTCAGCTTCCTGCGGGGAAAGATGCATTTCTTCATATTTCTTACGCTTAAGAAAAGAAATAACCTTCCTTCTTTTTATGGGGTGCCCCAACCCATTCACATTCCATGTGGAGAGAGATAACCTACTCATATTAACATTTGATATATTGATATAATACAAAATAATTGTGTATCAAAAACAAGATTATACAGACCACATTCCCCATTAATGCAACAATCAAATCCCGAACAAAACAAACAGGAAAAAAAAAAAAAACGTGCGCATTAAACCCGTGCACGACAGCGCCAACTGGCGTCAATCCCTCTAAACGCAAATGGTCCATGTACGCATACGAGAGACAACTTTGCCATCGGATTGCTTAAGTCCGGTGATTCTGCACAAATTTTGTGAGGCAAAATTACATAACAGAAAATACTTTGTAAAACAGACCTCAGCCAACAGGCAGAATAAACACAAAGAACATGTTGATTCATTCACAGAACTGTCTCGAAGGTGTGTTCCTCCACAAAACAAATTCCAGCTGATATAAAGCCATTCAGTTTCCTCGGACAGACAAATAATTGTTCAGTGAGCTGGCTGTTTATGAGTATGGCAGATGATGTAATCATTCTAATGTCCCTTAAAAATATTCCACAAAAACAAACTCCAGCCGCTAGGCGAAACCAGCACGTAAAGTAACAAAACAGGCATCCCGGTTCCTCAGATGATCAAGTGTGTATTGAGCGAGTCAAATTCACTCGGAGGCCACGTAAAAAAAAAAAATAAATACATCATTACTTACTCAGTCCATCAACTTTATAAAAGACGTCCTTTATGTGAGCATGTAGATATTTCGCGGTCATCCATAGTGTCCATTCTCAATCTGGCCGGGAATTTCAGTGTAAAAACGATCTTCCATCAATGCAAAAGTTTCTTGAAGGAAGTGTTATTCCACAAAACAAACTCCAGCCACTAGGCGGAGCCAACGCAAAAAGAAACAAAAAATGGTGCCCAGCTTCCTCAGACAATCGAGTGTATGTTCAGCAAGTCAAACCACTAATATAAGAAACATCAAATGGCTTACTCACTCCAATGTATTTATGAAGGAGAGTGCCTGTTTTGGAAATGTAAATACTTTGCAACCATCCTTCATTTCTATTCTCAGTTTGGCTGGAAACATCAATGCAAAAGCGATCTTCCGTTGATGTAAAAGTTTATTACATTCCTTGAACCGATCAAGAGAGCGTTTCTCTCTTGTCGAATTCGCAAAGTCCGGGAACAAGAAAATATTGTGATTCTTGCAAGAAAGCTTTCCTTTGCTCCTTGCCTCGCGTAACACAAGATCTTTATCGGATGATCTCAGAAATTTGGCCAGAATTGATTGGGGCCTGTCTCCCTCAGCAAATCCGCAAGCCGGGACTCTGTGAGCTCGCTCGATTTCCAGTTTATGGCCTGTTATGTTGAGCAGACTCGGGAAGAGCTCGTCCAGGAATTTCACCATATCTCTGCCCTCTTCATGCTCAGGAATTCCAACAATTCGTATATTGTTCCTTCGGCTCATATTTTCAAGATATTCCAGTTTTTCCAAAATGTGTTCCAAGACTGTTTTGGACACGGGCGGATTAGCGGATAATTCCCTTTCCGATGACTCCAGATGATCGATCCGTTTCTCAACAACTGCCACTCTTGTAACCAACTCAGAGAATTTTTTTATCCATCGCCGTAATCGATCGACGTATTACAGCGAGATCCTCCAAGTCAGCAACAACCTTCGTCAGCATCATCGAGATGTAGGACAATTGTCGCTGAATTTCTTCTCCCGACGTGCCTTCCAAATCGAGTCCCCGGCTCGCGGCCTGTTCGGGAGTGTCAGCTTGAGCACGTAAGTGTCTTTTAATGTCTCCAGAGTCTGAGGATTGTGACTTCTTTGCCATGTTTACCTCAAAGAGCAAATATGTAATTGGGTGTATCAAATTTCACTGGATTATAACATGAAAATAATTAAAAAACTAGTAAAGTGTGCAGAGCTCGTGAGTCACACATTTGCTTCTCGCATGGCATCACGTGTTCCCTATTTAAGATGCACATGGATGAAATGGCTTGTTGAGCAGTTTTCTTTCTTGTGTTGATGTATTTCCTATAGGGACAAGAAGATGAAAGGGGACATACTGTATATATCAAATGGCTTGTCCCTTTTTTTTAAATATTCAATGGCCAATAATGTTGTCACTGCTTGAAATATGATTTGCTACTTCCTATTGCCAGTCAGAAGTAGTTGGCATTAGGGGGAGGGATATTTTCATACTATAGAGCATTTTATCGGTCGAAAATTTGGTAAGCCCCTGAGTACTAGATGAGTCATCAATATTGTTCTTTCATTGTCCTGAAAAAGGAAAACTGTTCATTTTTAAATGCGTATATCTGTTTAACGATTGCTTTGTCATCTTTTAGGAGTACACTAGCATCTAGATGGCCACAAAGCTAAAAGATATAGACTAAAAGGCACAAAACTCCCATTTCTTTAAGCCATTGAAGTTGGTTCTTCTTCAGTTAGGTTTCTTTATGTTATGTTAAAGGTGTTCCAGCTCAGAAGGAGAGCAGGGTGAAGAGGAGTCTACCATACTGGAACCTGTGGTCCTCAGATTTCTACGGCTGGGTGGAGGAGTTGCGATCTCAGAGTGGATATGACACGCTTATCGACTTGGCAAGAACCTATTGGGCTCACTTTCCCATTGCCAGCTTTCTAGGTTATGACAGCACCCCTGGGCAAGAAGACCATCCAGAGCAGGAGGTTGAAAACTGAAAAATATGTTGTGATATCTTTTCCCAATGGGCTTCTCCAGTGTAATTTTCCCCTTCTATTAACTGGGCTATACAGTATCTGTTACATGCTTTTTCCTTATGGAACATCATCTTGCAGCCTCACCCCCCCCCCCATCTGTTTTGTGAATAATTTTCCAGGTCTATCTCTTGCTTGCTCTTCCTTTCTTCCAAAATGTATTAACAATGCATGACACCAGTGAACTACAAATTGCAGTAAATTATACAAACTTTGGATGTACTTGTCCAATACAGTAGATTATTGTTTAAAATTTGGTGTAATGTAATTTTTAAAAAAAAGGAAACTGAAAAAATCTTGTTAATTTATAGAATATATACTGTAAGCAGTAGCAGTTGTATTTGTACAGCAGTTGTACCATTTTAAATTGGTGGAGGGAGTATATTGGAACAAACTGTACAGTACCCCTGTACAGTGCATAATGTGACAAAGCAATCTCAAACAGATCAGTATCAGGGGCCGGTTGCATAAACATAGCCATTAACTTAAGACTTGTCTAACAATTAGTCTGACTAGCTAAATATGCCATAGAATGCCTGTTGCATAAAACAAGCTCACAGTTGTCTTTAATAAGACAGTCTAATTTACATTGCATTGTGGGAAAAGTAAGACACTGAACAGCTTTAAAAAAAAAAAGGCAGACAGTTGACACTCAATACAGTTTTCATTCACTAAAAATATTTGCTTATTAGTGGAACAAAATGCTTCAAAATTTATTCTAATGAAAAAATTTAGTGATTTTTAACCCAAATAATAATAATAATAATAATAATAAAAAAATGTTTTATGCAACCGGCCCCTGGGCTCAGAGGAAGCATTCTGGAAGGATAGATCTCTCGTGAAACAAGCTGGGTTGTAACATGGCAAATGATGCTCTTAAGATAATCACAATGAATGTTTTTCATTATTTAGGTTGATGATGTAAAACTATATGTTCACAAAAGTAGAACTGAAGTGCATATTGTAGGAGTAATCAGTTCCAAAGGTGCTGAACTAAAGGCCCTATCACATTTATCTTCACACAGTGAAATTCCACAGGCGAATAAACGAGTGGATGGATGTTAAGGTCATGTGAAACCCACAAAATCTAATTGTCAAACAGCCTCTTTTTTATGCTGTACTTTATACTCTAGGAGAGTGAACTGTGAAGTCATGAATGAACTTGTCCATTGTGAATATTTTGTGTAGCTTTGTAAGAAGTGCTGCAAGTCACTGCCAAACCAAACACCTTCCTATTGGTCAACAAACTTAAACCCCATGAAATTCAATTTTGGAAATTACTTCACTACTGAAAGTCCAACAGGGAAAATTCATGATTGCACGGATTCCCATTGAGATGACTGTATTTCACCCATGGAATTTTACAGTGCAAGGTTGAATGTGACCGAGCCTTAAGGCCAAAAGCTTTCGCCAATATCCCAAGGAGTTCGTCACCCAAGCACAAAAAAACATTGTGAAAATACAATTGAACTAGAACATTTCACAAGAACAGAAATGTTAATAATAAACTACACTGAGCTGAATGAATGTTAGAGCACTCCAACTGTTGGTATTGTCACAGTTAATTTCATGCTGCTGTAAAAACTTCATAAATCTGTCTTTCTTGAATATCACCTTTTGTGTGAAGAAGGAATCATCATTAGACTGTGACCGAACCAAAGATTCAATACAACACAGAAGCCCTGTATTTTCCAAGCACAGGACACAAATTCAGGATTTTTTCTAATACCTTTCATTCTTTATTATACTGAATTCTGACCTAACAGCTATATCTCTGCTTAATATAAGAATCATTTGCTATTCATGTTAACTGTTCATGTCTGCAGGTTTATCAAGGAAATCTGCTGTTCCTCCCAGTCTCCTCTGTTTTGATTGCTCAATACACCCCTGGAAAACTGTAATATTTCCATAGGATATTGAATATGTGAAAAAATTGACAGATCCACCACCAAAAATGCCATTTGCAACTATTTTCTTAATTGTTTTATTTTGCAACAGCTTTCAGCCACCTGTTCTGAAGTCATATGAATGAGACAATGAAAACTGCAAACCCACTGAACATTATTTGGATTAGAGTTTATGCATCCATTTATGCATCCACCATAGTGCAATCTTAATTGTGGTTCACTGTTACCTGTAGGTTGGACACATGGAAGTGCTCTAAGGCTTCAGGGGCCAGTTGCATCAGCTGTGCATAAGTTAAAACTTAGTCTAGTTGTGGCGTAAATGGGCACTAAGTCACAATTTATGCGCTACTAAATATTTGAGTGTTGCACCATTAAACTTAGGTTGGACATAACCCTACGTATGAACTAAATATTTACGGAAGCCACGACCAGGAGTAACGGATGGAATAAAAAAGCAGACTCATTTAATTACATCAATGAGCTCATGATTTGGTTGACAGGCTTCAGTCCTTTCGACATATATAATGATGTTGCGTAACACGCATTTAAATTTATGGGAGAAAACATTATGTAAAAAAACGTACTTCTTCAGCAGGAAACCGATCTAACGGTGCACTTTCCTGTGTACGCGGCCCGGTGTCAAGTTTCAACATACGAAATAGTTGTTAAAATGAATAAATGTCTATTTTTCCAGCCTGTTGTTTTAGTACTTATTTATTTATTGCCCCTTTAGATACAGTTACTGAATACTGTTATTTACATAGGCTAAATATACCATTAATTATATCTTGTTTTATTACGTATCATATTTCAATTGGGATATCATTTATTAAAGCTGACAGTTATGTGAGCAAACAAGGTTTGTACATCAACCGTAACGAGATCAAACTGAAATGCACAGCTTTTTTTAACACTTCTGTGTACAAATTTGAAGGCTGTTCATTGGATAAATACAGGTAAACATCATATTATGCGACTACGCATTACTTTTCGGAGAGCTTACGACCTTCTAGTTAAGTCTTACCTTAAGAACATGTGGTGCAACCAAATTAAGTACAAACTAACTAGTAGTTACTAAGCCCTTAGTGTGAACTTTACGTCTCAACTTAAGTGAGACCTTATGCACAGCTGGTGCAACCCTACCTAGATGATTTGCCAGCACTGCTGAGAGACCAAATTGTGTTCTCACAAGCCTGTGGTCTGAAATTGCAATTTACTACCTTGCTGAGCAAAGAACTGGATTCTGGGGGAGTATAATGACTTTGGTTTTACATGGTGACTGGCACTTTTCCACTTTCCACTCTTGTCCATGCTCTTTTTTAGAGCTCAGATCTGTGGGTTTGACAACATTTTTGCATGTCATATCCCTGTTTATATATATATATATATATATATATATATGGTATATTTAAAGAGATAGTTCAGACTAACTATCAGATGGTCAGTCTAAAAGGTTCATTTTGGGAAATTAAAAAAGTAAGATTGGTAATGATATATACCTATTTTTCCTACTTAAGGTAAAAATACACAATAAGATTTATTTTCCCTTTGCAATTTAATAATTTGTCCATCATGAAATGTTTGCATATATCAAATGTTTAGATATTAAAATTATGAAGCCTCAGAACTCCCATACTGTGAGTGAATTACAGGTGTTTTTCTGTGTCCTCGATTCACCTTTAACTGCACAGAAGGGCTATTTTCCTGTCATGCAATAACTAACAGCCAAAGCAAATCTCAGGTAAATACCACTGACGACATATCATTTATTCAGCACCAGCGTCAGATATTAACCAGGGCAATGCATGAAAGTGACAAAAATAGCACCAAATTGTGATGGCCACAGTTGCCCCCGCAATGAATTCCAATTATTTGTTTTTTATTTCTTTTTCTTTTATTAAACATCTGATGCATTTCTTGAAATACTATTTTCTAGGCCTAGTTAATTATTCAAATTATTCAGATGCAGTATATATTTTAATTAACTGAATAAAATTAAGCATTTTACATAAAAAGAAGACACACAGTTTGTGTTTTTACATGGTTATAGAAAAATGGCCTAGTGAACATTACACTTATATACTGTAACACTTTTCTGACACTACACTCAAAATACTTTACACAGTGACCAGGGGACTCTCCTCAACCACCACCAGCTTGCAGCATCCACCTGGATGTGCGCCAGTATGCTCACCACACACCAGCCATTGGTGGAGAGGAGAGAATAGATACAGTCAATTAATGGAGTGGGATTATTAGGTGGCCATGATTGATGAGAGCCAAGGGGGGTAAATTTGGCCTGGACACCGGGGTTACACCCCAATATGTACTGTATATATAATTGGTCAAGAAACAGATAGTCCTGCCCCAAATTTACGAGAAGTGCCCGAGGATTTTTCATAACCACATAGAGTCAGGACCTCGGTTTAACATCTCATTCAAAGGACCTACCTAATTAGGAAAACATGCCCCTGAAACTCCAAGGGGGCAAATTTTTATGTTTAATATGTTTTAAAAAATCTGACACTATTCAGCAGTCTGTTTGTACAGAAATGACCTTATTTCCTTCAAGTTCCACAAAACTCTACATGCAGATTAAGGCAAAGGCACTAACAAAAAACTTCCACATAATCTCAAGGAATATCTGATTCATGCTGTGAACTGCACACAGTTTGAGAAACTGAATTTGTGAAATAAAACTCACAAATGATTTTTCCTTCCCAATCTCACTGTGCAAAGTGGTACTCTGCCCATTCTGAATTTGTATTCTTTTTCTAGTGTTTCTGGTGTATTGCAATTCTGAAAGCCACAAAGCAAGCCCTGCATGGAAAAGTAGTTTTAAACATTCTGAGAATGACTGCAAGTCAATCAAACTTTCACTTGTGTGAAGTTTGGGTCTTTCTAAATGGAATAAACAATAGTTTATAGTCTGCCAGTCAGTCCTGATAATCCATATGCTCTGGAAAATATGCACTAGTCTACAGCGTCAGTAAAAAAACAGTCACTTCAAGACACAACATCCCTTCACCGCTTAGATTAGTAAGCAAGTGGCAACAAATCCATTTGATTGGACATCTACAGGCAAATATCTTAAACCAATATGCACATGCATCTGATTTGTACAAATCACAGTGTCTGCATGCACTGATAAACAGCTTTAATTTGCAATCTAAAAATTATGATTAATAGAATCGAATTGCGATTAAGAAATTGTGTACAGCCTAATCAGTTTTTTAATGCTGTTGTTGCACAGTTATTTATCATAACTGAATATAATAAAGAGGAAGGTTTCAACAAGTCAGCTCATATAAAACTTGAATCACTTTTTAGTACTGAGAGCTGCAACTCCAACAAATGTGGAGAACACATGTGTAATCGCTTAAATGTGCAAGAGTACAGGGCCTTTCTGTTAGCTGCCTTAGTTTTAAAGTAATTTGCCAGCTGCAGGCAAGTTTCCATTGAGAATGTTTGCGTGGGCTTCCTGGGGGCACTCTCCTCCTTTCTCCTCTCCTCTCTACTCGCTTGCTTGCAGAACACTGTTGTACAAACCAGTGGAGAAGAAGACTAGGAATCATGGTTTCTCAAAAGTTTTACCTGCACCTGCTCACATTTGTCACCTTACTGACCTTACTGGCTCTCTCGGGTAAAGTTATCTCAATCCCTCTTTTCTCATTCCTTTGTAGCTCAGGGTTTTTCTCTCAAAGCTGTCAGCTACAGTTTCTTGCATTGAAGTACAAATGGGGGAGTGTATGAAGTATGGAAAAGTATCTTTCATTTTACTGTGGAAAAGGTCATTGACATTGAATGTGCTTTTTCATTTGAATATTGATCTGTGGGGTGCATATTTAAAATAGGGAATTTCTTCTTTTTTGGGGGGTGGGATATTATATTGATACGGCTCGTGTGATACAGCATATTAAATGTGGAAAAGTGCAGGAGAGGTAGATATAAACAACTGGAGAGAAGCAAAGCTCATGAAAAGAGCTTTTGAAGTGACATTTGTGAAATAGTAGCTACCAGTTATGAAACCTCCACAGTGGTAAATCAAACACAAACACACACACAAAAACGTCAAAAAAGTCTTACGCCTACTTGCACGTTATTAGGACTATGTTTTTTTGATCTTCGTGTAGTCTTGTTTTAGCATATCTTCTCCACCTTAAGATGTCCCTCCTTTCTCTCTCTCTCTCCCCCCTCCCCCCCTCCCAATAGTGTAAGATTGAGTGAGTCAGACTTTCCTCAAAGAGTTTGTTGAATACATGGCAAAATAAGACAGAAACAAGAATCTGTTTCAGTCCTTGCTGAAAGTGCCAAACTGAGCACTCTGAGTATATTCATTTTGTGGAGGATATTGAACCCTGTTCTGCATGGTATGAACTGTAAAGGAGGAATGTCTTGATGGGAATACAAGAACAAGAAGCAATGGAAAGGATCCGGTGTCCAGCCACAGGGGGTGGCAGGGAGATGTCCCTGACTGCTGCCCAACCACCAGGAGATAATGCCCAGCAGGTTTAGACAGCTACCTGTGCATCTGAACAATAAATTGAAGAGTATTAAAGATATCTTAAAACACTTTATTTTTCTTTTTTTGTAGTTACAATCACGACAAATATCAGAAATTAACATTGGCACTAATGAAAACCAAATTACTGATATCAAAACTGAGCATTTTTACTAGTTGCAATTCAGTTGTTGATATCAGGAATTGACATTTGCACTAGTAAATATGCAATTATTGATATAAAAATTATAAATAAAGTGCATTGCTGATATGTGAAATTAGAATTTCAACTAGCAAGAAATGTATTTTAGATATCTGTATTCTACTAGTGAAAATGCAGTTACAGATATCAATGAGTGATGACATCATTTTTGACATCAAGAATTCATGTTTTAAATTGTGCAAATGTAATTACTAATATCGAAAATGATCACTTTCACTAATAATTACATTCCTGATATCAAGAAATAGCATTTTCTGCATTGATCTATATTTAGAATATTTAGTTGTTGATATCAACAGTTTATATCCTGCACGTGATTAAAAGTCAATTCAGCTTGCCATAGTGTGCTGCCTCTTTTACAAAAAACATGTAAAACTAATACTTTTTTTATATATACTGTATATTTTTTCTAGATGTTGCAAGCGAAAACACGCTGGAAAAACTCTTGAAAAGAGGTGCTCATTTTCACATATTGTCAGTACTTTTGCAGTGCATGTTTTATGATATCTGTATAGATCGGTTTGCTTTCATTCCTTTTACATTCAAACACCCTTGCGTTATCTGCCTAAAATAATCTCCATAAGTATCTTTGTCTTGTTTTATGCCTGTTTAGGCACACACACACACAAATATATATCTGCAAATGGTTAATTTAGACAATTTTTAAATTTGGCTTCAAAGAGAATAGACATGGACTGGGTCTTTAATATTTGTAATACTTTTCTTCTCAGGTAAACTTATCTTGTTTTAAAGAGGTTTAGATATTTTTACAGGAAAACAAGGCAAATATACTCATTGATAATATGATTTTTGCTGAGAAACTCATACATTTCTATGGGCTTGCTATGACCCCATTTGTGTCCTCCTGTCCCTTTGCTTTGTCTCTCACTAGTGGACAGTGATGTAAAACCAGCTGCCGCAGTGGCAGTAACTCCGTCCAAGGCCAAACAGTTCCTGACATCCCTAAAAAGGCCCAAAAGAAATCTATGGGAACGCAACCGCCCAGATGTTCAACAGTGGATCCAACAGTTCATGTACATGGGATTTGATGAAGCAGTAAGTGCTTGGGTGTTATCTTTTTAAAATCCTATAAACCATTTTGATGTTATGTAAAAAAAAAAAAAAAGGATCTATAATGGTTTATTAAGTACTAATACATTGAAATCAAATGTCCTTGACTAACAGACAATTCAGGACATGCCACCATTAAAAGGCATTCAGAAGAAGTATTGTACCTCTGCCTTTATTTGACTTATCTATCACCTGTATGTTTCAAGTATTTTTTTTTTTTTTTTTTAATTTTAATGCTGTCCTCTACCTGTGAAAATTGCTGTCAGCTTTGATTGTTGCTCTTTTACTCACTGTATTCCCTAGCTCTGCATCCTTAGAGAGAAGTTTTGATGCAGGGTGCATTCTAAGCAGTACACATCAAAGGCAACAGGGACATCATCAGTTCCTTTCCAATGAATTTTCTTTTAGGTTCGTTCAGTTATTTAGGTTACGGTTTCTTTACTTTCAGCTGACTCTTCAGAAATCGTTTGTGAGAAATTTGGGTCAACTTCTGTTCTAGATGTGCTTTTAAATAAACATGGCATAAAAACTTTCTAAACTTTAAGTAGGATACAAATAGAAAACTTTTTGAAGGACATTGTCAATTCCATCAATATTAACAAGAATACAGAATTAAACCCCATTTGTGAAAGCCCTGTTACATTTACATGCAATTTGGACTGCCAAGGTCCAACTATTTGAAAAGTGACTGTAGTTTTCAATACTTCCAACACTTCAGCATGTTTATTAAAAATGTTCTTTGTGAAATCAATCATTGTGACTTAATGCCATGCATCAGCACAGTTAAAATCAGACTCAAATTAAGTATTATATTTCTTCTCCATTTTCTCTGTCCTTATACATTTTCCTAAGTGTAACCCCTAACAAAAACCCAAAACCTAATCTAACCATAAAGCCTAACCCCTTACCCAAACCCTTAACCTAACCATGATTGCTATACAAAAATAACTGTTCTTTACAACGGAAGACAGACATTAATCATGATTTTCAATGAAGCTGTTCACTGGGGACCTAAAGTCATTTAAGGCATTACAGACATTACAGTATGATTTTCTTTAAAGGTGCTTTGAAATTATGTGTATCGTGAAAAGCACTATACAAATAAAAATGTCTTGACTTGAAGAAAGCAAACATCATGGTTTGGAGCGAGACACAGGAGGCGTATTACAGGTTACTGACATCAATCAGTCATTTGTATTGTATAAATACAGAAAGAGTAAGCCAATTTTTTCACTGTCATTTCCTTTCTTAAAATAAAGTGTTGAAGAGGAGGCTAGCTAAAATTTGATGCCTGTATTTTATCAATATAAAATTCTGTTTGTTGATTGGTTGGCCTGTATAGCAATATAAATAGTCAATTTTCACAGGAGCCAAGTCTTCTGATATCTTTTAATTTCACCAGCTCGTACGATTATCACGAGTTGTCATGAGACTCTTTCCATTTCAGTGAATACAATAGTTCCATTAAGGGGCAGTACCACTGATCTATATACATCAGTGGGCAGTACACACAAGACATTCTTTTGAAAATAATATGCATGCAACCTGAGATTGAACTAATAAAAGATAGATGCAGAGCTATGAACACAGCAGAACGCAGGTGTCTCGAGCATGTTTTTAGCACTTGACTTTCTGGTCTAAAAAACAAGTCGCTCCAGCACGAGAAACTGAGAGATGCGGCGCAAAGGTCAAAGATGTGTTACATAGGAAAACAACTGAAAAAAAATTATGGTATGAACAGCCCTTAACTTGACAGCTTTCATGACGTTAGATGCTTAAAAAAATGTCAGACGCGTTGCAATGGACAAAGACGTCCAACAATTAACCAACAATTAAAATAGTCATGTAATCGTTGTATGCCTGTGGTTTTGTACCTTTTTAAAAAACATTTAATATTTTGAACACACATTTTAATAACTCTAAAAATATCAAGTGGTGTAACCATCAAGTTAAAAGTACTAAAATATTTTTCCTTGTATTCACATCTTAAGTATTATTTTTCAAAAGAAACATATTTATAGTAAAAATTACATTCAGTTCATTTGTATAGCACTTCCGATAGTAAAAATAACTTACAAAGAATAGCATCTTTATACATTAAAATGTTTTTTTTTTTTTTTAAATCATAAGCATGCCTTCCAATGTCACAACTGACCTTAACACAGTCATGAGGGTCTCTGTGATATAATTTCCCAGCATCATACTGTACACACACTTATGATGTTCTAGATCCGAACAAACAATACCTCATTGACCCTACAGTATACTGATTTTTGTATTTCCTTCAGAGACTTGAAGCTGACCTCTCCTATTGGATGGACCACTACCGTTCCAATGACCAGAGTCGCCAGCATCACTATGATGAAAATGCACCCATGGGACCTCGGGGTGCTGGGTCATACAGGCATGGGGCAAACGTCAACTATGACTACTACTAAGACCCCTTTTCCTTTCAGAATCGCTTCACTGCTGCAAAGAACTTAATAAGATTAGGTGGTTGACATGATCTCTCTCTTTCATTTACTTTGCAGAGATGTCAGCTTGCTTCCTTTTGTTGCATATGCTGTTTTTTTTTATGTACTTCCTTTCGCAAAATGGCAATAGACAGAAATCAAGAATAAAGCCCTTTAAAAAAAAAAATTTAAAAACTGTGCATTCATTGACTCAGTCATTTATTCAGTCTTATGCTGCTCCAAAGCCCTGTGAATATTTTATTTATTCTAAGGAAAACAGACGAAGAATATCCTGGCCGCTCTTTTCAATATTATGAAAGTGAATGGGGATGGGTGCAGTCAAGCACCAAAATGACAAAAAAGCTCCATAAAATTATCATAAAAGCAGTCCCTATGACTCAATATGGGATATATTACAAGTCTTCTAAAGGCATACGATTTGTGTGATGAAGAGACTTCATAAGCATGTCATCATTCACCTGAGATTCATGCAGCTGTAGCTCTGAAATTGAATATGGCACTGTTAGAGTATTCAAAAATGTCACATTTCGTGTTTCATTAAAGAGAGTTTTGCAGATTTAGAATGACACGAGGGAAGAGGAGTACAATGACAGGAAAATATGACATGGTATATGTAAATGTATGAACTTCTTTCTTCTATGGAATTCAGTTTATGAAGTTTATGAACACTTTGGCAGATGTTAGGTAGAACGTTAGCCTCAGTCATCATTCACTTTCATTGTATTTTTTTATTTTTTGCATACATTGAAATTGAATGGGAACTCAAGCTAACATTCTGATTTCTCCTTTTGTGTTCCATGGAAGCAACTCCCCTCTTTTACTGACAGTCCACTTTTCCCATCAACCCTCACATGGCTGTCGTAGTCTGCATAGCAACAGTGTGGTTTTGTAACATACAATGACACACATGCTCCACTATCAGTGATGAAGGGAAAGAAGGAAGGAGGGACAGAAAAAGCTGAAGGATTTATGAGCTGGAAACACCGCAACAGAGATAATAGCAATAAACATGGGAAGTAGGTATGTCACCATTGAGCAGAAAGGCAGACAAAGTGAGATTAAAAAGGGAACACAGTGCAAATCACAGTAAATTTTTTTTATTAAAATATTATTTTTTCACCTGAAATCAATTATAGGTTCAAAGATTTGTATGAAGTTTCAAAAGGTAACCACAGCTTTTCAAAATTACCACAAAGGTTAAAGCAGAAAGAACATTTCCCAAAGCTTTTTCCTTCATCAGTGTCCTCAAATCTTTCGTGGCAGAGCTGGGTGAGGTTTCCTGCTCCGGCCAAACACTCAAAATCTTAAAATACATTTCTTTCACCAATATCCATAGTAAATTTCAACATTAGATGAGGTGTAAAAAAAAAAAAAAAAAAAAAAAAAAAAGACTTCTAGCATTGACAATGATACAAAAGAAATAGATCACATTAATTAAAACGCCGCTGAATGTAAACACAACAAAAATGAATTAATGAAGGTCTAAGCTTGCTTTTAAATAACAGACAACTGAAAAAATCAAAGTGCAAGGCAAAGTCTGTAAATTGGATATCTCTGAGGCACGTTTTACTGAGAAACTAACTCTTTAGAGACAGCTCTCTGCCTGAGTTGCTTTTCAAAGCATGGCGAAAACAATTTTTTTTCTTTCTTTTTTTCTCAAAAAGATCTTTATAATTGGGGTTTGGGAAACCCACTGTGTGAAATGGCTGCTGGATGTCTAAGGTCCTCCATTATCCCAACATCCTTGAGACTGACAGTTCTTCAGTTGTGTCTGGGCCTCCCTTTTTTCATCCGTGCAGCTTTGGGTTTGGGAATATACTGATTGTTGGCTTGATGCTCCAGCTCTCTGCTGAAGTACTGGATGGTTTTGTTCAATCCTTCTTCCAGTGGCACCTACAAATACAAAGTGAAACGGATAGTTCGTTCTCTCAATTCAGATTGGATGAGCTGCGTTCGATGCTGTTGTAAATCAATGATCATAACACACACAATCATACATTCTATTATTGCTGCAATGAACGATTACTTACAGTAGGTAACTGATTAATCAGCGATTATTTCTTTGACTTATCAGATAAAAAAGCCAAATCTGATTTTCTATATAATGCAATATATATATATATATATATATATATATATATATATATATATATATATATATATATATATATATATATATATATTTGTTTTTTCAAAATATTCATTTATGATTGTATGCTATACATTATGTACAAAAAGATGTTTGAAAAATGTTACAATGTACAGTGCATCCGGAAAGTATTCACAGCGCTTCACTTTTTCCACATTGTGTTATGTTACAGCCTTATTCCAAAATGGATTAAATTCATTATTTTCCTCAAAATTCTACAAACAATACCCCATAATGACAACGTGAAAGAAGTTTGTTTGAAATCTTTGCAAATGTATTAAGAATAAAAAACGAAAGTATTCACATCCTTTGCTCAACACTTTGTTGAAGCACCTTTGGCACTGATTACAGCCTCGAGTCTTTTTGAGTATGCTGCTACAAGCTTGGCACACCTATTTTTGGGCAGTTTCTCCCATTCTTCTTTGCAGGACCTCTCAAGCTCCATCAGGTTGAATGGGGAGCGTCGGTGCACAGCCATTTTCAGACCTCTCCAGAGATGTTCAATCGGGTTCAAGTCTGGGCTCTGGCTGGGTCACTTAAGGACATTCACAGAGTTGTCCCGGAGCCACTCCTTTATTATCTTGGCTGTGTGCTTAGGGTCGTTGTCCTGTTGGAAGATGAACCTTCGCCCCAGTCTGAGGTCAGCAGGTTTTCATCAAGGATGTCTCTGTACATTGCTGCATTCATCTTTCCCTCGATCCTGACTAGTCTCCCAGTTCCTGCCGCTGAAAAACATCCCCACAGCATGATGCTGCCACCACCATGCTTCACTGTAGGGATGGTATTGGCCAGGTGATGAGCGGTGCCTGGTTTCCTCCAGACATGATGCTTGCCATTCAGGCCAAAGAGTTCAATCTTTATTTCTCATGGTCTGAGAGTCCTTCAGGTGCCTTTTGGCAAACTCCAGGCAGGCTGTCATGTGCCTTTTACTAAGGAGTGGCTTCCATCTGGCCACTCTACCATACAGGCCTGATTGGTGGAGTGCTGCAGAGATGGTTGTTCTTCTGGAAGGTTCTCCTCTCTCCACACAGAAATGCTGGAGCTCTGTCAGAGTGACCATCGGGTTCTTTGTCACCTCCCTGACTAAGGCCCTTCTCTCCCGATTGCTCAGTTTGGCCAGGCGGCCATCTCTAGGAAGAGTCCTGGTGGTTCCAAACTTCTTCCATTTATGGATGATGGAGGCCACTGTGCTCATTGGGACCTTCAATGCTGCAGAAATTTTTCTATACCCTTCCCCAGATCTGTGCCTCGATACAATCCTGTCTCGGAGGTCTGCAGACAATTCCTTGGACTTCATGGCTTGGTTTGTGCTCTGACATGCACTGTTAACTATGGGACCTTACATAGACAGGTGTGTGCCTTTCCAAATCATGTCCAATCAACTGAATTTACCACAGGTGACTCCAATCAAGTTGTAGAAACATCTCAAGGATGATCAGTGGAAACAGGATGCACCTGAGCTCAATTTTGAGTGTCATGGCAAAGGCTGTGAATGCTTTCCGGATGCACTGTAAACTGCATATAGTGCAAACTGTCCACGGTTTTTAAACAGCAGGACAATTTAAAACACTTAATTATGAAAGTTAGAAAAGAAAACAACCATAATCCAATTGTTAACTGGTACAAGTTACAGTGTTCTTCAGGAACACACGTTCCCTCCTCTGAACATAGTAAGATGTTCCAGTAGCCTAGCTTTTTCTATTGCGATCAGTTTGATTGACGCAGATGAACGCACTTGCTCACTCAGTGGCTGTGTCTCATTTCGAAGGCTGCATGCTAGGTAGGACGCGTCCTTTGAAGGCTGCAGTATACCGAGTATCCTCCTTTAAACAAGCCTTGTTTAAACGAGACGGCCTTCGTAGGACGAATGGAAACAGAACGTAACATGGTTGCTATGACAGCACACCACTCTTAAACAAGCACGAGCGCTTTGAGTGAGAAGGGAACAAATTCCCTTTGGAAGGGAATGTATGAGGTCAAATTTAGGAGAGTTATAATGATGTAAAGAGAAAAGAAAATAGATTTTACAGGTGTACTTTTAGTCTAATATTTTATTTTAATTATATATTAATATAATTATACATAATATATACTCTGTACCCATCTACTGAGGTACTTCAACTTGGGAATTAACATTCCTTGTGTTTGAACATCATATTTACGGGCAAATTGGCGTAATTGTTTTTTTTTAGACATTTCCATTGAAACAAAGAATTGTGGGTTGTGAGTGCCCACGAAGGATACACCTTATGCATCCTCCGAATTCCCATGAAAAAAGGTCGCATTCGAAGTGTCCTACTCGCTTTTCTGAAATGAAACAGCCTCGATGACATATGCGGCTGAAAAATGCGACCTCCGGAGGATGCAGCCTTCCAAAGGGACACAGCCGTCTTTGAAGTTTAGACTAGCTCAATATTATAAAATATTGAAAATGCCATTAAAATCTACATTATACATGGGAGAAACATCTCTCGCTGCATTCTATATTCATGCGTGACGTTTCTATACTGCATAAACAGCCTATACTGCCCTACAAAAGCAAAACAATAACTGCACCAACAACAAGGTTTTTTGATTGCCAAATGCTTTGAACATACATACAGTAACGCACTGATATGATTCATAGATTAATTTTGTGCCAAACAAATCAAATTTGACATGACTCCAGAACTGCAGATACTTCAGTCTGCTTTTGTATTACCTCAAACTGTAAGTTTTCGATTTTGAGTTACTGCAATTTTCATTCTCCATTTTGCAGAGGTGGGGTCTTGATCTTGTGGTCTTGGTCTCAAGACGTTTCGAGACCATATAAACGTGGTCTTGGTCTGGGTCTCATTACTCGAGTCTTGGTCTGGGTCTTGGTCTCAACATTTAAAGTCTTGGTCTGGATCTCGGTCTTGGCCTATGGTCTTGATGGTCAAGACCGCTGTGGATTTACCTGTGCACTAAATGCTATTATTATTTCAGCCACTAGTTGGCGCTGCATCTTTACCATTACTGAGAATTTGCAAGCAGTACTTCTGCCTCGGTCATACCGCATATGTCTGCAAGCACTAGCTCTCATCACATGAATGTAAGTGCAAGAACTATGGTTTAACAACACAAAGCAAACATTAATGATTTATGGTTACATCTGCCATGTAGAAGCCGTGACTACACTCGGGGTAATCGCACGACCCAATAAGCTTGTTACTTTGCGAGGTGTTCTTTATTATGACTAAAATCATAAAGATTTTTTCCCCTGATATTGTAATCGCTATTAATAAGATCTATTACTATAATTTTATTACATGCCATATTTATGCAGCTACACATCCCAAACAAGCTGAGCACTGTGTTCCTGAATTAGTTCATTCTATTTATTCATTAGTAACCTAAATTAAGACAGTGACCAAACAGACAACTTTACAGTGTTCCTCTTCTTGGCAGCATGAAATAAACGTATTTAAATTGTGATTAAATTATATACAGAAAGCAAACAAAACACGCTCCATTTATAATCATTGAAGCTGTCAATCACTTCAGTTAAATGCAAGCTCACTGAGTTCTGCACTCTCCCCAAAACTCTCATTATAATCAATAAAGCTGTCGTAACTGCACAGTACATTTCTTATTTACATCGTTTTTACTCCTTGCTTGAGAGTGCGGCAGTAAGCACGTACAGAAATCAGTCTGTGAGCAACGGCTGAGCCGGTGACATAAACGCCTCTGATTGGTCATTGCATTTATGCACTCAGCTGACATATCTGTGATTAAAAAAAATAAAATAAACAGTATTATTTTGTTAGAATAATAATGCATATAAAACACATTTCTCAATTAACCATGCTTTTGGGAAGTCAGACTAATTTCAAATAATCAGTTCTTTCAAAATGTGATTTTTAATTATTGCAAATATTTCACATCAGCATTTTTCTTTCTTTGTTTCTTCACTGTTATTTTCAGTGCATAACTTTAGGCATAGTTGTCTGAATAGTTTAATAGTATTCATAATTATTAATAGTGTACATGCAGTGAAAATCAGACTAATGCCATGCAGACTTCAATTGTTGTGCACTAGCCAATTCAAGTCATTTCACTTTAGTTGTATTATTTTATATATATTTGGATTGCGAAGGCATCTCAGAGCCTGCAGTGGTAAAATCTGCATTTGAAAATTTTGAAGAAGATTCTGAAAATAAGAAATGGAGAGTAACCTGCAAATTATGTCACATTAATAAGTGAAGCACGTGGTACAACATCATCATTCAATGGGTGAGTTAGTCACATTGTCTTTGACATGTTTTTTTATTTTTATTATTTTATATTATTTCCCATTTGCTAGACTGCTAACTTTCTTAAAATTAGAATTTTAACATATAACAATATTAAAGTACATAACAATGCCTACCAATCTGCAAACTCTTTAAAATGAAAAATATGTAAAATGATATTTGATTTCATAATAGTGATGACTATCATCACAAGGCAATTTGGGCCAGCCATGTTTTCAATGAAAATGACAATTCTTATCATATTACAATATTTTGATTTGTTAATGAACAGGGGTATTTTCCAGAGGTGGGGTCTTGACCTTGTGGTCTTGGTCTCAAGATGTCTCGAGACCATATAAATTTGGTCTTGGTCTGGGTCTTGGAGGGTCTAGTCTTGGTCTTGTCTTGGTCTCAAGGGGTCTAGTCTTGGTCTGGGTCTTGGAGGGTCTGGTCTTGACTACACCTCTGCCATTTCTAAGAATCAGAGCATAGCTGAGCCAAAATTATGTCACAGTGTCGGATCAGTTAGTCCAAAAAGGAATTCAATACAGATTACTTATTCAGTAATCAAATTACTTATTACTTTACTTTTAAGTTACTTTCTAAAACCCTACTAATACTTTCCACAGTTTTTCCTTACACCAAATTAAATGTGATGGAATATGATGCATGATTTGCATGGACTATTTTTATTTCCAACTTTAACTATCCACTGCAACTGTAAAGAAAACAAGCATTGGGACATTCTTCAAAATTCCTCCTTTTGTGTTCCACAGATAAAAATGTTATTTGGGTTTGGAACAACATAAGGGAGAGAAAATAATGACAATTTTCTTTTGGGTGAACTATTACTTTACTGTATTTGTTGAACATTGGTGTATTTTATCACATTGCTGACTTGTATCACATCCACTTTGCGTTGTGTCTAACAACACTCCTTACCCATGGTATAAAAATGGCACTGGGCATCAGGATATTCTAAAATAGGTTTTGAATAGGTTATATGGAATAGAACTGTAACTCACCACAGGCTCCCAGCCCAGAAGCATTTTGGCCTTATGGATGTCTGGCCGTCGTCTCTGTGGATCATCTTGTGCTTCTGGAAGGAATTGAATATGACTGCGACTCACTGAGGAGGCAATCAGAGATGTGGCATTAATTTACTGAAATGGTTTAATTCCCCATTTGCAATTTTACAGAATTCCTACTTACCTACTAGGCTCTTAATAAGTTGAGCAAATTCCAATATGGTGTGTTCCTCTGGATTTCCCTAGAAGAGAGGAGTGAGCAGGTATATAGAAGAGGGATCAATAGGGCTAGGTGAGAGTGATAGCGAGGGTCTTAATATCCCCTTCAAGCTGGACTGGCTCTCACTGAAGGCAAAGCAATTTACCCTTGGGACAATCAGAATCAGAATGAGCTTTATTGCCAAGTATGCTTACACATACAAGGAATTTGTCTTGGTGACAGAAGCTTCCAGTGCACAAACAGTACAGCAACAAGACAGAGATAATAATAATAAAAATAGAATAAAAATAAAAAGTGAACAGAAAAAATATGTATATATATAGAAATACACAATAAGACAAAAAATATATATACGAATGTACAAATACAAATCTGTTATATACAGAAGCAAGGGAATGTAATGGCAGAAGAGGTAGGGTATGTTGGATAAATATAAATAGACTAAGCTGTGTATTGCACATAATTATTGCTCAATGGGACAGTTTTAACTATTCATGAGATGGATAGCCTGAGGGAAAATACTGTTCCTGTGCCTGACGGTTCTGGTGCTCAGTGCTCTGTAGCGCCTGTCAGAAGGCAACAGTTCAGAAAGGTAGTGGGCTGGATAAGTGGGGTCCAGAGTGATTTTTTCAGCCCTTTTCCACACACTGGAAGTGTACAGTTCTTGAAGAGGGTGGGGGAACCAATAATCTGCTCAGCAGTCCGAACTGTCCTTTGTAGTCTTCTGATGTCTGATTTCGTAGCTGAACCAATTGCAGAGGACAGACTCAATGACTGCTGAGTAGAACTGTATCAGCAGCGCCTCTGGCAGGTTGAACTTCCTCAACTGGTGAAGGAAGTACAACCTCTGCTGGGCCTTTTTTCACAATGGAGTCAATGTGGTTCTCCCACTTCAGGTCCTGTGAGATGGTAGTGCCCAGGAACCTGAATGACTCCACTGCTGCCACAGTGCTGTTTAGACTATATCACTGTTTTGAGCGTGTTCAGCTCCAGGTTGTTTTGACTGCACCAGTGAGCCAGCCGTTCAACCTCCCTTCTGTATGCAGACTCAATGTCAGGATGAGGCTGATGACAGTAGTGTCATCTGCAAACTTCAGGAGCTTGACAGAGGGGCCCTTGGTGGTGCAGTCGTTGGTATACAGGGAGAAGAGTAGTGGGGAGAGCACACATCCCTGGGGGGCACCAGTGCTGATAGTACAGGAGCTGGAGGTAAGTGCTGTCTAACTTTTCTGTTCAATTACAGGTAACACCAAGACAGAATTATTCTGTCAAACGGTCTTAAAACTGCTCTGAAAAGTGGAACAATGTGACAATAGATTGTGGTCCTTTTGGGATTTATGAAGGCTAAAAAACCTTTGGTTTGTTGCCAACAATAACTTTGATTATATGGGCATTCTTTCAGCACCAACCGTAACTTGCCAGTCTGAATACTAGGGCTGTCAATCATTTAAAAAAAATGTTAATCAATGAATTACCTGATATTTAGATTTATGTAATAATTACAATTAATCGCATATATCAATATTTGCAGAGAGAGGCCCCCAAAATAGCAATCAATTTAGCAATTGAGTCAATCTTTCCCATATAGATTTAAGCTGTTCTCACGTGCATTCTTGCATCAGTTTGCGTTATTTTTATTGGTCCTATTTTTGTGGTTGCATTGCGTTTCACTGGTTTTCAACGTCTAACACCAAAAACACAGCATTTTAAGAACAATATGTGAAGTTAAATGTAGTCCAAAACTTAAAAAAACGTGTCTTGAGACTCTTGCATTTGGAGTTGAGCTTCATCTCTAACCAGCAGTCTTTAAACAGCTGTTGGTTTGTTGCCTGTACAGCTGGAGCTGACTGCCCCCTGTAGACTGCGAGTCGCAAAAACAAAAAAGAGGTACTTCAAGCTTGAACTGCTCTGTTGGTAGGGAAATTCCTCATGGAATTTGAATTTGGTAAGGGGCATGATTGTGTTACTTTTTACGTATTTTTTATATAATCAATCACATTGAAATAACGTGTTAAATGAACAGCCATACTAATTAAATAATCAACTATTTAAATACACTGATTAAAAGTGGAATGCACAACTACTAATGAGGGGGTGTTCACACAGGATGCATTCTATCTGTGCTATTTTTAATTGTAAGTCTATGTACACATTCGTCCAATGGACATCTCACTTTTGAGGAAATACCAGCCTACCAATGTCAGCTTTAAAACAGTGGGCCAATCAGATGGGGAAGGGATAATTATCTGAAATAAAGTGTATGGGAGTTAATGTGACTATAAATGTGTTCTTCAATTCTGTTGCACAACGTCTAGCAGTTTTCAGCGAATTAAAACATCCAGTGTGAATAACCCCTAAGGCTTGTTAAATGAAGGCAAAATTTGAAACTCACCAGGTTTACTGGACTACTGATGTTACTATTCATTAGAGACACCAGACCGTTCACCAGATCACTGTGAGAGAAAGAAACAGAAACAAAAAGGTGGAGCATGGTGAAAGACTATTGTGATAACTTAATATGCAGTAAATATGGTGAGCAAATTAACAGAGGAAATAAAATAATAAACACATCTGCATTAAAATTGCTTAATTAAACAGAGACCTTTAGTAATTTGCTAATCTAGTGGTACGAATGAGTCAATTACATGGTTCATTTCCTCTTCTAGGCATTCAGCATTCTTATGTGAATTCCTCCACAGCTTGAGTTGTTCAGTGTGAGTGGGCATGGACACAGTGGGGCAGCAGAGCTCTCACTAACACACAAGCAGAGCCATTCAACCGTTCGGGTTCAACATCAGGTTTTCTATTTATCGCTGCATTTTCTCCAACACACATCTGATCCATTCATTCTCCAAAACTTGCAACTACGTTTTAAGAGCATTCATGACATCGGCTTTTAGAAACCATGTGTTTTCATCAACACATCACCAAGGACGACAGACCCAAACAAATCCCACCTGCAGAATGCCTTTGAGCTTTTATTTTTTTGTGCCAAGGCATAATTGGACATGATGCACATTGTTAGTAATAAAGAAAGCTAGAACATGGCAAGGATAGTTCAGTAAGTGGGAAGAATTTTATATTTAATTTTTAGGAAGAAATAGTTCACCCCAAAATTTTTAATTCTGTAATAATCTTCTCACTCTCACATTTTCCAAACCCCTATGACTTTCTTCCGTGGAACACAAAAGGTGAGTTTTCTAAAAATAATGGCCACTCTTTTCCATTTATTATGATACTTTGATGAAGCCTTTACTGTCATTTTGGAGCTTGACAGCCCATTTCTCATTCACATTCATTATATGGAAAAGGAGGTCAGGATTTTCATTCAAAACTCACCTTTTGTGTTCCATGGATGAAAGGGAGTCATAGGGGTTTGGAGCGACATGAGGGTAAATGATAGAATTTCCATTTTTTGTTGAACTATTAAGTTTTTACATTTTCTGAAGAAAATCTGAGTGGTGCTTGCCCCTGCAAAATTCATTGCCACAATGGTAAGATTTTCTTGGTGGTTAGTGCCTTCCTATGTGGTTACTAGGATGTTCTAGGTTGTTGCTAACCGGCCAAAACCAAGCCAAGTCCCCCAAATCAACGATTATTCTTGTCCCAAAACAGGCCTTGAGTGATGACATCAATGCAAGCCTATGGGATTTTATCAGCCTGGTCTCATGAAATTTACGTGAACATGACAACATTTTTGCAATTCAAAATGTACATGCTGTATAACACGTTTGGCTGCAGGTTTCTAGTGAAACGTCCAGCTGGGGGCACCAAAAGTAAGTAAAATGGTGTCGTATTCAGACGAGGTTTTTAAAAACATATCTCTCTAACCTAAAACTTTTACCTGAACCTAACCAATAGTATTTTAAAATATAAAAGAGACATTTGAAAAAGACATAATTACCAAATCAACGCCTAAACTTAACTATTAGTGTTTTAAAAAATAATTGAGATGTTAAAAATATACATCTGTGACAAGCCTCTAGTTCTCTTCGTTGTATCAAGGGAATGAGGAAATGGGAGCCAGATAATCAGTCCACATTCTCTCATATTTATTTTGATGAACACTTTTCAGTGCACACAGCAATTCACACACAATAACACACACAGACAGCCTTGTGTCTCTCTCTCTCCCTCCTCCGGCAGTCTGGATTGATTCTTTTATCCTTGTCCAGCTCTCACTGCAACACAGAACAGCTGTTAGAAATAATTTCCCACAGGTGTCAATCCTTACCGTTCTTCCTCTCCCGGCCTTGCTCTCCACAGACGTCGCTCGGCCATGTCCAGATCACCACGTACCCCTATCGCCCAACTCAGGTTGGGGAGCCATTCGGCCTGTCACTTACTCCCCCCCCATTTCTGGAGAGGAAATCCGCAACAGCCATCTGTGCCCCTGGCCTGTGGACTACCTCGAACTTAAAAGGTTGGAGAGCCAGATAACAACGGGTGATCTGCGCATTGGTATCCTTAATGCGATGGAGCCACTGGAGCGGGGCATGGTCTGAATAGAGGGTGAAAGCACATCCCAACAGATAGTACCGGAGGGTAAGGACCACCCAATTGACAGCCAAACACTCCTTCTCTATTGTGCTGTACCCAGTCTCCCTCAGTGAGAGTTTACGACTAATGTACAGCACAGGGCGCTCCTCCCCTTCCACCATCTGGGACATTACCGCTCAAGTGTGCGCAATAATGGCCCACCACAAAGTGCAGCTTTCACCCGAGTGAACATCTGCTGACACAGCTCAGTCCACAGGACCAGATCTGGTGCCCCCTTTTTAGTTAGATCAGTCAGCGCAAACCTGAAATAATAGCCAGGCAGCCCCAGGAACTGTCTCATCTCCTTTTTGGTTTTAGGTCTTGGGCAGAATGCAATTGCTGCAGCCTTATCAATTTGGGGCCGCTCCTGCCCATGACCCAAGTGGAAGCCCAGATACCATACTACCACCTGCCCAATTACGCACTTCTTTGGGTTTGCCGTGAGTCCCGCCCATCTCAACAATCTCAGGACAGCCCTCAAATGCCGCAGGTGCCGCTGCCAATCATTACTGAAAATAATGATGTCATCCAGATAGGCATATGTCCATGAGCTGCTGAAACGTAGCCGGGGCCCCAAACGGAATCGTCACGAATTGGTATATTCCAAACACTGTGGAAAATGCTGTCTTTTCACGGGACATGGGAGTTAAGGGGATCTGCCTATCCCCTCGTCAAATCCAGTGTTGAATAAAAGCGAGCCATGCCTAACTGATCGAGCAGCTCATCAATCCGAGGCATCGGGTACGCATCAAATTTAGACACCGCTTTGAGTTTTCTATAATCCACACAGAACCAGACCGAGCCGTCGCTCTTAGATACCAAAACCACCGGACTGGCCCAGTCACTGTGGGATTCTTCTATTAACCCCATATCCAGCATGACCTATAATTCTTCCCGAAGCACTTATTTTTTGTGCTCGGGTAATCAGTAGGGACGACTGTGTACCACTACCCCAGGGTCGTTTCGATATGGTGCTCTATGAGATTTGTACGACCGGGAAGATGCGAGAACACGGAGAATTCTCCTTGCAACCTGGCAACCTCCATGACTTGGGATGATGAGAGGTGGTCTCCACAAGTGACCATGTGAGTCGATCGGTGGCTTTTAAGTTCACCTCCGGTCCGAGCTCCTCCCTTTCCGGAACCACCATCGCCAAAGTCACGGGGACTGCCTCTCCCCATGGTTTTAGGAGGTTGAGATGGTAAATCTGAAGTGCTCCACCTCTATCTGTATGTTTAACCTCATGATCGATTTCCCAGACTCGCCGTGTGACCTCAAAGGGCCCTTGCCACTTGGCGAGTAATTTAGAGCTTGATGTGGGTTAGCAATACAAAGTCTTTATCTCCTGGTGTAAATTCCCATAGCTGAGTACCCCATTATACAGCCGGCTTTGACGTTCTTGAGCCTGGAGCAAATTCTGCTGTGTTTATCGCCCCAGTGTGTGGAGTTTTGCTCTCAGGTCAAGAAGGAATTGAATTTCTTTTTTGCTGTTTGAAGGTCCCTCCTCCCAATTTTCCCGTAGGACATAGAGCACGACGCATGGTCGATGCCTGTACAATAATTCAAATGAGGAGAATACCGTTGAGGCTTGCGGGACCTCTGGTACTGCAAATAATAGGGGCTCAAGCCACTTGTCCCAATTTCGAGCGTCTTTGTGCACAAACGTACAAATCATATTCTTTATGGTCTGATTAAATCGTTCGACCAAGTCGTCCATTTGGAGGTGGTAAACGCTGGTGCGAATCGATTTAATCCCAAATAATTTGTACAGTTCGTAGTGTACGTGACATAAACATAGTGCCCTGATCAGTGAGGATTTCTTTTAGAAACCCCACTCGGGAGATTATTTTGAAGAGTGCCTCTGCAACACTTCACGCTGAAATGTTGTGCAGAGGCGCTGCTTCCAGATATGCCGCACACCACCTGCGAACATCCCTGCGAATGCCCGGCCAATATAAATGGGCCATTAGACGGTTCAGTCTCCTTTGAGTGTCCTGCGTCCTGCGTCACTCGATACAACCGATCCATGATAATTGAAAAATACGGATATGCGAGTGCAATGTCTGGCTGGAGGCATTGACCATCAATCACTTTCACTTGGTTAAAGGCATGCCTAAGAGTCTTGTCTCATGTCTGCTCCAGAGGGAAATCCCCTGCAGGGACTTCCCTAAGGGCTGGGGAAGCCAAGACTTCCCTCTCCCTTACATCTTCCTGGCGTGGAGCTGACGTAGACGGCCCTGGCACCGCCTCCCCAGACAGTGAATCATACACCACACACTGATGCGCTTTGTTGCAGGACCCATCCACACATATCCCCCTCAATACAGTTGTAAATGCCGGTCAATTCGTACCCAACATTAGTGGATAGGAGAGGTGGGGACTAACCACAGCCTTGACACTATGCTTTTGTCCCCGAAATTGAATACTGACCGTCACTAAAGGGGAATTTTGTACATCCCTGTGCACACAACTTATCTTCACACGCTGATTTTTATCCAAAACCTTGGATTGAACCAAGCTTTGGTGAATGGAGGTTTGATTACAACCTGAATCCATTAAGGCTTGGTACGTACCCCCCTTAATAGGGTCTTCACCTCCATCATGGGGCACCGGTCCCACAACATCACCACAACATCCTTACCTTATCAATGCCTAAATCTAACCATTAGTGTTTTAAAATGCAGAAGCAAAATGAAAATGCACATTTTCTGAAGCAACCACCTCATTTCGTGCTGCTTCTATGACTCTGTAATGTCACATGTCAGCTTGAGTTCATGGCTGGACTTGAACTGCGGTCCTCTGACTCTAAGTCCAATGCCCTATCAGGCGAGCTACTGCACAAGTTCTTCACATTGTAATAAGTGTATATATGTAGATGAGTCTGTAATACAAGCATTAAAATTTATCGTTTTTTTAAAAGATGTATTCGAGTAAAAGTGTGTGGATATCATAAAATAGCAGGGTCTGGGTAATAGAGAGAAAAATAAGTATTTATAAAGTCATAATCAGCCATTAGCCCTCTGGGGTCGATGGACGCGCCGGTGTGTCCTGCTGGATTTTTTCCTCATAACAGCGGAAACAACTTAAAATTCTCTGTCATTTTTGGGCATACAGATAAGTGTAAGACATCATTAGAGACTATAAAGGGCCTACTTTTATTTGTGTACACTCACAATAACAACAAAACCTTGTGCTTTTGTAAAATAAAGAAAATAGGGTGCGCTTTCAGCCGTCTCTGTCTCCGCGAGCATTTTTCTGAAACACGTCACAAAAAGGAACTGAAACTCTGCGAATACTTATCAAACAAACATGAAACATATGTCTAAAGAAAGCTTAAAATGTCTACTTTTAAATAAAACTATTCAAATTTAAAACAAATATTATCCTGCAATGTAATCTGTATGAAACAAAACGATGTACAGTTTCTCCTGGCTCAGCTAATTATCGCTAATGTGATCCCACTCACAAGCAGAGCGCGCTATTCATACGGTAATGTGCTGAGGCGATCAATGCAAATGGTAAACGCCCCCAACAATACCTTAAAAAACATCAAGTTCATTCACTTTTCTGCGTGTTTGGAAGATGGCACGCTACACAGGTGAGGAAGCTCCTGGATAGTGACGAAGAGTTCACATTTTCCTCAAAAGAAGAGCAGGACTCCGATGAACATTTGAAGAGCGACTTGATCCAGCCGAGGATACAATTTCGGATAAGTCATTTAGTTTTACTTACATATTAGTTGACATGCTATTTTATATAAACATGTACATATTTTACTAGTTGGACTCTTTCCAGACTTGTCAGCCAGTATTCAGAGTATTGAAATTTGAAATAGGTCCTAATAGGCAAGTTTTAGTTACATTTAAATGTTGTTTTGGCTAAAGTAGGTATTTAAATTGTATGCTGTTTGATATAAATATGATATGTAATATGATATAAAAATAATATGAATGTTTAGATTATATTTTTACTAGTGTTTATACTGCCTCATTATCATCAACGAAGCTTGTGCTTGCAAATATCTGTTCGGGTGTAAATATGTAAAATGTGCTGTAAATATGCCCATATTTGAAAATCAGCATATTAGAATGATTTCTGAAGGATCATGTGACACTGAAGACTGCAGTAATGATGCTGAAAATTCAGCTTTGATCACAGGAATAAATTGCATTTAACAATATATTCAAATAGAAAAGTTATTTTAAATTGTAAAAATATTTCACAATATCACTGTTTTTGCTGTATTTTGGATCAAATAAATGCAGCCTTGGTGAGCAGAAGAGACTTCTTTTAAAAACATTAAAAAATCGTACAGATCTAAAACTTTTAAACGGTAGTGTAGGTCTAAAGTTTTTAAGTAAAGTCTTTATGAAAATGTATAGTCAGATTGTTAATAAGCTACAAACAATACATTCAATCATTAAGTCTCACATTCATTTTCTCTCAGTCACATTCCCCATTGATAGGCCCAAGGGAGGAGTCTTTGTCTCCTCAGGTGTGAATCACATCAGTATTCATGTTCATCCACGCCTCCTTGCATATGGCCTTTCTAACACTAAAAGTGTCTTACAAAAGTTAAATGACTATATTGTTTTGTATGAATGAGTGATCAGATTGGTTTTCACATAATTTTTGTATTAAAACTCTAGGCTACAAGATCCAGTTCTCAAAAGTCTTGTGAACAAATGTTTAGTATGTGTTATATGGCCTTATTTCATTGAGGAAATTTTTGTTTTTTCAAAAACCATGCATAAATGCAATTTTCTCAAAAATACAATCATGTACATACATGTTGTTCACATATTATTGTAGCCCAGTTTGTGCTGAACACAGTGTTATCAGACTTTAGCCATTAATATGTTTTTAAGCAACTGAATCATTGAGAAAAGTAATTAAGCACACATCTCCTAAAGGCTACACAATGTGCAGCTCATTCAGAAAATTTTATTTAAACCTCATCAATGCTTTAAGCATGAAGGTAAACACAAAGCCAGACAGTATGAGAAAGGACATAGTATGATAGTGCCCTTCGTAAAGTGGGGCACAGCACACACCCCACTGTCTTCAAGCCAGTGTCACAGAGCATACTGCTAATTAAAATTTCACTGTCCAAAATAATAATGGCATAATGACTGCCTTGACAGCGTAATGGTCTACATCGCAGCACCCACTACTCTGCTCTATTTGACAAAGTTCAAAAGTCATTCACCGTCTTAGACATTTATTAATTGCTAAGCAAAAAATTGACTGCTGCCATTAAGGAAATTATAAATGAAACCTATTCAGAGGTTTGTATGTGTGTGGCACCTACGTAATTCAATGTGCTTATAATTGATTAGCACATGCAAAAAGCAAAGAAATCAGAATAAGGTTGGTGTGTTGGGTTTTATTTTATTTTCAAGAAATATTTAAGAAGACTACAAATAATTAAAGGTTCTGGGATATGCAGAAAACATAAATGGGTAAATGTAAAAACTAATGCAGCTGATAAACAAAAAAGATGAGAAGAAACGGAGGGGAATGGATGAAGGTTATTGGAGAAGGTGGACACCTCTGATATTGACAGAACTGGTGCACTTATGTTATTAACAGTCAGGAATGAATTGTCACCTTCAGTACAAGAGCCCAGGCAGGCTGTTCTGAAAGGAAGTTTAATGGGATGGTTTACCCAAAATTTTGTCACCTTCTTATTGTTCTAAACTTGTAAGGCTTTCTTCCGTGGAACACAAAAGGAGATGTTATAGGCAACTTTTCTTAAAATGTCCCCACCAGTTCCCATTCACTTTTATTATATGGAAAACGCCAGGACATTGTTCAAAAACTACCCTTTTGGGTTCCATGGAGGCAAGTCATGAGTGTTTGGAACAACATGAGAGTGAGTAAATGATGACAGAATTTTCATTCACAGGTGAACAATCCCTTTCACAGCAAATAGTTGTGTTAGGGTGCTGTTAGTGTTCTCAAACTGTATATTATATAAATGAAAAAAAAAAAAAAAAGAAGAAAAAAAAGAGTTTGTCCTTGTAACTTAACATAGCGCTGTTCTATTGTAGCATTGTCTGAAATTCGCAGAAATAAATTACAAAAGGGATACAAAAGGATCCATTTTATTCTATTCAGACCAACAAGATGTGTGATGTACAGTTGTACTGTTGCTTTTGTGTACCGCATAACAGTATAGATATATGCAATTTTCAGGAATGTGTGTAATTTACCTAAATACTATCATTATAACACAAACATTATCAGGCTTACTGTGATGAGTTTGCTAGGGAACGTATGTTTTAGACATCAGGGTGAAGAGTTTAAGGAAAATGTGAACTAGAAGAATATATAGCAGAATCGGAGACATGATTCTAGCTCATTATGCAGTGGAGTGTCACATGCGTCTGTGATCATGACGCAGCCATCTATAAGGTTGGCCATTCATGATCACTTTACACCCGGGGTCTCTGCCATCAGTAATTAAAGAGCAGAGGATGATTAATGAGGGGCTGAATGAAGAGACTTAGACCTACAGTATTTCCAACCATTCCATTGTGTAATACAGTGGTTCTCTATATACTTTTAGGGCTTTTTATACAGAGAACAAAGTATAGTTTATACACAGTATAGTTAAACTACACAATGATGACTAAGACTTTATAGATATTACAGTTTCATTTTCTGTTAATGCATGATTTTCTGTAAAGCTGCTTTGAAATGATGTGTGTTGTGAAAAGCGCTATACAATGACTTGAATTTACACACACAGAGTTTATAGACCATTTCAAGATTGTAAACAAAAACAAAGCAATTAGAATGTGCAAACGTATTTCTGGATCCTTTCAACAAAGTCTCTTTTTCAAGGTAAGTCAGTGCACTTGGCGGCTGCCTTTGAAACGCTCTTGGGCAGTTTGGGCAGCTAGTTTTCTATGTAAACAAGCGTCATGAAAGTGCAGATCCTATCTACTTGAATGGGGAAAGACCGAAATATCCAAAACGGTTGGTCAAGATTACGATAAAAGAACATATTTCAAATAAGAAGTAAAATCTGACAACACTGTACGGGGGGTTCAGGTGAGCCCCTTCACGTGCCGCCAAACGGGAAAAAGTCACCGTGGGTGACGATGATCCACGACAGGGGCATGTCGTTCCGTCACAACTTGTATAATAAATTTCGCGTTTTTAACTCAGATTATGCTAAAAAAACGCAATTATATCGTCTTATACAGCTAATGTGCATGCGCATTCTCACGTGATTGACAAGTCATTTCTGTATCTAAGGGTGTTTTCACACTTGGCAGGTTTGGTTAGATTAAAACGAATTTTGGTGCGATCGTTTCTGTTAGTGCGGTTCAGTTGAACAAGTGTGAACGCTGCCATCCGAACCTTGGTGTGCACCAAACAAGCGGACCGAGACTGCCTGAATAGTGGGTCTCGGTCCGCTTCCAAATGAACTCTGGTGCGGTCCTACTGATATATGAACATAACATGGACCAAAGACGTCTAAACGGACCAAAAACAGGAAGTCATTTGCCTAATCCTGACCTCAAGCATACCTGGTTCTTCTCATCATAGGAGCTATGTTGCCCATTACAGTTCGGAACAGGCTTCGGAACCGCCGTCAGCTGTCCTTGCAGCATTTTCGTTTGTTCTCAGCTGGTGAAAATACCACCATACATATATAAATCTAACGAGCGCATTTTGCCCAGCAGCCAGCATTGTTTTGGATGTTCAGCAAGTTCTGTCGCAAAATATACGTCATAAAATCTGTCCAATCAGGTTGTGACTTTTTCCTGATGCCTTTTGTTTCGTATCTTTAGGTTCGGTGTTAAAAATGCCAGTGTGAATGCTAAGCAAACCAGGACTAAATGTATCATTTTCTTTTTTGGTCTGGACCAAGAGAACTGAACTACAAGTGTGAACACACCTTAAAAGGTGATTGGCTATTTTACCTGTAAGGTGGGACATCCTTTCTTCAACTGTTGACCGTTGCCTGCCGTTGGGCACTCCAATTTCTCCTATTCATTTTAATAGAAGTTTGACACACAGGAAATGTTCATGGAACAATTACGTCACTTGAAATCACCAATGACCAGTCCTTGAAATTGTCTATAGTGAGTAACCTCGATTTTTGCTTTTTTTTAAAGGTAGGACGAATCGAAATAATTTTAAATAAACTTCTCCTTTATGATTTGTGCAGCACTAGACCCAAGAGTTTCCTTCAACCTGTGAATTAAGTTGAAAAGATGGGTGAGAGAAACCCTCTCTTTCCCTTCTATCACACTGCCAGATCAATTACTCAGCTCCATCTTCTCTTCACTGAGTGGGCACTGCTTATTTGAGATAACACTTTGGCATTTATCTTGAGGATAAATCAGAACAGGGCTGCAAAGCTGTCCCCAAGAATGGTGTTGCTCTGACCCTGGGAGGGGTATCAGAGTCTGTGAGAAGCGACCTTCCCAACCGACAGTCATGTTCTTTTGAGTTCACTTTTTTTGCTGCTCTCTGATTCCAATCTCTCTCGCTCTCGTTCTCTGGTGATATGGATGACTAATCAGCAATTTTCTCAAAAAAAAAAAAAAAGGACTATTATTTTAAAAGAAAAAAAAAGAAATAGTAACATTCCCTATTTATTATCAGTTTTTGTTTTTTAGTTTTCACTGAACTTCCATGACCTTTCCACTCATTCATAATTACAAAATCATTTTAATGGAGATTGCACTAAAACTGTCCAGCAGTTGAAAATTTTTAGAGCTGAGCATAACTAGGAAAAAACAAAAAAACAAACATATTTACTATAGAATTTACTATTTCTTTTCCATGACTTTTCAGGCCTGGAAATCACTCTTAAAATATTTAGCTATTTCCAGGTTTTCCACAATTGTAGGAACCCTAATTTGTGTGTTTTTGGAGTCTGATCTCATGAAAATTACGATGCAAAATGTCCATCTGGCATTAAAGAGAGCAGGGTTATGATAACTTGATAACACGCACGCACGCACACGCACACACACTCGCACACACACGTAACATATAAATGTAACGTTCATTTACACACACACACACACACACACACACACACACACACACACACACACACACACTTCTTTAAGCTCCATCACACTTTCTTGCAGTTGACGCATGTGCAGAGCGCATGTACACACCCTTTGCACATACTTCAAGTGCAAGGAAGTGTAATCAAGCTTCAAATCATTATCACGCTAAAGGAGATTGGAGATGTCAGGATTTACAGCGAAAAAGAGTTATAGTTTGGTCTGTTTCTCAAACAAAACCAACCATATCACTTCAGAAGACATGGATTAAACCTCAAGTCAAATAGAATACCTTCGTGTCCTTTTTGGAGCTTGAAAGTGTTGGACCCCATTGACATTTGTGCCCAGAGAAGAATAAAGTCATACGAGTTTGAGATGGCATACGGGTGTGTAAATATCAAGATAATTAACAATTTTGTGTGAACTATTCGCTTAACCTAAATGAACGCGAGTGCTGAAAAACGCAATTGCTGAAACACTTCATTTTGTGGTGCTAAAACTTTTGGCTCACGTGTCAATTCGAGTGTTCTTCTAGACTCATAAACAGGTCCTTTGCATTGCAAGTGCAATGCTCTATCATTTGAGCTACTGCACAACTTCAGTGTGCTTGAACAAGCTTGTAAAAGTAGTTGGTTATGCAAATGTTAAAACGCATAGCCTGAGCATTGTCAGTCTTTTATAATTACAAAATAAATCTTGTGAGCCTTTCACAGTGACACTGATAAAAATTATGTTGTGTGTAAATTCTGTAAATTCTTTCCTGGCTTTTACAAGGGTCAAGGACAATAATAATGGTGTTAAAACCGATTAAACGAGTGGCAAAATATCTTCAGCAACAAAGACATGCATCCGAATGACTAGAATAACTAGTACACATTCTAAGGTGACCTGGATAACTGAGAATCTTCATAGACATTATGGCCAAGATTGTGCTTGTACCAGAACAAGGACAGAGAATAAAACCATATGCTGCTTATATAGGACGTCTTTCAAGTGGTAACACACTACATTGTTTTCAGTGTCATACAGTGGCGGACTGGCCATTGGGAGAACCGGGACTTTTCCCGCAAAATGGGCCGGCGAGTTATGCAGAATGGACCACAAAACGGCGCCGCTATATGCGGAAGTGGGCAGCGATATGCAGAAAAGGACAGCAACACCCCCCCCCCCCAACAACTTTTGGGCCAGTTTCTATGTAAAATCCCGGGCTGACTAACTGTGATCTAACTGCATGTCATAATCCCTCCTATTGTGAACACTTTAATTCTCTACAACACTTCTAATCTGCTTTCATTCTATTTTGTTAAAGGTCAACATCCTGCTAATCAAAAGACCAATGTGCATATCAAAGCATAAACAATTAAAAGGCTAATTAAAATTAAATGTCTAAAAGAGAGAGAGAGAAAAAAATCAGGCCTACATTATCTGTGAAGCATATATCTTGAGGCAAAGATTTCTACCAAGAACCATGCAGGCAGTGTAGGATGTGATCTATCTTGTCAGAAAGAGGAAGCACATTTTTTCACATTACTTGTTTATACTTGAATTATTCTACATAAATCAAGAACTGTTCCATCTTTCACTTCCTCTTATGACTTTAATATACTGCTTACCCTTTCTGACAAGATAGATCACATCCTACACTGCCTGCATGGTTCTTGGTAGAAATCTTTGTGCCCAGAGAAAAAAAAATGCCAACTTCCACTTGACATAAAGCTGGCTCTACACTAGCAGACTCAATTCGATTTGGGTGGGGGGTGTCACACTTAATGACTGTTGTTTGCTAATCTTGCCCTTGTTAGTGAGACAGCCACATTTACCGATTAAAAAAAAAGGAGGGAAGGTGTCACGCTTAACGACTGCCTTTGACTTTTCTCATGCTTCACTGTCACGCGCCATTTTCGTAGCCAATCAACTTGTAGCTTGCTGGAATAAGAGCAAGAGCACCGCCTCTGCGCGAAACGAGAACACACAGGCATATATGAACAGCAAGCAGTGTTTCATGGCAGTGGCTGCAGTTTCTGGTTACACGCAGAAAGAATAGAAAGGGCGAAAGTTTTGGGCAAGACCACACTTACGCGGCCTCCGACAATATGGCTTGGCAGTTCTTCAGTGGGAATTGGAGGTAAGAACGCAACCATAAGAGTTGCTTTTATTTACACATGTGAACCTTAATAAATCGATATTAATAGACGGTAGGCTAGGTACTGTCACCTTGGATGGGTTTATTTAGCGATAAAGACCGGCTAACAACTTAACTTGTTAAACAACTATATGGAATAAATGATTAAATAGACAGGTCATTATCAAAATATGGTGACAAACATGTTCCTTGACTTTTGAGTCACAATAAAAGATTTAAAATAGTAAAAAAAAAAAATATTTTTAAAAGGCATCATTCTATAACCTAACCTTTTGTTGATTAAAACAAAATGGTTTGGCTCTATATTTTTAAACCATTTTTTTTTTTTTTTAAATATATACACTGGCAGACAAAAGTTTGGAATAATGTACATATTTTGCTCTTATGGAAAGAAATTGGTACTTTAATTCAAAGTTTTTTTCAAAACTTCTTAAACTACTTCAAAGAGTTCTCATCAATAAAACCCTCCACATGCAGCAATGACAGCTTTGCAGATCCTTGGCATTCTAGCTGTCAGTTTGTCCAGATACTCAGGTGACATTTCACCCTACGCTTCCTGTAGCACTTGACATAGATGTGTCTTGTCGGGCACTTCTCACACACCTTACAGTCTAGCTGATCCCACAAAAGCTCAATGGGGTTAAGATCCATAACACTCTTTTCTAAAGGACAATAAAGATTAAAAGTGAAACCAGCCTATATACATATCTATATATATATATATATAAAATGTACACACACACACACACACACACACACACACACACACACACACACACACACACACAGTGCTGTGAAGAAGTACTTGCTTCCTTCCTGATTTGTTCCATTTCTGTGTACTTTCATACTAACTTGTTTTAGATCTTCAAATAAGATATAACAAAGGCAACCTGAGTAAAAAAAAAAAAAAAAAAAAAACAAACAAAAAAAAAAAAAAGTTTTCAGATATATAAACTGTGTATATATATATATATATATATATATATATTTTATTGAAGCAAAAATGTTATCCAACACCTATATCACCCATGTGAAAAACTAACTGCCCCATTAAACTTAATAGCTGGTTGTGCCAACTTTAGCAGCAACAACTGCAAGCAAACGCTTTTGATAACAGGAATCAGTCTTTCACAATGCTGTGGTGGAATTTTTGCCCACTCTTCTTTGCAGAACTGCTTTTGTTCAGCCACTTTGGGGGGTTTTCTAGCATGAACTGCCCGTTTAAGGTCCTGCCACAGCATCTCAATCGGGTTCAAGTCAAGACTTTGACTAGGCCACTCCAAAACTTTAATTTAGCTTCTTTTGCGGCATTCAGAGGTGGACTTATTCCTATACTTTGGGATCACTATCTTGCTGCATAATCCAGTTGCGCTTGAGCTTCAACTCACAGACTGATGACCGGAATTTCTCCTTTAGGATTTTCTGGTAGAGAACAGAATTCATGTTTCCCTCAATTATTGCAAGTTGCCCTGGCCCCGAAGCAGCAAAGCACCCCACACCATCACACTACTACCACCATGCTTGACCGTAGGTATGATGTTTTTTTTTTGTGGAATTCTGTGTTTGATTCACGCCAGATGTAATGGGACCCATCACCCAAACAGTTCCCAAAAGGTTTGAGGATCATCAATGTGTGTTTTGGCCAAATTCAGACAAGCCTTAATTTTCTTCTGGGTTAGCAGTGGTTTTCACCTCGCCACTTTTCCATGGATGCCATTTTTGGCCAGTGTCTTTCTGATAGTGGAGTCATGAACAGTGACCTTTATTGAAGCGAGAGAGGCCTGCAGTTCCTTGGATGTCGTCCTTGGCTTTTTTGTGACTTCCTGGATGAGTGGTCGCTGTGCTCTTGGAGGAATTTTGAAAGGTCGGCCACTTCTGGGAAGGTTCACTACTGGGCCAAGTTTTCTCCATTTGGAGATAATGGCTCTCACTGTGGTTCTTTTGAGTCCCAGAGCCTTTCAAATAGCTTTATAACCCTTCCAAGACTGATGCATTTCAATCACATTTTTCCTCACCATTTCAGGAATTTCTTTCAACCCTGGCATAGTGTGCTACTGGGTGAGACCTTTTAGCTAACTTAAAAGTTCTATTTAGGTATTAATTTGATTGAACATGGCTGGCAGTAATCAGGCCAGCATGTGTCTAGTCCAGCTGAACCCCATTATGAATGCAGTTTCATAGATTTGGGGATTTAGTAACAACTTTCACACAGGCCCAGTTGGTATTGGATAAAATTTTTGCTTCAATAAATAACATTATCATTATTTTTTTTGTTTACTCAGATTGCCTTTGCTTTATGTTAGATTTTGTTTAAATTTTTTAAACAATTTAGTATGAGATATACACAAAAACATAAGAAATCAGGATGGGGGTAAATACTATTTTTACAGCACTGTAAAACATAAGAAATCTGATTTCTTATATTAACGTGTCACAGTTTATATTACTAATATTAAATGATAGAGAGAAAAAGATTAATTTTCATACTGTGCTGCAACAGTTAATATATGTAGGCCTATTTGATTCAGCAATTGCTTTTGTAATTTAGTTTAAATTCTTAACTGTCCAACCATCCCAAAATAAAAATGAACTACACAGACAAGGTAAACTGTTTTTTTTTCTCCTTCAGACATTTCTTACAATCAAAAATGATTATTCAATTGGCATTTCTTTGTTGGTGCTTTTTTATTTTGCACAAGCACTATAATTGTTTTTCTGTATGCCTAAAGCACTTTTAAACTATATTTCAAAAAGTAGGCTATTTTACTAATAAAACGTAGCTTAACTCTTGCACTGCACTCGAAGCAAATGTCAAGGTATTGTTGTTTTCATGATGATTCTACAAGCTGTAAAATTGGAAGAAAAAGGTATATACGGAAGAGTTTTTTTTTTTAGATCTCATGTATAAAAAAAATATTTTCTGTATCGTTATGTTCTTGCCCTTTTAGGGATAAAAAAATAAAAGTATGAACAAACAGTTGGCCTGTCATAAGGTTGCAAGAGTTACGGTGAGTTAAAGCTGTCGAGTTATTTTGAAATGTAGGCTACTGTGTATGGTTATGTATCTTATTTAAGAGGGTCTAATTTATTGTGAATGCCTTTTAAAGGGTAGTTACTTGAGTGTCAGCAACAAAGGCCACGCCTTCAAAACACTAGTTTTTCATAGATGCTCTTGCCATTGTAATGTCTCCCCAGTAAAACAACACAGCAGATGTAAGATGTGTGAACAGGCCCGCCCGAACTTCTGACTGGGCCCCTGAAAAATTATACCTAATGGGCCCCCCTGAGTCCTGCCCTGTGTGTGAACATGCTTTCACTGAACAACCATGAATCTGCAATATATAAATGCTTAAATAGACCCCATATTAACATTAGCACTTTGGTTAAAGGAATATTCCTGGTTTAATACAAGCTGAGCTCAATCGTCTTAGAACTACGGTATAGCCAACCATTACATTACGTAATGCAATGATTCTCTATATACTTTTAGGGCTTTTTATACAGAGAACCAAGTATAGTTTATACACACAGAGTTTATAGAGAGTTCTCAATACTCTAAAAACTGATGTCTGTACAACAGACTGAAATTTATATGTATATTCTGGGTCAAGCTCAATTGACAGAATTTTTGGCATAATGTTGATTACAACAAAATTTTATTTAGACTCGTCCCTCCTTTTCATTTAAAAAAGCAAAAATAGAGGTAACAGTGAGACAATGGAGGTGAATGGGGCCAATTTTTGGACAGCAGAAATGTGAAGCTTATAATTTTATAAAATCACTTACATTAATTCTTCTGATTAAAATTAATGCATTATCTGAGCTGTAAAATTATTTAAATTGTAATTTTTACAGTAATTTTAGGGTATGTTGACGTTTCATCATCATGGCAATGAAGTTGTTTAAAGACAATTGGTGATCGCTATCAGCTGTAAAAATCCTAATCAGAGCATCCCTAATATTCAAGTTGAATTGGTTCCAAAAAAATAATGCTGAATAGTGGGCTGAGACCCTATGACAAAGTGGACAAAAACAGGCACACAGTGGACAGATACAATTTGAATATGAAGAAGACAGTGTTTTTTCCTTTGTTTCACTGTTTGTGGTAGAAGTGAAAAATAATTCTTCTTAAGATTCAAGAGTGATCACTCAGTAGCCAAAGTTTTTTTTTACTGGCAGTAGAACATGGGCAAAATATTACTGAATTTTGGTCAAAAGGAATCACTTTTTTTTGGTCTATCATATCACATTACAAATTGTAATCGCAATAGTTTTCAATGAAATTCGCAATATAAATTTTTGTCCAAATCGTGCAGCCCTAACATTGACATAAAATATCGATTTGCATTGAAATGATGTAATCTGAGAAGAAATCGCTGAACAGCTGGAATCAACCTCTGGTTTGTGTCGGAGTCCTGTTGGTGTTAATTTTGTGGAAATGACCATTTGACTCATTATTCAACCTATTACAAGACAACTTGCCAAACAAACAAATAAATGGACATGCAACATTGAATTGCGCTGAAATTGTGTAATTTGAGAAGAAAGAAATAGCTGAACAGCTGAAATCAACCTCCGGTTAACGTCGGAGTCTTGTTGGTGTTTATTTTGTGAAAATGACCGTCTGACTCCTCATTATTCAACCTATTACAAGACTACTTGCCAGTAGTAGAACCCAGATGAGAGGTCTGATATGTCTAAATCCCCAGATGTGCGGTTGTAACAGAGCAATATCTGACCGCTGGATGGTGCCACTGACCAATCAGAATAAGTAATAATAATTTTATCACACTAAAATCATGTTAACATGCATATTGTTTATGTCTTGTGGCTATACTTTGAAACAGTGAGTATTTTAACGTTCAAAAATTGTCGCCATCCACTTCCATTGCAAGTGCCTCACTAACCTCGATGTTTGTGTTTTTTTAAAGAAATGGAGGAACGAGTTAAAATTAATGTTTGTGGTAATCAATATAACGCCACAAATGCTGTCGACTGAGCTTAACTTATATTGAACCCGGAATACTCCTTTAATTTGTAATTAATTGATAAGGTCATGAATTTCTTGTTAGCTTTATCACTTAGCTAGAGTTAAGCAATCTTAAGTTGGTCCAACAAAATGTATTTTATTAACCATTATATGCCAGGTGAGCAAGTGTAACAACAGTGACTGTTTGATAGCAACTGCTTATAGAGCTAAGCAGCATTCAAATCAAACTTCACTGAAAGTGAGAGTCCATCCTCAACCTAAGAACAAGCGCCAATCTCAATGGTAACTCCAAAAACTCCAGCCTAACAAACAATTTGGCCTCTTCTCGCAGTAAATTCAGAAACAGTAGGCTGTCTTTTCTTGAGATAACCTAAATTCAAAGCACTGCCTCCAGTGGCCGAAGTGGGAAGTGTTTTTGAATGTAAGGGCACATGGTTTAATATGGTGTAATACAGTGAAGAGGAATGCTGATTTTATTAACTCTACCCTCAAACCACAATCCTAAACCCAACCATCAGTGGAGTAAAAATGCAGTCTTAGAGGGAAAATGCAACCTCCAAATTGAGCTTGCCACTGATTATGCAAATGCAATAACTTCGTGGTTTCAACATGGGATGAGAACCTGGGTCTCTCCTGAAGCGGATGCAACTCGTTATCAGTTGGGTCGCAGCAGAAGGTGACGCAAAACTCACGCAAACATTTCTCATGCAAGATGCTGCTTGTCTGTAACTTCCATAATGGGGCTGATGGCGTGGTACTGGAACATTCAGAAACAACATGCCAACTTCCTGTGTGATCATGTTGCTTTCTGCACTCTAAAGTATGCTGTGACAAACCGACTTAGCAAGTACTGCATATAGTCATAAAATCAGGGATTCCCACATCTGAAATAAGAGACGCATTTAAGAAATGTTACTACCAAGTGTAAACAGCTATCAGTCTCCGCTGATGATTTGAGACTGGATCACCTGAGACAGATGTTAATACAGCACCTTAGACTCAAAGTCTGATGCTTAAGACTTAACCGTGGTCTCAGAAAGCCAGAACTCTGAAAAAATTCAGAGAAAACTTTGAGGACAATGCTGCGGTCAATCTCCATGTCCTATATTGCACAATCATAATTAAGTGAACTTTGCACATCTAGTTGAATGTTTGCTGTGCAGATATGGAGGCTTCAAATAGCCCAAGATGGCTCTGATCTCTTACCTCCACTGAGCGCTGAGTCTTCTAAGGAGAGAGCCAAAGCACCACACACCTTAACAGAAGTAGCTTTATTAAATAATACTCAAAAGACCTTCTACAAACAGTGCTGTAATTTCTTTTAAGATCATTTCTTCGTTTGATCGTCAGAGGAAGAAGGCATTACGAAAGTCTTGTACAGCAAAGAGAACAAATTTCCTGCCATATGACAGTAATTTCCCCGGCCCCCATCACTTGCATTTCTAACTTCTCCTCTGTGTTTCACAATCCCATGGCTATCACATGAGGATGTGTCCAAAGACAGTTAATAAACTGATACATTTGCCTCCGCCAAAGCACAGCATCATCAGTCTGTACGCAAACACTGCAGCCTTTTAAATCAAAACAGTGTTTAGCCTTTGATTACTTTCAGTGCAATAACCAGAAAGCATTAGTAATCCCATCAAAAGCAGACATATGTCCTTGATAACACCATGGAGCAATCTGTCAGGAATGGTCTGCTTTTCCCCAATTTTATTTCATTAGACAACAGACATAGATTGAAACGCACAGATGCAGTCAGTGTCATTTTAATATGTTTTCCCCCCTCTTTTTTACCAGACATTTCAGAGACCAGCTGGGTTTTCTCTTTGTTCTTATCATTCAAATGCACAATAACATTAGAAAGCAGAATGTGGAATTTTATGGCCGATGTATTGGGTACTCTGATCTTTTTTTGCCCCAGGCTCTGTATTTTGGGTGACGGGGCGGTCATTGATGTAGGAGATAAGTACATGAATAATTGGATCCTGGCCGGTGTTATGGTGGGCAGGTTATCCTTAGCGGATGGAAGTCAGCTGGATCCCCCTCGTTTTGTGAGAGGTGCGAGGAGACGGGCAGGGTGGCAGCTTGGGAAGAGTTGTCATATGGAAGGCTAGGCAACATGGATATGTTCATCAGGAGGTGGGGCAGCTATCTGGCCTTTTTGGAGGGCTCTCGGGGAGGGGCAGTGGAGGGAGACATGTTGTTTTAAATGTGTAGCCTTTTTTTTTTTTTTTTTTTTGAACATATATTTTTTTAAATGTATTTCTAAATATTTTCTTCTGTTTTATTGTTTGTTTGTGTGTCTTTGTCAATTGTATTTGACCACTGGGGTATCTGTTTGTGTTGGGTGGTGGTGTGGGGTGGTTAATGTTCGGGAGGAAGGGTTGTAAATAATATAATGTGATTCATATATTCTGTTATTTATTTATATATATAATTTATTAATATATTAATATATATATATATATATATATATATATATATATATATATATATATATATATATATATATATATCTCAAATGACATGTCATATCAAATCACATCGTGAATGACGAAGAATAATGTTAAAATATCAAAATATACTTAAATATCTCTTTTAGGTCAACTTTGTCAATTTTACATTTACACTGTTTTATTTTATATATATATATATATATATATATATATATATATATATATGTATAATATATACAATATTTTTATTTTATTTATATTATATAATATTATATTATATAATGCAATTGTAAAATATTTCTGTCCTAATTTCTTCACTTTCACACATTATTTTAATGCTCTGATTAAACCCACGAGTGCTTATTTCTCATTAGTTAGAATTAGTTTCATCATTTTATCACTCCACAGAGGGGTATTCCAGAACACATAAACCCTGAACTCTCAGCTGATTAACCCAAAATTTGCTTACTCGTGGTATGTGGGTTCCAGAACACCTGTGCTGGGTTAGTTCACTCAACCGTGATTTTGAAACTCAGAGTCTGTGCACGTTCAAGGTGAACCAAAGTCTTTCTAGCCTGTCGGCCATCTTTGCAACGCTCTCGGGAAGCTATTTCTAGTCATGCCAGTACAGCTCCAATCTACTTGAATAGAGAAAAACCAAAATCTCAAAAATGGTTGGTCAAGATTACGATCAAAGAACATGTTTCAAATCAGCAATGAAATCTGACAATACTGGTCTCATTAATTGTGATTCTTTACCTCATATTACGCTAAAAAAAAAAACGTGTTAGTAGCCATAGCAATTTACTCTCTGAACATAACCTGCTCCGGAGTAGGTTATGTACCAGAGTTAGTTTATTTCAGGTAGATATCAGTAAGTTTCAGAGGTTGCCAGCGCATGTGTGCCCTTTTTGATAGCAACACAGTGAGTGTGAATATCAGATTACGCACACGATTATACTTTTAAAGCATTATTATGGTAAAATAAAATCTTTACCTCACAAATCTTTTTACTCTGGCATTTCCAGTCTCCGACTCCACAGATTTGCATTCAGAAGTGAACAAATTGTGTACAATGTGCTTTTTCTTTTAATGATAATTTTTAATACTGTAATATTTTTAACATAGAACACATTGGAAAAGCCTCCACTCTCTTCATTGTAAAGAAATAGCTATGTATTTACATTTAGCCTAATAAATAATTTTATTTCATGATATTAATTTAATGAACATCTCTCTAAATATCAAAGAATCAAATTATCATGGCACCCACATGCTTTTTACAGTTCCTTCAAGTCAATGAATATTCATATTATTTATAACATTACATTCCGTATTATGAATATGCGGGTAATGTCTGCCAATTCAAAGCTTAAGCAATTAATCACTCATTCTTCTTCTTTGCTAACTAGTTAATATGTGATCATTTCACAGACCACAGATATAGCATAGAGGTTAGAGATTTGATTCCTTATCACTTTAATTCATATACTGTACATATAAATGCACACATTTCCAGACTTGTTCATTGTAATCTCTTTATTATCTGAAAATATAAATGAGACATGTTGCCATTTAGAGTAAACTACAGTGCCCTCCTTTAGCTGGTGGTCAAGTGATTCAATGAAAAGATGTATCTTTCTGATGCGCAGCCTTCTCTACTCCATTAGAAGATGTATATGGCCCTTCTCTAAATTACATGTTTAATCTGCCTTTCAATATGGACCTTTTACAGTTTCGTTTACATCTAGGAAGAGATGAGAGTTACTTTTCTCTAATATTGAGATCATGAACATCTATAATGTATAATCAGTCACATGATCTTCAGTTAAAACAACAATTTCATTCAGTACCAAGTTGTTGGAGGTAGATGGACCCTCTACATGAGACTGCACAGCCATTGCCTTTTAGGGGACAAGACAACAAACAAGTTTTATTGCCACACCAAATAAGAAAAGGACATAATGGTCACATAACTCTGTGGGCTTCCCACCATTCTTGACCTCTGTTACCGCAGATCTTTATCTTATGAGTAATCATGTGTGTCCTACTGATAAACATTACATTCGATCTATGAAAAATTATGACAACAGTGGGAGATCCTACAATTCCAAAAGGGTTTATTAATACAATGACACCATCAGCAACTGTGGGAAATTAAAGGTGATATGTTTCTAAGTTTTAAGAAACCCCAGTGTTAAACTGGGTACATCAAATGGTATTAAAAATAAAGGAAATACATTCAGTTCACATGACATTCAGTAAAATAAAAATGATCATGCACAAAACACAGTAAATACCAGTAAAATTAATCTTAAAAGAAAATATATAGTAAATTTGTAGCCTATTATCATAATACTAATAGAATATGAATGTTAATACTTATAATGAAGTTCAGTGCAAACAAATAACAACGGTCGACCTATTAGACATTAATGTAGACGAGAGAGGTCTAAAATTAATGTTGATTTAAGCTTTTACATGTACAGTAAAACTATAGTTTTATTCATTTAAAAATTCATGCAATGATTCAGTATACTTTGTCTAGCAATCTCTCAGTCCTAAACCGATGCAGCTCCTATTGCTATTACAAGTGAAGATGAAATAATGCTCGTTTGCAGTCATTAAAACTTCATGTTCTGCGTCACTGAAATATGGCGCGCCTTTCTTCTTCTTAGCGTCTGTTGCCATGGTGACTCGAGAATTCGTCAATCTGCTGAGAATGCCTTTCTGAGTTCACCTAGAGATTATTTAGCAGAGACGGGCCACTTTTATTAAAATGAATGGGAGAAATTGTAACGCTCAACCAAGGAGCTCTAGCGCCCAACGGTCAACGGATGTAGAAAGGAAGTTTCCACCTTACAGGTAAAGGAGCCGATCACCTTTTAGATACAGACATCACCTGTCAATCAACTCTAGAATGTGCATGCGCATTAGCTGTACAAGCCGTGAAAGTTACCTCAGTTTTTGGAACCTAAAGTTGAGGTTATCCACTTACTCTGAGTAAACTTACCTGCGTAAGTCGCTTAACCTGCTTTCTGGAATACTCTTCAGAAATAGAGTAAGCGTGCATCTCCTCTTCTGTGTCACCGCGTGTCATTAACACAGCGTTTATAAATCTGCTATGACCAGGAGTATTTGTCAATACACGATCGTTAACATGATTGAAGTTAAACCAGAGCGTTTTGCATTCATTTTCAAAGTTTAGATTTGTTTGTTTATATTTTCGTGGGAGTTTAGCGTGAGCCTCTACTGACGGTGTGCATCAGAGCACTTGAGAAGCACTTCACGTGCTCTTCCGGATAGGAGCTGCTCTGGTTGACATTTGCGGTGCAGCTCAGTGATGCTCGGAGTAAAAAAAAAAAAAATCATCATTTACTCATCCTCATACCATCCCAGATGTGTATGACTTTCTCTCTTCTGCAGAACACAAAGACTTTTAGAAGAATATTTCAGCTATGTTGGTCGATACAATGCAAGTGAATGGGTGCCAAAATTCTGATGCTACAAAGAGCACATAAAGGCATCATAAAAGTAATCCATATGACTCCAGTGTTTTAATCCATATTTTCAGAAGTGCTATGACAGGTGTGGATGAGAAACAGATCAATATTTTGCTTGAAATTCTTCTCCCTGCCCAGGCAGAAACTAAAATCAGCTAAACCTGTAGTAAAGACTGTAAAGACTGTAACATCATATATCAGTTTCTGTGAGAATATGTGCATTCCTACTAGGACTTATTTAACATTTAACAATGACAAACCATGGTTTACAGCAGAACTCTTTAGTCAGAAAAGCTTTGTCAGGCCAAAGAGGATGCTTACAGAGTTGGGGATAAAGTCTTGTATCAGGCCAGGAACACACTGAATAAGTGAATCAGATAGGCTAAAAGAAGATACTCTGAGAAGCTGAAAAACAAGTTTTCAGCTAACGACCCTGCATCAGTGTGGACTGGCATGAAACAACTTACGAATTACAAGACTCCTGCCCCCAACCCTGTGGTGGACCAACAACTGGCTGATGACCTGAATGTGTTCTACTGTAGATTTGAAAAGGCCAATCTCACACCCCACACCCGCTCTGACCTTCACTTTACACAAACATCAACACCACCTGCAACCCCCCTCCTCCCCCATCTTGCTACTCAACCTACACTTAAGATCTGTGAAGAGGAGGTGTGCCACTTCTTTTGAAAAAAAAAAAAAAGACAAGGAAAGCACAGGGCCCAGATGGTGTTTCACCCACTTGTCTAAAATCCTGTGCTAACCAGCTTGCCACCATCTTCACACTGATCTTCAATAGATCACTGGAGCAGTGTGAAGTCCTATGCTGCTTCAAACACTCAAGTCATCATTCCTGTCCCAAAGAAACCCAAAATCACCGGACTTACTGACTACAGACCCGTCGCTTTGACGTCAGTGGTCATGAAATCATTTGAGAGACTGGTGTTGGCCCACCTGAAGGACATTATTGGACCCTTTCTAGATCCCCTTCAATTTGCTTATCGAACAAACAGGTCTTTGGATGATTCAGTCAACATGGGATTGCATCATATCCTGCAACATCTGGACAGACCAGGGACATATGCAAGGATCCTTTCTGTGGACTTCAGTTCGGCTTTCAACACCATCATCCCAGCTATACTCCAGACTAAAATACACAAACTCTCTGTTCCCACGTCTATCTGTCAGTGGATTACCAGCTTTCTGACAGACAGGCAGCAGCTAGTGAGACAGGGGAAATTCACTTCCAGCACATGTACAATCAGCACTGGTGCCCCCCATGGATGCGTGCTCTCCCCACTACTCTTCTCCCTGTATACAAATGACTGCACTGCCAAGGACACCTCTGTCAAGCTCCTGAAGTTTGCAGATGACACTACGGTCATCGGCCTCATCCAAGATAACGATGAGTCTGTATACAGAAGGGAGGTTGGAACACCCCAACATTGACCCCCTTCACCATTCTAAACAGCACTGTGGCAGCAGTGGAGTCATTCAGGATCCTGGGCACTACCATCTCACAGGACCTGAAGTGGGAGACCCACATTGACTCCACTGTGAAAAAGGCCCAGCAGAGGTTGTACTTCCTTCACCAGCTGAGAAAGTTCAACCTGCCACAGGTGCTGCTGATACAGTTCTACTCAGCAGTCATTGAGTCTGTCCTCTGCACTTCAATAACTGTCTGGTTTGGTTCAGCACATTTCTATATATACTTTATTTTCCATCTACTTTTATTTTTACTCTATTTTTTATTTGATTTTTTTTATTATTATTATCTCTGTCTTGTTGCTGTATTGTTTGTGCACTGGAAGCTTCTGTCACCAAGACAAATTCCTTGTATGTTTAAGCATACTTGGCAATAAAGCTGATTCTGATATGCATGAAGAATGTGAATCACCAAAAAGACAAGAATAATAATGTGAGAGTGATCCGTTTCTCACCCACACCTATCATATCATTTCTGAAGATATTAATTTAATCACTTGAGTCTTATGGATTACTTTTATGCTGACTTATGTGATTTTAGGAGCTTCAAAATTCTGGCAACCATTCACTTGCATTATATGGACCAAAAAAGCTGAGAAATTCTGCAGAAGAAAGTAAGTCATACACATCTGGGATGGCATAAGTGTGAGTAAATGATGAGAGAATTTTCATTTTTGGGTGAACTATCCCTTTAATTTTGTTTGACCCATTCATGCCGATCTGCGGTCCGGTTGCAATCATGATAGGCGGTGATTATTTAATTGATAGAGTAATCAGTGGCATGACCTTAATTCAAAAAAATAAAAAAAATAAAATACTATTCAAATGAGTGAACACAGTGGAGCTCACGTGGTCCATCTTCTGTAACAGGCTGTAGTGGAGCACAGGCAAGACGGAGAAGTTAATGTTACTGTGAGCGACTGCACTGTTTTACATTCAAAAAAATATTTGAGCCTATTTTTAAGATTGACATATTTCAATTTTATAACAAAATTCCATCAAATTTAAATATGTATTTTTTTTAACAAAATTCAATTAATAAAATTGAAATATTTAGTTTTTTTTATTATTATATTTTGTTAAAGATTATTCAATTTCATTTGATAAAACTGTATAAAATTAAAATAATTTTTTTGAGTGTATATGATTTGCCTCTGCCCACATACTGTTCATGGATACAATAATAATTAAAAAAAAGTGTCGAAAACCATGCCAGAAACTGTCGCTATTCTGAGAGTCTGATTGATAGATTATTCATCTTGTACATGATTATGCACCGCTACAATTTATAAACAAATCCTTTCCAATGCAGAATGTTGCAAGAAGACCGATTCCTTGAAACTATTTATTGAAATTATTTTTACAAGCACTATATCTCATTTGTGATCAGATTTTCAAAAGCTACAGCCAGTTGTACAGTCCACCAATAATGTTACAACCACCAGCAGAGACCAACAGTACAGCGACTAGCAACTAGCACCCCTAACAATAAAATAATTGGCAGTGTGAATGGGGATTTTACCTTAATCAGCTGCTGTCACTGTTTTGTCACTGTCCACTGTACTTACAAACTATTCAAACCTATACACTGTAATATTTGTTTTGCTTTATTTTTATACTATCAATTACTTTCTTATAATATTTATTTGTATTTTTGAAAAGGCACTGCCTCATTTGCTTTTGGGAGAAAATGCCCCTGGTTCATGAATAGTGCTATAGCTCTGCTGAATTCCAGGATCACAGGCTACAGCATCAACCATAATAAATTGTGCTTAAAAAGTTATATTTAGCTACCTCATGTGTGCCCATTACACATACACACACTAAGTGCTCTTGGGAGGTATGAAACAAATAAAAAACCCATCCGTTCTGTTTGACCTCATGTGCTCAGTTAGGAGACATAGGCAGGCCTACACACCATCATAAAGCCTGATAACACAAACGGCACCAAAATCAAACAAAGGAATACAAACAGACTACAGATCCCATCAAGCCTTGCTCACTTTATACCTAGGTGTGAAATTCTGAAGGATGAAACGCACGACAGAACGCGTCCCTCAACCATGATGTCATTGAGATTATAAAACCCCGGAGATTCCTTATAAGCTTGCTTCCGTCTAGTTGCAGCCCTGCTGCTCCCAGGTGTAGCCTCATTGCGTATGTACCTGACCTTTGGCCATACAATCTCAATCTTGCTGCACGAGCCGAGATTCTCCGTGTTCCACCGAGCACACTAACGGATCCGAAGGAGACCGCCGAGCAATCCGCGTCTCACCCTTTTGCCTGCAGAACTGAAGAAGATTTCTCTTCCTTCTTCAACCTAGTCGACTTCGCCGATTGCTCCGCCAACCTGCCGGGAATCAGTCGCTGTACTGTCCGCCGACATAGCAGGGAAATGGCCTCCGGTTATCACCCGAGCTTTGAGGAACCGAGTTGGAGTCAAACGATGGACAAACACACATTCTACCCATGTCCTCACGCGACTCAAGTAAGAGGTTTATGTCTGGGCAGAGATAGATTTTTATAGTGTGCAATTGTTGTGTATCAAGGTTACTGCTTGTACAGTTTATGGAACGCTGAGTCCGCTCATTGCTGCTAATAATACTCAATGTATTATTGTAACTTACTGTTGCCAAGAATGAGATTTGCTGTGCTGTTGTCCAACCACGTTGGACTGTCTGTGCATTTCCACCATCGCGGGTGAGACCGGCACAATGAGTTTAACCATTAAAGAACCAACGACTGCGGCGGATGGATTACGAGCAGTTCACTGAGTCTCTGAGTGATAAAACGAATGGTTGCCATCTCTCCCATGATCGCTAAACCGGCTTCGGCTATTCTCTCTCTCTCTTGTACTAACCGCACACACACACACGACCCCTCACAAACATACCTGCACACACATTTGGCAAATAGATAACTTGGAGATAGAGTCCAGCTTTGTCCCTAAGTTATCGTACCAGCGGAGACACGTGATAAAAGGCATTAATGCCATTAACCAGTCTCTGTCAATGTTTTACTGATTTTAATAATTAATAATTATCTTTGATGGTTGATTTGAAGGATTAATAAGTTAATGTTGATTCTAATCAATGTTCTATTGATTTTAATAATTAATAATTATCTTTGATGATTGTTAATTTGAGGAATTAATAAATTAATGTTGATTCTAGTCAATGTTCTATTGATTTTAATAACTATTGATAATAACCAAATCCGCTCCTGAACGAAGCACCCAACAATTCCATTCCATTTAACGAAAACATCCATCCATCTTTTTGTTATACCAGTGCTTACCTTACATACTGGAAAGCTCTTGTCTGAGATCCTGAACCATAAACCTGAAAAAAGTATTTTAACACTTAAGGCACACATAAAGATGTATGAATGTCTGAATAAATGTACGTGTAAAAACAAAATAGTAAAGCAAGTGTCATTTATTTCAAAGAAACACAGCACAAGTACAATTTTAAAGCAAGGCTTAAAGAAGTCACAAATTATAAAACAATAAAGACAAAATTATTTGGACACTTTATGGCTGTCAATCGTTGGTGAAACTTGTCCATAGTTATTGTGATAACACCTGTGGTTACTCTGTTAGGACACCCGTGTGAACTTCAGGGGAACTGACTTCATACATCTACTAAAAATCGTCTCGAGACCAGATGGTTCTGGTTAGTTCTAAGAAATGGTCTAGCATTTATTTGCAGATGCCACTTGGTTTGAAATGTTATCTAATGCAATGACATTCATACATTTCAACTATGGCTCAAGTGTCCAAAAGTGTCCGAATACTTTTGGGGTCACTGTATGTGTGCAAGCAATCAACGGTAGAAATGAGTCAAAACATCTTGATGGAAATGAGTGTTAGGAGTGTTATTAAAGGGATAGTTTACCCAAAAATGAAAATTCTCTCATCATTTACTCAGCCTCATGTCATCCCAGATGTGTATAACTTTCTTTTACAGAGCACAAAAGAAGATTTTTTTGAGGAATATTTCAGCTCTGTTGGTCCATACAATGCAAGTGAATGGTGACCAAAACTCTGAAGCTATAAAAAGCAAATAAAAGCAGCATAAAAGTAATCCATACGACTTCAGTACTTAAATCCACTCATTTTTCAATATTAATCTTGATGTCAGCAGTCTTCATGGCAATCATGATTTCAAGCTAGATTACACTTGTGCTTTAAGTATGCTCAGAATGCTGGATGGCACTAGAAAGTGTAACTGAGCTTGAAATCATGATCGCCAAGGAGAAGCTGATTTCAAGATTTACAGTGAAAAGAATTTATATTTTGGTCTGTTCTTACCCAAAAATTATTAGGTTGCTTCAGAAGACATGGATTAAAACACTGGAGTTGAATGGATTACTTTTATGCTGACTTCATGTGCTTTTTAGAGCTTCAAAGTTCTGGTCACCATTCAATAGCATTGTATGGACCTTCAAAGTTGAGATAGTCTTCTAAAAATCTTTATTTGTGTTCTGCAGAAGGAAGGAAGGTCATACACATCTGGAATGTGTGAGGGTGAGTAAATGATGAGAGAATTCTCATTTTTGGGTCAACTATTCCTTTAAAACTGTGTGCGTGTGTGTGCGCGCGTGTACGTGCGCATATTGTTCACAGGATTGCTGAGGTAAACAGGTCTCACCGTCAGCGGTTCTCCCTGTAAAGCCTGCAGAATGAAATTACTGACCACTCGTCCATCATTCATGTGCATGCGAGACCCGAAGGTGTTGAAGATCCGAGCCACCCTCACCTCCACTCCCTCCTGTGAGACACAAACACACAGAAAATAACATCAGCACCACCTAATTTCTGCTGTAAGCGTTATTTTGAAGTTGTGTGAGAAAATACATATTACAGGTTTATATCCAGATGGAGCTCAAAATGTATTTCTAGAATAACAAGCTGTGCAGATACAATTATATTGATATATCTATAATCATACATGTATATCATTGTCTCAACATTTTCATTAATGCGTTCATATAATTTCCTACATTTTAGATAATGAAGCAGCAATTGCGCAGTAAGTTATCTAGATAAACTGAATACACAAATTTCTGAAACCAGCATTAGTGTGGTTAGTGTCGCTTCTAGTGTATAAGGTGCCGTACTGGACAAAGTGAAGTGCCAAAAATGTTTAATTCACGATTCAGTTATAATATTGGGATACTTTGCAACAAACTGAATCATGACATATCGCATTGTGAGATAGTTGGCGATACCCAGCCGTAATCTCATGTTCTTTCTACTGCAGTCTGTTATGGAAACAGTCTAACAGCACAGAATTATGGAGCCAATGGACACAAAAACATTATATGCTGGAGACATTCAGTATGACACACTGGGTGCCAAAGAGAAGCACTGGGTTTGACCCTCTGGTCCAACTGTTATTTAAATGTATCTATACCTCAATATCATGGTACATGTTATCTATAAACAAATGTATGCATTTTGAATTTTCATTTTGGTCAGAGACATCAAAACCTTTCACCAATGTATGTGGCGATTCAAAATTGATTCAATGCAGCTAAATCCCAAACAGTCTGAATTTGTACTCCGATTCAGAAATAGACATGAATGCACGTTTGGAACCTTTTAGACTACAGCAACATTAATTCAGAAATGAAAGAGGGCTGATCTGTAAACACAGAATGTATGGATGGTAACTGTGTTGACAACACAATCAGTCTCAGACACTGACATTGATCTTTAGTGCACCAGACTGTCCATTATTTGAAAAAAATATTTCTGAGTTGTTGGTCATTGATGGAGAGCCTGTAGCCCTGTCAGCATTGTGGGGGAAAACATGCAACTCTTTCATTCTTTTGCATCATGCAAATACATATTTGCGACTTTTGATTTTTAAATGGCTGACATCGCTTCATGCAACATACTTTGGGCTTCTCTTGCTTACAACAATGTTAATGTCTAAAATAGTTGGCTTTAGAAAAGGCCGCTCGGTCTAATTTTTAAGACGCTGCTGATGTAGACATAGACAAAGTTATCTCTAACACGCAAGAAGAAAATAGTCAAAATGAATAAATAAATAGCCACTGCCCACTTTAAAGTAAAACTAACAGATGCTAACATTGTCTTCGTGTGCCATATGAAAATATCTGTTTTTGTTTCATGACAAGCGAGTGAACAAAGTCTAAAAAAAAAAAAAAAGACTGATTTTAAGGCTACTCAGGATGGAGAAAAACACAACAATGCTCTTAAAGACACCCACCCCCCATCACTCAGTGACACAATGCTCCAAGCTTGCAATCTCAATCAAGACGGAGAATCAGCCAGAAGACACTGCTGCTTCTGTGGCCAATTTAAAAAGCTAAAATAAAAACAAAAGACCACAGGGAAGAGGCAAATCAAAACAAAGAGAAAGACAATTACCCCTTTCACTTCACATAGCTCATTATGATAGAATGCTACATAGTGACCAAGGCTGTCAAGCTCCAAAAAAAAAAAAAAAAGGCAGGTTAGTGTTGGGCCTCATGTATTCAGATAGAAGACAAAGGCAGGCCTTACACAGTCGTAAAACCTAACTCAGCCCCCACACACCAAGTCATAAATTATACTGATAAAAATCATGCCAAAATCAAACAAAGGGAGTCCAAAACAGACTACAAATCCCATGAAGCCTTGCCCACTAAAGGATTGAACTCTCAACTCCTATTGGATGAGGCAAACAACAGAACATCCCTCAAACCATGACATCATCAGGAGTAGAAATACCTCTGAAATGCTTCCCGGATTTGCTTCCAGCAACTTTGTTCACCGTGTATAGATGTAGTTCATCGCTGCTCTCAGGTGCAACCTCGTGGCACAAGGAAGTAACGTCTGACTTGAAACTGTGGCCATACAATCTCCATCTCGCTGGACGAGTTGAGATTACTCTGTGTTCCACCGAACACTCTAACGGATCCGAAGGAGACCGCGGAGCAATCCGCATCTTCGTCCGTTTACCTGCAGAAGTGAAGAGATTAAAGATTTCTCTTCCATCTTCAATCAAGTCGACATTTCTGAGTTCTCCGCCAGCCCGCCGAGAATCAACAGCCATGCCCGCCAACAGAGCGAGGAAACGGCCTCCCATCATCACACGAGCCTCAAGGAACCGGGTCGGAATTAAAGGACGGATGAACACACATTCTGCATCCTCATGCGATTCAAGTAAGAGGTTTACGTCTGGGCAGAGATAGAATATTATAGTGTGTAGTACACTCTTTTGACCGCAAACCCCAATGGATGCATTCAATGCATTCACTAGTGCATGCACAGACGTAGTCCCTCAGACAGTCCACGCCATCTGTGCTGATGACTAAATTGATATCACATGCACTGTGCGCAAGATGTAGTGTCACACTGTAAACCAAAGCATACTTCAGCTTGCATGTGTCTTGTGACCAACTGTCTAGATGTCAAACCTGCACCATTGGTGAGATATTTGATTTCTGAACTGCATAATGATTTCAGAGCTCAACAATAAGGATGGCACACTGGCCCAGGTCCAGTGTGAAAGAGTTTTGGGCCATTTAAAGAAAATTGTCACTTGCCAAATCAGGCCAGTGCAATCTTACATTTGGTTTCCTGTGATGTACAATTATTGTTACGAATTCTAGAAATTAAAAATTGTCACCAAGCTAATGTTATCTAGCTGGCTAACAGACAGTCTAAAGCCCTATTTGGACTGGACTAGTTTTCCATGAGGAGGTTAGGGAAATTCGTGTTTCACAGATGTACTTTGTGATTTTAATCTCGTCTGAATCAGACAAGTCTGTGTTTTTTCTCACACAACCTCAGAGTAAATTACTTGCTTTTCGGCTTACTCAAGGGTCTTCTGAGAAATCTAATCCTATCCAAATGCGAAAAATGTCTGTTATTATTATTATCATTATTATAGTCTCTGATATTGAATTTTCACAGCATTTCTCATGTATTTTGACCAACATGAACTACCGTTAGGATCGTACTTATGCGCACCAATCTTCTGCCTACTACGCGCCTATATGGATGTATATTTTTTGTCATCTGGCGAAAAAATAAGAAAATGAAAATCAACAAGGAGAGCCAAATGGTGGAAACTGCTAAAGCCCTTTTCTGACGTAAATTGTTTCTCAGGGTGACGTCTGTAAAAGTAAATTTTCATGGCTCCTCTGTCAATGGGGCGCGCATATTTCATCACACGCATCACTTCAGTTGCACCGCTTGCACGCTCTCTCCTAAGCACACGCAAGGAGATATAGATGCCACACATATCAATGACAGTAGCAGTTCAAGATAGCTCCTCAAATTTCATTTGAACTATGGTAAAAAAAGATTCTTACGTTTTATCTATCAATATGACGGACATCATTTGGAATTATCTGTCAGTGTTTAAAAAGTGGAGGTGGAAATTAAACCTTTTAAAAAGATAGACATTAACCCGGCAACTTTTCTGGGACTACTCGACCTGTATAAACGTGTAGTCATGCAAGCCCTATGTATAAATGTATTTAGTAAATGTTTCTACAGTCAAATGTGATATATTATAATTTTATTACATTGCTGCCATAATAATGGACCATTTCAAAAGTTTAAGTGATCTGGCTCTTGTTTTTCTTTCCCTTCTACTTAAGAGTTCCTACTCACTGTGGTGGAGCGGTGATGTAATTTTATTATTGTGAATTATTTCAAACATTTCTATTACACAATCCTCCAACTTTCACAACTGTCCATTAATGCCAGAGCCGTTACCACGCACAAACGTACGGCACTTAGCAGTGGTTAAAAAGGACTTCCAAAATGGCTTTTGGATTATAAACTCAGATGTAGATTTGGACGGTAATTAAATTACCACTTGACCTTGATTTTTGTCAAAAAACAGTAGGTAACTTGGCCGGGAATTTTGGGAGAAAAACACTGACATTTCGGATTCGGACCTCAATAAAATCAATGACTACCCTCTGTAAATGCTGGAATGACCTCACGTCCCCATGTAAAATAATTGCCGTCTGAATAGGGCTTAAGACTGGCCACTGCAATATCAGCGTCAGGTATGATACTCACCTTAATTTCTCAGCTCAATTACATAATGTTATAATTATTTATTACACAGCTCTCTGGAATTCTCGATTCTGATTGGTCAATAGCATCATCCAGCGGTCAGATATTGCTCTGTAGCAACCGCGCATCCAGGGATTTAGACGTAACAGACCACTCATTTGGGTCCTGTGAGCGGTCTCTCTTGCTTCTCAGCTCACTGTGCGATCTCTACAAGTAGGCTAATAAAATAAATTCAACTCAAATCAATGTTTCATGTCCATGTATTTGTTTATTTGGCAAGTAGTCCAGTAATAGGCTGAATAATGAGGAGTTACATGGTCACCAACAGAACTCAGATGCAAATCGTAGGTTGATTCCAGCTGTTCAGCAATTTCTTTCTTCTCAAATTACATAATTTTAACGCATATCAATATTTTATGTCTGCGGCAGCGGGGGCGTGGTCAAGCGTCCGTCCGGAGAGAGAGAAAGCGGTAAGGGCGCTTGCACCTGAGCTAGATTATGTGTAACAACTGTCTCTAATTCCAGTGAGCATGGGGAGAGTGGCATATAAGCAGCCACGCCACCAGCAGAGAGAGAGAGAGAGAGAGAGAGAGTGTGTCTGCAACAAGGAAGGCCACGGTGCTCCTGAAGCTGAAGCTGTTACGTTTAATCTGTTATGTTTGTGAAGCTGATGAGTTTAAGTGACTACGTGCCTGTGAAGCTAATGAGTTTGTCAAGTTGTAAAGCATTGAAGTGGTCGATTAAAAGTCCTACCTGAGCCTGGAAAAACCTGCTTCCCTGTGTTCTCCTTCCCTTCTGCTGTGAAGCCGTTCTACAATGGCCATCTATTTATTTATTTGGTTAGTAGCCATGTATAAATAAATCGATAAACCCCTTAAGGGTGATCCAAGACCCCTCCACTTCGTGTTGGATCACCCTGTCGGGGTTTATTGCGCGATTACAACCGGCTGACTGTACATTATCCCTTACATAACTCAAAGTTATTATAAGCAGCCACTTCTATACACTCATGTGAAGTTTATTTTAATAGGGTTTTTATAAGCAACTTATAATGTATAATTAATTAAAATTAAATCAATAAAAAAAAATATTTAAAATGTTTTTTTCAAAATGATAAATAATTGTAAATTTAAACAGATAAAGTGTAAAAGATAAATTAATTCAATGTGTTCAACCTTCTGTAATGTCCACATCTAGAAAACAGACACTCCCACCTCTGTAATAAATGCAGAGATCTTAGTCCCGTCCGAATCAGTACATGAAATCACAGACATCGAGTGATGATAACTGTAGCTCAAACGTTGTTAAGAAAACTAATCCTGTATGAATAGGGCTTAAAAAACATCAGTAAGTATTGGTTGAAAATGATATACCAATCATTGTTTTGTAGCAAAGCTTTACCAAAAAAAGTGTGTTTATGACATAGCTTTGATGAAGTTAGATTATAGCTGAATAATTTCCAGTTATTACTGCAAATCAGAAACACTTACATGGTATTTGTTTTTGGTTTTTTGTTTGTTTCTTTAACTTTATTTTTTGTTGTACAGAAAAAAAATTAATGATTTTTCTTTCTGGCACATACAAAAAATATTTAGCTAAAAGTAAATTTCACTTTTTGTGAAAACGTTGGCAGGCCAAGTAAAAATCTGAACTACTCTGCTGACCTGACTAATCCTTTACTGTTAAACACTGGATTTGCAGAAATTATTTGATACTGAGCAACTGCATACATTTCTGTCCCATAAAACTATCATATAGCTTCTGAAGACTTGTAATGTAACAAACAACAACAACAAAAAATCATATGGACTACTTTTAGGGTGCATTTGTTGTTCTTTTTGGAGCTTGTCAGTCGTGTGTGGACATTTTGTGCTCCATGGAAAAATAAAAAGCATGCAGATAAATATAATGACAAAATCTTGGGTGAAAGTCACTTTGCAAAAAGAGTGTCGCCTAACTGATATAAAAGCAATGCAAAATATCAGTGATAGACAAAAAAATGTCAGAACAAACAGTCTGGGTGGTTGTTATAAGTCGTGGGCATAAAATAATACTGCTCATCACTGCATAAAAGCGGTTTTAAAAAACAAAACCATCTTCTAGAAAAGGAGAATTGATATGATATCAGCTACACAAATCAAAGAGATGCATGCAGTCTCAAGGCAGAATCTACACATGAAACACTGGCCCTGAAACACTGTGCTCCACTTGCAGAGAGAAACTGGAAACTTAGCTGGATAAGCTAGAACTTTTATGTCCAACAATACTATATTTAACTCAGTGGGCATGAATAAAAACATGAAAACGCTCTTGAATATCATCATAAATGAAGGACGGGCAAGAAAAATGGCAGACTTCCCATGAGGAGGACAATACCAGGACAGCATACTTAAGTGGCCTTCTTATGGAAAGGAACGCACTAGCCTGATTGCAAGGCAATCATTTGATTGCACACAGATGTCAACAACACACAAACACACTGTGCGTGTGTGCACAGCACGGATTAACTTTACAGTGTGTTCTGGAGGAAAAAAGAACAAAACAACATTCAGAATCAGAGTGAGCTTTATTGCCAAGTATGCTTACAAGGAATTTGTCTTGTGACAGGAGCTTCCAGTGTACAACAATACAAAAACAATACAAAAACAGCAGCAAGACATAGATAATAATAAAAAATAAAAAATAGTTATACACATACGTACATACACACACAGACACACACATACATACATACATACAAATACGTAGTGCAATCTAATACAAATCTGTTATCTGTTATGTACAGTGCAAATACACATCTGTTATGTACAGTGCAAATGTTTTTTTTTTTTTTTTCGTTTTTGTTTTTTTCCCAGAGGAATGAAATGGCAGAAGAGGTTGGATGTGTTGGATAAATATAAAAAAAGACTAAGCTGTGTATTGCACATAGTTATTGCTCAATGGGGCAGTTTTAACTGTTCATGAGATGGATAGCCTGAGGGAAAAAACTGTTCCTGTGCCTGACGGTTCTGGTGCTCAGAGCTCTGAAGCGCCGGCCAGAAGGCAACAGTTCAAAAAGGTAGTGGGCAGTGTGAGTGGGGTCCAGAGTGATTTTTCCAGCCATTTTCCTCACTCTGGAAGTGTATAGTTCTTGAAGGGTGGGCAGGGGGCAACCAATAATCCTCTCAGCAGTCCGAATTGTCCTTTGTAGTCTTCTGATGTCTGATTTCATAGCTGAACCAAACCAGACAGTTATTGAAGTGCAGAGGACAGACTCAATGACTGCTGAGTAGAACTGTATCAGCAACACCTGTAGCAGGTTGAATTTCCTCAGCTGGTGAAGGAAGTACAACCTCTGCTGGGCCTTTTTCACAATGGAGTCAATGTGGGTCTCCCACTTCAGGTCCTGTGAGATGGTGGTGCCCAGGAACCTGAATGACTCCACTGCTGCCACAGTGCTGTTTAGAATGGTGAGGGGGGTCAGTGTTGGTGTGTTTCTCCTAAAGTCCACAATCATCTCCACCGTTTTGAGCATGTTAAGCTCAAGGTTGTTTTGACTGCACCAGATAGCCAGCTGTTCAACCTCCCTTCTCTATGCAGACTCATCGTCATCTCAGATGAGGCCGATGACAGTGGTGTCGTCTGCAAACTTCAGGAGCTTGACAGAGGGGTCCTTGGCGATGCAGTCATTGGTGTAGAGGGAGTAATTCCCCATATCTGTGTTGTTAGACCTCTAAGTGTTTGACAAAACACATTTTACACTACACATACCGTCCTAACCCTCCAAATCAACAAAGCTGCAACTCTTATTCCAACAGACTTTTTTTTTTAAATGGGAAAAGCCTAGAGTCAAAAAAATCAGATTCAAGAGCTGGAACTATTTGTATTATAAATCGACATAAAAGGCACACAGTGAACCCTACGTATCCCAGCATCCCAGGACTGAGAGGCCTGTCAGCTGATTGACTGCTAAATGCTAGGAGCTTTTATTAAAAGCAGCAGGATGTGAATTGTAAATCAAAGAGAGGATAATTCAGCAGGTAAACGCCTTCTACATTGGTGCACTATTGTGTACCCTCAGTAATAAGATGAAGAAGGGGAGATGATATGACTACTGATTGACTTGAATGAATGGAAGGATGGAACAAGTTTGAAATTATGAAAATGAGGAAACATGGGAAGAGATGCTTCCACAGCCAGAAGTGCCATAGAATTAGCATCATATTGTGTGTTTGCATATGGGTAGTTTAATATGTAATATTTTTTATTATGAAGATAACATGTCCTGCCGTGTGACAGGCTATACTCCATCTACAACTATATTGAACCACATTTTGCTAATTCTTTCACTACTAATATGCAAGAACAGCAGGTGGGCTTCTTGCCACAGCAGGAGACTGGCAGCTTCTGGTCAACCTAGGGTGACAGCTCAGATTCCCAGATACCATCGCAGTGACCATCCTCAGGCCAGACATGGTCCTGATGTCTGAAATAATAAGGCAGATGGTCCTGCTGAAGCTGACGGTCCCCTGGGAAGACCATATTGAAGAGGCGTATGAGTGGAAGAGGGCCAGGCATGAGGGCTTGGTAGGCGAATGCCACATTCGCGGTTGGAGGGCTAGATATGAGCCTGTTGAAGTTGATTGCAGACGCTTTGCCGGCCAGTCACTGTTCAGAGCACTCAAGCACCTTGGCATCACAGGGCTGCACAGGAAAAAGGCCATCAAGAACACCATGGATGCAGCAGAGAGGGCATCAAGATGGCTATGGATCAAGCGAGGCGATCCGTGGTTAACAAAATCTACTTGGACACAAGCTGGGGCATGATAGCCCCCGTCTGGGTCGCCTGGGTGAGGGTGTCTGATGATTAAAAGACCCGAAACACCTGTTGTTCCCAGGTTACATCACTGATGATGTGTCCAAGTTGCATCTTGAGGTGTATGTCAGAACTAGGGATGTGTGAGACTAGTCGACTAAACGGTTCTGATGCTGCTAGTCGACACAATTACTAGTCGGTTAATATTTCCCCCAATTAAACCGATCATCATTTTTACACATTTACATTTGTCTTCATTGTTTAAAGAGGCTGTGCTTAAATTACTGTCATATTAATGTTACATATTTTAAATAGAATTAATAATACAAATATTATTTTAAAAAGAAGATATCTGTAGCAGATACAAAGTTCCATATCACCTCAGGCTGCGCATGCTTCTTCCCTCTCTCACTTGCGGCGCGCACAGGAAAATGTCCTCTCGCTAGACAAGCAAACTCAGCAAATTAGCTGTGAAATAAATCACTTCGGTGGTGGTGCGGGAACGGATTACCAAACCTTTGAAAGTCCCTATGGATGTTTTCACATTTGAGTCTTCTTTACATCTGTGCATGCTTGCACAGTGGAAAAATACGTTATTTTTCCACTGAGCAGGCTTTTTCAAGCACAGGACAGTCGCCTCAGGTGAGTCAAGTCCCGTCTTTCACCAGACCATGCTGACGTGTTAATTTTGCTCATCAAAAAAAATGTATGCTTTTGAGTAAGAAGTCTAGAAAATTTAAATTTTAAACGAGGTGCCGCGACTGCTTAACAGTTTAAACTATCTTTTATTCTGTGTGCACGTCATGTTTAGAATACATTATGTTTGTTGTAGGCTAAATCACAAGCCTATTTTTTCTACCCAATGGCTACTTGTTTTTTTTTTTTTTTTTTTTACACCGTAACTGTTATTGGTTAACGTTCTTTACCGAACAGCTGTCATATTAGATCAACGGCACGACTGTATGTCGTGAAATACGCGCAACTTTTCAGCGCATTTCTTTCCTCTCTCGAAGATTTGGCTTAGTCTACCTGTTAGTCCTGACTGTTTTAATATGTTAAGTAACTTTTACGTGGTGAATTCTGTTTAGAACAGGCTGGGTTGCTCTACTGGTCCAGCACTATTCATTCAATTGTTCTCAATAAATATGCCTCTATACGCTAACGTTGATTCAGTGAATGCGTGTCATATTCTATATTTAATGTACAATGATCATAATGCAAGGCAAGCACGTCACAGATAAATGCCCCTTTTCAGTGGAATTTAGCTTTGGATTTGGAATAGATTAAGTATAAACAATTTTTTTTAATGTTTTCTGAAGGTTGGTTTCTTTTTAGACTAGTCGACTTCAAAATTTCCATTTAAACGTCAGTGAAATTAGTCTTTCAGCACATCCCTAGTCAGAACCATGCACTAAAAATTATAATGCATGCATGCATTTTCATACTTTTAAATATTCAATTGTCACACCACAGGACCATTTACAATGAATGCAAAAACATAATTAAAATGGTGCAAAAAGACCTAACGAAATCACTTGACAAGCACAGTTTTGCTCCCTGTGTTGAAGTTTTCCCCATCGAAATAGGAATTGTGTTTGGACACTTACTGTACAATAAAAAATAAAAAAGACAATAATTACGTCACAGACGTGAACCATGATTTGCTACTTGCTATTGCTAGTCAATGGCAGGTGTTATTGGGGGGAGGGACATTCTCATTCTAGAGAACATTAGATTGGACAAAAACGATTAGTGTGCAAGATGAGTCTTCAATATTTCTGGTCCGTTTTCCCAGAAGAGGAAGACCGTAAAGTTTAAAGAGATAGTTTACCCAAAAATGAAAATCCTCTCATCATTTATCCCAGATGTGCATGACTTATTTTCTTCTGATGAACACAAATTAAGAATTTTAGAAGAACATTTCAGCTCTGTTGGTCCTCACAATGCAAGTGAATGGTGGCCAGAACGCTGAAGCTCCACAAAGCATATAAAGGCAGCATAAAAGTAATTCATATGACATTCAAACAGATCAATAGTTAAATTATTATTTTTTTTTTGACTATAAATCTACTTTCCAACAGCCCTCCTATGCACGTTCACGTTTACTGATTTGCATTCTTTGTGCGTATCGGCAGCTACTGGGCTGTTGAAAATATTATTTATTTATTCTTTATTTCTCTGTTTTTTTTCTCTCTTTCTCCTCCCTGCCAAGTAGGTGGAGATATGCACGAAGAATGAAAATTGTTAAACAACAGAATAAGAACTCGGCCCTCTTGTGAACCCACATAGGACAGCTGGTGAATTTAGTCAATTTACAGTATAGTAAAAAAGGTTTTAAATATTGATCTGTTTCTCACCCACACCTATCACATCACTTCTAAAGACATGGATTCAACCACTGGAGTTGTACAGATAACTTTTATGCTGCCTTTATATGATTTTTGGATGTTCAAAGTTCTGGCTACCATTCATTTGCATTGCACTGACCTACAGAGCTGAGAAATGTTTCAAAAAATCTTTGTGTTCAGCAGAAGAAAGAAAGTCATGCACATTTGGGATATCATGAGGGTGAGTGAATGATGAGAGATTTTCATTTTTGGGTGAAATATCCCTTAATGCATATAGCTAAAAAGTACATCTAGTCAAGAGTACACAAGCACAAAGATGACCTCAAAGCTAACAGACATGAACTAAAAGCCACAACTCAAATTATGATTTCTTGGGGTCTTTAAAATAATGATGACAACTCCCAGCACCTAAAATACAACTCTGCATTAAACAAACATAAACATTTTAAAGTAATATCTTGATGATGATGATGATAAATGATGGCAGAGATATATGAACGAGAGCAGGTGAGCGTGAAAGCTAATGTAAGGTGACAGAGAGACAGCAGAAGGCATTGAAGTGGACTAATTCAGTTAACTGGATGGGATGCTCACCAAAAGAGACAGTCAGAGGTCAAAAAAGACAGATCTGTGTTTTCACCTACTTGCTACTTTAATACATTTACAAATGTGAGAGATATGAATGAGACACCAGAGGAGGAGGGAGATAGAAAGAGAGAGAGAAAGAAAGGAGGAATCAAGGAAGCATGAAAGGAGACTAGATTAAAAAGACTTCAAAGAATGTAATAACTACTCAGTCAAAACAATAATAGCTGAGACAGAAGTTAACTGGAAACAGAGCGTAGTAGTGTTTGGATGTTGAATGGATCATTCAATGACTAAGTGTGATCATGTGAGCTTTGTGTCTGCTGTGGGGGAGTGGTAGTGAACGTGCTTGATCATTCAATCTTCACTCTCTCCAAAACTTTCCAGTTCTCGTTTCACTAAAATTAATCACAATTTCTTTTTTTATTTTAAAAAGCAAAAAAAAAAAAAAAAATACTGCTATTGTGATGGCGCAATGATTCTTGGCCAGAATTCCTCTCTTCATATCTACATTTACATGTATCCATTTAGAAGATGCTTGTATCTAAAGTGACATACTAATGAGTAATACAAGTGTGATTGCTCAAAGTGAAGGCAACAAGACAATACGATACACTAACATCCTAAATTTCTACTCACAACTAAAATAGAATGTACTGTAGATATGATATCTAGATCAACATCAGAATGGATTTAATTATCCAATAAAAACAACATCTGATGTAGATTACAAAGACATACATATTTTTAAATAACAAGTATCTATGAAACCATGCACAATAAAACGTGAAAAAGAACATCAACATCTACATTCAAGAATGTGTCTGTCAAAATATGTCAAATGACTGGAATCACAAATAAATGAATAAGCGATTATCAGAGAAGAATATAGAGACTGTCTGCAATCCAAAAGCTGAGAGCAATCAATTGAATAGAGAAGTCAAGCTGACATGGAAGGAGGGAAGTGCATGAATGGAAGAGTGATTTAGTCAAATTGAGCATGAAAATAAGAGCAGAAAAGAATGCAGGCACATATGAAGCATCTCCACCAGCTCACTGATCTTTCCTCAAACGCAGGGGGGAAGACAGGTTAGAGAAGAGGAAGATGGACAGATAGATATGGACAGGAAGAGACCACATCGAGTAAGAAGGCAAAAAAGAGATAAATGAAAACAAGATAAAATTCACTTTACACTGCACATGCGATGCTACAAAGCGTCATCTCTTCCATGTGAATCTGAATTTTTATCCTAAACAGCTGTGACCACAACTGGATATTTTGTTAATTGCTTATCAATCAATAATCAATTTCTGCAGCATTATTTGGTTCAAAATCTTGCTCCAAATAACTGTATACTACACATGGAATATGTTCTGATTGGCTGTTATTGTCGCATTTTCACTTTCAGTGCGGACAGACAATTAGCTAATCGCTGGAATCTTATTGCATTATGACACTGTGGCAGGCTTCAGATCAAATGAAGAGCTAATGAACAAGTTTATGATCCCAAATTTTCTCAAATCCACTCATACTTTAGTATATTTGTTGTCAGTACCATTTTATCAGCTTGAATCCAAAACATTCTCCAAAAAAAAAAAAAAAAAAAGCAGAATAAATCAGACAAAATAATATCACATCCAAGGCCACGTCCACACTAATTCGTTTAATTTAAAACCTCTGTTTTCAGTTTCCTAACATCGTTTTCCAAAGTATGCATTTCTGCAGAGCGTTTTCAGAAGTCTCTGTTTTCACTGAAGGAAAACGCTGTTCTATTGTGGATGAGAGGTGTAAATGTAGCAAAATCCATGTGTTTTCAAACTGATTAGCGTTATCGTGGCCCATGTCTGACCATAGAGTAAACAAACTTCTGCCTGCATTCTTGTCAATGGAGGGTTGTCAGTTTTGATAAATTCTACCTTATTTGAACTTGACATTACACCTAAACATTCTTTGGACTGACACACCAAGGTGCTGCACACTGTTCAAGTTATTCTCTGAGAAATAAAATGCAGCAAACTCAAGTTTAAGCTAACATTATTTTTTAAAATAGCATTTTTGGGGGCCTGGGTAGCTCAGCAAGTAAAGATGCTGACTACCACACCTAAAGTCACAAGTTCGAATCCAGGACGTGCTGAGTGACTCCAGTCAGGCTTCCTTAGCAACCAATTTGCCCAGTTGCTAGGATGGGTAGAGGCACGTTGGGTTAACCTCCTCGTGGTCGCTATAACGTGGATCGCTCTCGGTGGGGCGTGTGGCGAGTTGTGCATGGATGCCATGGAGAATAGCGTGAAGCCTCAACATGCGCTAGGTCTCCGCCGTAACGCGCTCAACAAGCCATGTGATAAGATGCGTGGATTGACGGTCTCAGATGCGGAGGCAACTGAGATTCTTCCTCCGCCACCCGGATTGAGGTGAGTCACTACGCCACCACGAGGACTTAGAGCACATTGGGAATTGGGCATTCCAAATTGGGGAGAAAATAAATAAAATAAAATAGCATTTTTATTGTCGATGCACTTGCAAGATGTTAAATCTACTGTTAGCATTTGTGTTCATCCAAGTAACAACTTGCTTCAGCAATTTATCTTGTCGTAAACATTTAGTCACCACTGAAAACTCTGTACCATTCAAACCACATTACACATTTTTAACCAGTGGTTTCCAAGTAATCAAACTACGAATTACGCCTGTCCTGATTATTAAATAACAATCATATTGCACTTTTTGATCTTTGAATATTGTGCAATTCACAATCACATTTTACTGTCCAACTACGGGAATTTTAAGTAGGGATGTGGATGGATAGTTGACATTCGGTATCGCTCGACGCGCCACTATTCAAATACCAAAATCACTATCCGGTTTTTCTATACATGCACTAGAGGTCTTCAACCCCAGCCGAACTCAATGAGTTCTGACAAAACATCTGGTTTTGGTGAGTTTTTCAAGTATAGGGTGAGATAGGGGCTGTTCAAACATGCTTTTCTGTGCGTCTGTACTGTTAATGCGCACTGTACGGGCATCTTTGACTGTTGAGCTGAATCTCACTGTTTTCTCTTTCAGTGTCTCGTGCAAGATCGCCACATTTTTAGACACCAAGTAAAGTTAAAAAGAACTTTAATTTTTATAAACGCCTTTTATAAAAACCTGCGTCGTTTCATTTGTTGCGCTGTGCTGTGAAAAGCAATTAATCAACGTTTCTTCAATAATCAGAGAATCCATTTGTGAGAAGGAAGACATTTCATGTGACTGTTGCACCATTAAACATGATTCCAGGTTGTTTTTCACCAAGGAAAGTTACAGCGCTTTATAAACGGTTAGACAGTGTTTTTTTCCCCTTTTGCTCTAATGTGCATATTTACATACAATAGCTAGACAAGTTCAATGCCATTTGCCATTTTAAACTGTTTAAAAATCAAAGCACCCTTGAAGAGGCTATTTAACCACAGCAGTGCAACTCCATGCACATGACAATGATGCTAGCATTTGCTGCCTCAATGTCAGCCCGCCTGGGCAGAGTGCATACTACATGTAGTAACTGTTTGATTAATTTTGTAAGAGTTTAATGAGATATTATCATTTGAATCGCATCACATAAAGCATAACATAAAAATCACATCACATCAAACATCACATAAAACATAACATCACATCACAAAACATCACAAAAATTACATAACATAATCAGGTTTGCTGGATTCTAAAAACAACAGTGGAAATGTAAAATGGACCAAGACTAAAGTTGACCAAAAAGATAGACATATTTTAATATTTGGAAATATTTTGATATTTAAAATATATTTTTTTCATGTCATTTTACCCCTTTGCAATATTTTACAAGTTTTTAAAGACCTAAAGGAAATCATGCATACTTGTTTTGTTATATTATTTGATATGAAGTTAAGTATGAATAAATGACTTGACTTGTTTGAAGCACACATACCTTAAAAATTATGACAATTTGTATGACAATTAATTGTTATAAATCGCGAAAGCCCTACAACAGACAATTAATCGTCATAATTGCAATTATTTGTTTGACAATTAACTGTCAGCCAAATTTTATAATCGTGACAGCCCTACTAAAGAGATGCTTTATTTTATCAATTTAATGTGTCTTAAAATATACATGGAGATAATATGAAATGGTGTAGACACAAGAGCAATGCAAACATGATTGTTTACTCTTTACTCATAACAATTTTCTTGCTCTAATTTTAAGGAGCTCTATGTAACATGTTTGTGATGTATTTTTGCATCTCTTTAATAAAAGTTATTAAATTACTGCTTTCACAGGTATGCATTCTGCCACGTGAAACCATACATCTTTCATCCAATCGAAACCCATAAAAAAAAAAAAAAATTGTTTTGTTATCCCTGGAAATCATCTAAAACCTTAGTAGGATTGTTTAGTTTAAGCAATTCTTAAACATTTAAATCAACAATAATTCTGCTCTGTGGTCACTGCCATTGATAACGTAGAAAACGTTTATGTTCACTACAGTTAAAGCCCTCTGCTCAAGGACGGATTAAGACCTGAGAGGCTCATGGGCCGGTACACTGTGGAGGCCCCCCCATGATGTGACTACGTTCACCTTTATGCGCTACAGGACGCTTGGCAGATTTGGTTTGATTTTTCAAATATGGAAGTTTGTAACAATGTCTGACACGGCCAATTATATGTACTTTTTCATCATGAACCGATTCAAAATCATGTGTTATTAATAGGGTTGTGCACAGTATTCAAATATCAAAATCACTTTTCGGTTATTCTGCACCTGTATAGAGTTCTTCAACCCGATCTGTGTCCGACGGTACACGACAAACCTACAGGTTTTGGGCCAGTTTTTCAAAGTAGGCTATAGGGCGAGTTACGGACTGTTCACACGTGCGTCTGCGCTGTTTTTAAATTGTCTTTTATGTAAACGCGCACTGGAAGGACGTCTTTGATCATTGTGCTGCGCCACAACTTAGGACCGTCGCATTTTTTTAGACACTACATTAAGTTTAAAAGAACTTTAATATTTATTAATGCATCTCGAAACACCTGTGTTCTGTTTCACCATTTGTTGCATTGCATCAAGCTTTTTCAGCACTGGTGTCACAAATCAACATTCTGATGATGTTTAGGTTGCAAAGAGGACTTAATGTGACTGTTACACATCATTCAAGATAGTTTTTCTCCTGGCAAAGTTTCAGCGCTTGTTAAACAGTGAGCCAATGTTTTTTCCCCCTTTTGCTCTGGTGTGCAGACAACAATTACACAAGTTAAATGCTGAATCATTTAAAAGTCAAAGCATCCCGAAGAAGTCCTGTAATCCATAGCATTTGCTGCCTCATGGAAAGTGAACCTGCCCCGGGCAGAATTTGCATTTTCCATTGATTAAGAACAGGCCTACTATGTTGAAGGCAATGACAGAGATTATTTTTGTTCGACTTTAATGTGATTTTATCATTTGAAGATCTATGTATTGTGCTATTTAGGCTCATAGCTCACTGTGCACTTTATTCTCTGCTGTAGTCCAACACGCATTCGGCCGAACAAATGCTATTTCACATAAGGCTGACATTTATGTGGATTTATAATAAATGTCTCAAAATAAATAAATAAATAAATTGATTTAGAGCTTGGGGCCCTTTGGGTTTAGAGGCCCCTGGGCAATGGCCCAATCGGCCCAGTGGTTAATTCGTCCCTGCCTCTGCTGCATGAACGTGGAAGTGTGAAAAAAGCATATTATCCTCAATTAGGATATAGGGTAGTAAACAGAAACAAACAGTTCTTTGAAAACAAACAAAATATCACATTGGGTATAAAAACCTCTTTTTCTTAAATGTCACTGAAATTAATTTCAAAAGGACATGCCAGATGCATGATGATTGACAATCTTCAAATCAAACTAGTGAGGGAGCATTTCTCAGAAAACAAATATTTCCCTAAATGATGATGATGTTATAGATTGAAAATGTGTGGAATGGGGGAAATGTGAAAGCGATAAAGCCACAGAATGACACCAAGTGAAACAAAAAACAGATATAATCAGCTGCATTAAAGGCTGGTGCCAATCAATCATATAACAATGTTCAACAAGACAAGCAGGAAATGAAGCTGTCACATAAAACCAGACAGCGCTGAATCTTTATAAATGATCATTTTGATCTTGATCTATGTGTGAACTTTGCCGTTTTAGGAGTTCACATTTTTCAAACAATGCCCAATATTACCAGCCTTTGGGCTATACAATGTCAATTTACTGATCGGGCGGCCAACTAACCTTTATTTTGTGGCCCCCAAAAAGTCAAGTGAGAATTAGGTAGTGGGCTATTTGCGTCTAATGAAATAGAATTCAACTGACAATGTGAGTTCATATGACTGTTTATATCCCTGAGCTGAGGAGTGTGAACACTTGAGACTGTAAGGACATTTTCTGACTAAACCAACCACAAAAAGGTCCTTGACCGCAGTATAAAACCACATCCTGCTTCCTAAAATGATACCTAAACAATGCAAGTTTTCTGACTGATATCACTCAGATTGCAACCATGATAACGAATGATGGGGCTGCATTTGAAGAAATAATAATAATAATATGAATAATTGTACATTAACTTACTCATAAGTTTACATACCCCTTGCAGAATGTGAAAGTAGTTTAGAAAGTTTTTCTTTTTTAATTAGAGATTTTAAGAATTGTTTTATTTAATTGTGTATATAAAGGAAAAATAAATAGAAATTTGCAGTTACAGGTATTACTAATACGGAAATATACAGTATGTTATGTCAATTGTCAAAAAGCTTCATCAAATTTTTTATTTTTTTAAAAAAAATTTTTACTGGCACATAAATTCATCAAATTGTACGCCCCCAAAAGTTAATCAGACACTGAAATGTCCATAGTTTGTGATGAAATACACAACTGTGCTAGGAAACTTGTTTGAACTTGAGGAAAAAGGACTTCATAATCCACTAAAAATGATAATGTGACCAGGTTAAAAACAATTGCAAAATTGTGGTTAGTTCTGAGAAAAGGTCTAGTATCATTTGTTTGTGGATGCCAGTGTGTTTGATATTTAGGTTGATCAGTATGCCTGATGTAACCACAACTTACAAAAGACAGTTGTTCCAACAGATCAGATCTACTTTATTGTAGAAAGTCTACTAACAACCTCTGGAAATTATTGTAAGCTAAGTTTCTGCAAAAAAAGGTTCAAAAGACTGTTTGAAACCAGCAATTTTGAGAATTGCTTGGCCCACCACTATCTTTATTTCTTCATTAAACCATACACCCAGACGTGCTGCTGTGAACAGGCACTTCAGTTGGCTTCTTTTTTTTCTCTCAAAAAGGGTTTTTACCACATATAGAAACTTAACACTCCAATGTATATACAATCATTGAGATTCTGGTATCTTTATTTATTTTTTTTTTTTTAAGTTCACCACATTTTTGAGGCTCAAGTTCAGTTTGTGACTTTTAATATGTATTCTGAGCTTCTTGCTCTGATTTTAAAATCTTGCTTCTTGCCTACAAGGCCTTAAATAATCTTACTCCTTCATATCTCTCTGATCTTTTTCATATCTATACACCTACACGTACCCTCAGATCTTCCTTGTCAACTCTTCTTGTTATACCATGTAGACCTATGGGGTCTAGAGCCTTTAGTTATACTGCCCCTCACTTATAGAATTCCCTTCCTCTGGATATTCGTAACAGTGATCGTACTTTTAAAACTCACCTATTTAAGCAGGCATTTTTATGACTGTGCATGCACTGAGTTCATACTTTGTATCTTCCAGTGTCTTATCGTATATCATAGTATTGTTTGCTTAATGTTGTTATTGTTGATGCATTCAAGGATGACTTTTTTGTGGTCTGTTTGTAAGGTGACCTTGAGTGTCGTGAAAGGTGCCTATAAATAAAATGTATTATTATTAATTGGCTCTAACGGGATACATTATATCTGTTTTTTTGGTAAGATGGTTTGGTAAGAAAGCAACAGCAAAGAACATCTAGACTAGAATAATAATGTGACGGCTGATCCCACATGACTTATTCTCTACTACACTTTGAGAGCTAGATAAATAACACCAAGTGTAGCACTGTCAGCTCCTACAAAAATCTATAGAGCTGGTGAGCAGTGAAGTATGGATGGATGAAATCCACTCTTACCTGTTTCATGTAGGCATAACACATGGTCTCAGCAACACGCTTTCCTTCATCATAGCAGGCCCGTGGACCAATAGGGTTCACATGGCCCCAGTAGTCCTCATTCTGGGGGTGCACCTCTGGGTCTAGTTGAAGACACAGACACACACACATCTAAAACACAATTCCCCTACAGACTACCTTAAAAACACATATTGCAAGTTCCACTGAAACATTCTATTGTAACTAAAAAGGACAATGGTCCTTAAAGGCATAAATTAGCCACACACACACAAAAAAAAAAAAAAAAAAAAAAAAAAAAAAAAAATAGGATAATCACCAACCACTATGCTTTTTCTTTTCCTGTGGAACACAAACAAGGTTTTTGCCATCACGTCTAAGCAGCCTTTTTCCATGAAATGATTGCGAGAAGGAACTATTTTCCAAGTCTTCTAAAGTCATACATCTTTTGTGTGAGAAAATGACATTTAAATGGTTACTGAATACAATTCTTGCCTTCTGCTTATTCAAATCTAGCGCATTTTTCATACACTAATCTTCAGTTGCACACAGACAAAAGTACAGCACACAACCAAATTCCATTGATTCTTTGCACATTGATGACATCAATGTGACAGATTTGAATGGGCTTGAATTGAAAATGCGTTTGTTTCTCACTCAAAGCTATCACTTGGCCATGGCTTTTTATAGCAAATTCACATGTCATATGAACTACATTTATGTTGTCCTTATTGGAGCTTGACTGTCCTAGTTCCAGTTCAATTTAATTAGAAAATCGCACCGACATTCTGCTTCTCCTTTGTGCTCCATGGAAGAAAGAAAATCATACAGGTTCGTAAAAACATGAGCGTATTCAAATTTTTGGGTGAACTAACCCTTTTAAAACAAATTATGTAAGCATTACATAACCACTGTTTATAATGACTTTATGCATTCCTATGGCCATAGAACTATAAACAGTAAAACAAACAATGCAGAGACAGTGAACTATGAGAAGAAAAAAAAATTCACACTAGGTCAGCCATTATGGAGGCAAGAATTTAGGTTTTTTTCTGTTGAATCCCAAGGACTAAGTGCCATTCTGTTTTTGTTTTTTTTATGTCAACTGACAATGACAGGGCTCGTGCGAGACTCTTAAACACAGCCAGACACAGGACAATGGTCAAAAACATCCATCTAGCAAGTTTACATAGGAAAAAATATTGAAAAACAGCCAAGATGGACACAAGAACACTTTCGGTGTGAACGGCTCCAAACATGATCTGTTACGACTAGGTCCCTTCCAGTACTACTGTAGACACATATAAATTGCTCTGCCAGGTTTATGCGCCTGCTGAATCATTTTTGGAACATAGCGTGCAAATATAAACTACTAAACTGCCAACAAGAAAAACTACTAAAAAACAAACAAAAAAAAGTTATTCTCATTTACCACAGCTGTGACTTAACTGAACTGAGTTTGAGTCGGTGCAATCAAATTAGAAAGGCAAACATTTGCATGGAAAATGATTATTTACTATACATCATATTAAAAGTCAAATTTGTATCATTAATGTTCTAATAATGCACATTGAACGGTGCCACTGCTGATTTTCTGCATTTAAGCAGCATTGTACTTCAAAAACGTAATTACTTTACATTTATGTAATTATTTTTCTTCAGATTAACCAAGTCATGCAGCTGATCTCCCAAGGAACAGCAATATGACACACTCATCAAATCCCAGCTGTGAGCACTCAAGTGAGGACAATTTTATCCACAAGTGTGCTGAAATTTTCATTGGATGCTCAAATCCATGAGGTTATAACTGATCAAATTATTAAAAGCTGTAAAATCGTTTAAAATAATAATGGGGAAAATGTGTTTTCCTTGATTGCATAAACCTATTAGAGGAGATAAAAATGTAATATTTAACTCAGACACTGTATAAACAGAGCGATTATAAGCATGGTTGATGCAGCAAACAACTGTTATACAATTTTGTTCACTTCTTCAGTCAGGTGGGAGAAAATGATTTTGCTTTAATGGTTATGGTAAGCAGGTCAGAGCAGTTGAATTGATCTGTACATTTGAATTTAGAACTCTCAATTAGCTCTATACATGTAGAATGGAATAAGAGTTACGAATGCTTCTCCTTGACGAGAACATACTGTCCTAACCACTGCAAAAGTGGCTTATTCAGCAATGTTCTTGGCTTTTTAAGTATTAAGTCAAAAGGCAGATTTTGAAGGCTGGAGCAAAGGTTAAGGTGACAGCAGGATCAATTTCTCTACAGATGAACTGATGCTATTGTCAATCTCTTGTAAAAATGTTTTCAGTGAAAAATAAGTCTCTCTCCTGAATGAATGACATGTGCCCGGCTAAAAGATCCTGAAGAGAAGAGCAATGAGGGGCTGTCAAAGTACATGTGCATGGTGGTAGAAAATGAGCTTCAAAGATGATGGCTGAGAAAAAAAAAAACAATGCATGCAGAGTCTTTGGATTCACAGTGTTGCCCAATGGTTTAACATCAGAGAGCCCTCTGATCTCATCTGCACACCCCCTGAGTCTCTGGCAGCCAACCAAACCTTGACTGAGCATAACTAATAACTGGTAAGTTGGCCAGCTTCATTTCCCTGTCAGTGCATTTATGGATGGAGATCTGTGCACATTCCCAATTGAGCTGATTATCCAACCATCAAAATCCAAAAGATCAATTGCGGCCCCCTCTCAGTCAGAGTAACAGAAATAAATAACCTCTCCTCAAAGGGATGTGGGCTAGGTGCGGGTGAGACCGGTTATGTTGCTTTGTAGCATGCAAAACCACAGTATGTCTCCAGAGATTTTCTGGTGCAAACAGGTTTGTTGTTTCAGACACTGACCATGCATGCGCTAAACATACAGCCATGACCTCTCAGCAGTGCAATGAATGTTTAATGAATGGCATTTCAAGTCGTTTCTTGTGGCTAAGGCCATTTGTTTGTATATCAATGGATACAGAGGTGAGAAAAATATTACATGGTTTGTTTTTTTAAACATATAGGGATACGTTTAAACATATAATAGATATATGGATTTGATATGTTGACAAATAGCAAAAAAAATAAATAAAAAAAAATAGAATCGGTCTCACTAACTCTCAAACTACTTATGTTTGTATACATATATTATATTTTGACAATCAGAAGAAACATCTCCAGGAGGTCAGAAGTAAGAAATATGACTTCTTGGAGATGATCCTCCTGATTGTCCATTAGGCTAATTTTTTTTTTAATTATGGCCTTGGCTACTGACTTTGCTAAAATCTTTTGTTTTGTTTGTTATTGATTGTTTTGGATAATTTTTGGTAACGTAAGATCTACTTTACTTCAAGCATGTGTTTTTCCCCCAAATATTATGTAAAGCATTGTGGCCATAAAGCTTTACCTTTTTAGAAGGCTGACAAATGCACTCTGACACTGATAGAGGCACCACTTGTCTATAAATACCTTTATTTTATCTAGGGGGTCCTACAAGCCTTTTGATCTAAATATGATGCAGCTATATATCTCAACTGCTAAGCCTAATAAGATCACAGGCCTCTGATGCCTAAGGCAGAGGTCCCCAACCCCCGGGTCGCGACCCATTACTGGGCCATGGAAGAGTTGCTTCCGGGTCACGAGAACGTTCTGGGAAAAATTTTTGTGCAGCACTGATATACGTACTTTGCGAGGCACTATCCAAAATGTACATAAAAGCCGCGATTTCAGAAAACATCGGTTCCACTCTTCCTATAGATGAAGTTACTGTTTACAAACAAATGCTCCACCCTGCCCTTTTCTGGTTCTTTTGGTAGCCCAGAAAAGAACTGCCGTCTATGGGCGCTTCGCTCAAATTGCGCTGAAACTGCCCAAAAAGGTTGAAACATCCCGTTTTCCACAGATTATTGGAGATTAGGGCTTCTTTAAACTTCCACACAGGATTTTACATAAATGATGATAATTCACAGGTCACCATCATTATCACATCTGCTCTATTAGACCGAATTGACCCTCAGCAGCTGTTGGTGGATATTAACTTTTTTACGAAGACATCACGCTAACTCTGATCGCAAACGGCTGTTCTTAATTTCCAAAGTGCTATCACTGTGACAGATATGAGGTCAAATATGATCTAACTAATATATGATCAAGATCACCATATAAGATATAATGGGAGGAACAGATCCCGTCTCCACCGCCGCAGAAGATGGACTACTGTTTGTGAAAAGATAAGTGAATAAAAATAATGCAATACTGTGAAAATTATGTCTTTGCATTTATTTTGAAAGCAGTAAATAATATTTTTCAATCAAAACGGCTGTTATTAAGTTTTGAAATGGAATATGTTCATACTGAAAAATATTGTGGGTTAATAATTTAAACAGTAAAGACACATATTGCATGTGTAGTGGTAGTTTTTATTTTTATAAATCACATTTCTTAGGCTTTAGAAGTGTGTTAAACATGTGAGGATGTGTATTCATCAACCTGTTACATGCCCGACATAATCATACAGGCTAATTAAAACAAGTTCAAACATGTTTTGCTGATATTTCAGAAAAGAACCCACATAATTTCTTCACTGTAAACCATAGATAAACCATTTATAATAACTTTTATTAACATTAAAAGACATTATTACATTCTATAAAGCTTAAAATATTATTAAAACTGCAGCGCTGCCTTTTTCCACCATTGAAATCTGCTGCTTGTAATAACCCGGAAACAGGGTTTCCTGCAGTGTGACATCAGAGTAATTTCATCTATAGCCAGTGTTAACATGAGTGTGAAACTACCGACAGGCCGGTCCACGAGAATGTTTTCAAAACGAAACCAGTCCGTGGTGCAAAACGGTTGAGACCCCTGGTCTAAGGTACTGTCCTCCAAGTAACTTTAAGTCTCTAGTGAGATTATAATAATTTGCCCCTGTTATAGAGCTCCTGATTCCAGAGATGAAAACCTGAATTTGAGACACAGACTTGAGTCGCACAAAAAAAACATTGATTTGAGACTTCATAGACTTGGGAGTCCAAATCAAAGAACTGCGAAGAACACAAGTCTTCATGTCTACACTGAAAACATTTTCTCTGACAACTGCAACATTGTTTAGATACAAGGAGACCTCTCATGCACTTTCTGTTGCTTTTTCCTTGTGAAAATATGCAGTGCTTACTTTTTCTGGGACATCCCTAGAAATAATACATTGAAAAGTATATAAATTTAATTGTCCTGCAACAGGGTTTATAAAACTAAACTGTCATGTATAAAAATGTTTTACCTAAAGACATTTAAACTTGACAAACTCATGACAAAAAACAAAGACTTGACTTAGACTTGGCATTCAAAGACTTGACATGGACTCGTCACAAAAGACTTGACTTGGACTCTGTGTCCATGACTTGAGAATTTCTGCCTAATTCGAATTTAACTTTTCTTTGGCTTTACTTTCTTTGCACATCACTGTAAGCATTAGAATGGAGAGCTTTATGAAAGAGCACATACCTCCATATACTTCTGAAGTGGAGGCAAGGAGTAGGCGAGCTCCGACTCGCTTGGCTAAACCTGTGAATAGAAAGAGACATGAGGAAATCAGTTGGTAAATTGAATCTAACCAGGTAGAGTCTGTTTCATCAATCTACCTGCATCTCCCATTGGGAGAGTCGGACAATAAAACCAGACATCATTCAGAAAAAGCCTGCAAGGTTACAGCAATCTAACCACATCAGGATCAGAATCTCAGCAAAAGAATATTAATGCACAACAATCCTTTCACAGCTCAATGTTTGGATTGAGGATTTAATTTGTCATTATTGCTTTAAGCGTTTTGGCTGGCTGGAACAATATTGAGATAGTCACTCTATTATTGTGGGACGTGCATTGCATGGACAACATAAATGATTATATGCACACTGATGCATTAAGATTCTGTCACACAATCAGCTTGTTAGTGACCAAAGACATCTTTTAACAGCAACAGTGATTAATTCTACACCTAATCCTAAAACATGTGAGAAATTTGCACTTCTGTCAGTCTAGTTCAGATGAAAGCAATTACCAGGCCCAGACAGAATCTGCAATCATTATTGCATTTTCGGTGCTGATTTTGTGGAAAAATATGTGGTAATCTGCGACATCGATTTACACATGTTAAAACTGCTAAACTGAGAAAGTTAAAAGAATGTAAGCAACACAGAGATTGGAAGTGGAATGGAGTGACAGCAATTGTCCCTCCCCATTCAAAGCATTCTGTAATCAATCCACTTAAGCTACACTCTGGGTTTTCCATTCCCCCCTTTCTCCTCAGTCCACTCTCATTAGTGAGAGAACCCTTCTCCAAGAGATCCTGGAGCAAAAGAAAAAACAGGTGTGCTCTGACTTCGAAAAAAAACCTGCTCCTTGCTCGAGGCAAAACTCTCCTTCCATTCCACACCGCTCACATACTCTGATCTGGAACACCGCAAACAGAAGAGCGATCCAAAAAGTGTCCAAGTGCTGTTATACTAAATATCATCACTCTTGGAACACCTTTTGCCAATCATATTAGAGGACTGAAACTAATTGTTGTATAGTACTTAATTAAATGAACAGTTAATGGGCAAGAAATGTGTAAAACTTTATGAATGACAAGCATTAAAATTCTGCAGATAGCTGAAGAATTTCTCTTAAATTCTGTGGGCACAGATTCCGTTTGTAATTGTATGTAATTCCAGAGAGGAAAGGGGAGAGGATTCATTTCATGTCAACACAGAAAAGACAGCTCAGGAAAACTCCATCACCAAACCATCTATATTCTGGTTCTTACAGTTCATCTATTCTATTGTACTTACAGAAAGTGGACGTCTGATTGAAGAGTGCAAAGAAATGGAATAGAGCATGATTGAAAAGGGGCTAACCTTTTCCAATTGACAGCCACAAAATCAAATGGAAATAAATGGTTTTCATCCATGTTGCAATTTCTGGTTTTACTCCCACAGTTCCATTAACGAAGACAGGGGTACCTTTTCAAGTGGTACACAGAACTGTAAAGCCATTTTAGTTTGTTGAAAATATAATTTACTTGTGTATTTAGGATACAAAAAAATGTAATTAGCATTAGCAAGACAAAGAAGGTGTCCATTTTATTTTTCAAATGTTTTATATATATATATACACACATATATAAAAAGAAACGTCCTCTCACTTTCAACTGCTTTTATTTTCAGCAAACTTAACATGTTTAAATATTTGTATGAAGATTCAACAACTAAGACATAAACTGAACAAGTTTCACAGACATGTGACTAACAGAAATGGAATAATGTGTCCCTGAACAAAGGGGGGGTCAAAATCAAAAGTAACAGTCAGTATCTGGTGTGGCCATCAGCTGCATTAATTACTGAAGTGCATCTCCTCCTCATGGACTGCACCAGATTTGCCAGTTCTTGCTGTGAGATGTTACTCCACTCTTCCACCAAGGCACTTGCAAGTTCCCGGACATTTCTGGGGGGAATGGCCCTAGCCCTCACCCTCTAATCCAACAGGTCCCAGACTTACTCAATGGGATTGAGATCTGGGCTCTTCGCTGGCCATGGCAGAACACTGACATTCCTGTTTTGCAGGAAATCATGCACAGAAGGAGCAGTATGGCTGGTGGCATTGTCATGCTGGAGGGTCATGTCAGGATGAGCCTGCAGGAAGGGTACCACATGAGGGAGGAGGATGTCTTCCCTGTAACGCACAGCGTTGAGATTGCCTGCAATGACAACAAGCTCAGTCCGATGATGCTGTGACACACCGCCCCAGACCATGACGGACCCTCCACCTCCAAATCCATCCCGCTCAAAGAGCACAGGCCTCGGTGTAACGCTCATTCGTTCGTAAACACGAGTCCGACCATCACCGCTGGTGAGACAAAACCGCGACTCGTCAGTGAAGAGCACTTTTTGCCAGTCCTGTCTGGCCCATAGGCGACGCAGTTGCCAGTGATGTCTGGTAAGGAACTGCCTTTCAACAAGCCTACAAGCCTTCAGTCCAGCCTCTCTCAGCCTATTGCAGACAGTCTGAGCACTGATGGAGGGATTGTGCGTTCCTGGTGTAACTCGGGCAGCTGTTGTTGCCATCCTGTACCTGTCCCGCAGGTGTGATATTCGGATGTACCGATCCTGTGCAGGTGTTGTTACACGTGGTCTGCCACTGGGAGGACGATCAGCTGTCCTTCCTGTCTCCCTGTAGCGCTGTCTTAAGCGTCTCACATTACGGAGTTTATATATTATTTATTTATATATATATTTATATATATATAAAATCCATCACCATCATTTCTACCACAAAATTCTATTAAACACAATACAGAATTTGAGATGTGGTGGAAATTACACTAGTGGGGATCTTACGAATTTCACAAAAAAAAATTACAATTTAATAAATCTCTTGTGATACATGTACATACACTGTGGACATCTTTTGCAGACAAATAAAAAAAAAGATAGTGTTTGAAAAATGTTTTAACGAGACTTTACTTTCTATATATCCACAATGTTGAAAGTGCCTGATGTTCAAGGAACCCCATCCTATTTTAGTTGCATGGCAAAGCTAATTTAGACACTTTATTTTCCCCATCCATACAAATATCATGTGTGAATTTATTGATATATTGTATTCAGTAACTTAATACAATATTTTAATGTAATAACATGTTTAAGTAACTTCTGACATTATATCAAAGCCAGATTGTTATGGTATAAAGATACTTAAATATGCTGTCAAAACTAAGAGTAAGACTGGTTTGTTGGTGGGCATGTTATGTAGTAATATAGATAGTTGCATCACTGTTCAACTGTCAAGTCAGTGAAAACGCTGGCTGTGAAAATCACAGTGAAATCTCAGATTCCCCGGCCTAGCACCAGCACCATTTTGGTGGAAAATGGGTAAGAGTGTTCCAGTTCTTAAACCGTTGACTCAGTATCCTGACTGTAACAGGATAATGGATGCAGGATGCGAAATATGCTCTTGCTTTGTCCTGCTATGAAAAAGCCTACACTTTTTCTATCACTACAATGTTTTAAAATGTTTTGAAAACACAGAGTCTTTCCACTGCAACACTAAAGTTTAGCTGATCTGTACCCATTTGAGGAATTGTTGACATTACTTACCCAGCATGTTGAGAGTCCCAATGGTATTCGTTTTCAGTGTCTTGATAGGGTTGTACATGTAGTTGGGTGGTGATGCAGGGGAGGCCAAATGATATATCTGGTCAACTGAGGAAAGAATGGAGGGATTTAGAGTGATTTGGAATGTAAGAATTTGAAAATGGAGTGGAAAAACACTGTTAATTGAGGAGGTTTTTTACTAATTATTATTTGTATTGATATTTAGCACCAAGAATGTTTCCAGATTGGACAGAGAAAAACATCCCTTTAAACCAATGTAAGCATCAACCAACTGTGCAATGATTGCAGATACTTAATTGGACCTACAGCTAGTCCAACACAACAGCCTAAATAGACAGTAACCATCTGCCAGTTCATATACCCAACCAAATTTGTCATCTTGCTATTGCAAATGCAAATGATTAGTGCCTGAGGGGGGACTATTATGGCTAAAGATTGTTATCAAACATTTTAATCAGTCCAAGAATCTTCAACTTGTCAACAAAGTTAGCAAACATTGTACTGTTCCAAGAGAAACTTCAGGGCGCTCAAAATGCGACTGGCATTCAGCCAATGGGCTAATGTTTGCAACACAGCCAGGAGTGAAATCCACAGATAAGGGGAGGCGTACTGCAACTCATACAGCATGAAAATATGTCACCCAATAGCATGCATAGACACATGGCAGAAAGGTCATGTTATACAATATCTAACATCCTCATCTCCATCCTTTTATACCCATCCTTCATTTTTGATATGCAGTCTGACATGTAGAATATTAGGGGAAGATGTGAATCAGACGGACATCAAGCATGAAAAAGTCAATATTATGGATGCAGAACAAACAAAAACACTTACACCTCATTCAGCCCTCATTTACCATGCCCAACCGAGATGTGGTATTAGACATTGATAAATAAAAGAAGGTTGAGGAAGGAGATGAGTTGAAAGAGTAGCTGAGGCTGAAAAAGAATGAAAAATCAGAAGAGTGGCTCACAGTAGCTGGCAAAATCCAAGCCTGGGCTATGCATTAGTTGGTATGGAGGCATGGAGCTAGAATCCATTAAAGTCTACCCATAACGTCTCAGCTGAGGATACATAACAGTGAAGACAAGGGCACCAACATACAAGCCAATGCCTACAGCACATCTTGTTGAGTAGCAATCATAGCAGTCTCACAGCAATTCTGTGGACTTTCATCAAAGAGTCTACAGCACATTCCACTTAGCTAGGAAGTGAATGTTAGATGTGTAAAATGACAAATCACAGTTCATTTCTGGGACATTTTAGTGCAGTTAAATCTGAAATTAATGACACCAAAAAAATTGATTGGTTAAGCAATAGCTCCAGAATTGTAATGACTTTACCTTTCCAGCTGCCTGTGATTACTGGAGAAAGATTCTCAAAAATCTATTTACAGAGATTGTACTCACAAAGAGTAATTTTTAGCTAATTAAATAGTTTAGAGCTGAGCAAAACCTGGAAAAAGTGTTATTATAGTTAACGAAAATGATTTTAGTTTTCATTTTCGTTAACTAAAACAAAAATAAAAACTTTATTATTGGAAAAAACTGAAACTAAACTAAAATACTTTTTCATAACTCCAAAACTAACTAAAATAAAATAATTATTTCAAATTCATTTTAGTTTTAGATATTCTAGGGTGAATATGGGCAAAGTGGGACACTTTTGGAAATTTGACTTGATCCAAACGCCACATAACCTAACATTATACCTTTGAAGAAAGCTTAGGATGTCTTGTACCTTAGTCAAAAGCAAAAATGAAGAAAATTTCAATACTGGGAGGTAGAACCTTTGAAGACCCTCTTTTGACCAAATTCCAGATTTATTTTTTAAGCAGTACAGGTAAAGTGGGACAGATGGGAAAAGATTCTCTAAAAAATATCCAAAAAGTATTTGGAATTATTTTTATATTTTCTTATACACTTTTACATTATAACATTGTTAACTTTAACTTTTTTTATAACCTTAACAAGATTTAACTCAAATTTCTGTTATTTTCTTTACCATTGCTTTTCCCACCAGTGGTCATGAAACGAGCTCTTTCAAACATCTCAAAGATTATCAATTTAAAACCTCAAAAAGATAAAGGGATAGTTGACCCAAAAATGAAAATTCTCTCATCATTTACTCACACTCATGCCATCCCAAATGTGTATGACTTACTTTCTTCTGCTGAACACAAATGAAGATTTTTAGAAGAATATTTCAGCTCTGTTGGTCCATACAATGCAATTCAATAGGGTCCAAAATCTTGAAGCTCCAAAAAATCACAAAGGCAGCATAAAAGTAATCCATAAGTGGCTTAATGCATGTCTACTGAAGTAACCTAATCTGTTTTGGGTGAGAACAGACCAAAATGAAACTCCTTTTTCACTGCAAATCTTGCAATTGCAGTCTTAAAAAAATAAAATAAAAATAAAAATCCCTTTATAGTCACTCAACCATATACACAAGTGCAACAGTGGTTGAAAGTCTTGGGTGTAGTTCCAAGCAACATAGCAGTATGACAATTACAATAAACATCTAATTTACACATAACATAATTTACACATCTTGTTACACAACACAATATACAATATAGACATAATAATATACAATATACAGTAAACACAAAATAAGAAGACTGAATACAATAAAAATACACTGTACCCCCCATGTAATCAGTGGAAATAAATATGAAGTGTTGTGTTGACATTCAGCTGTCGGTTGATAGTCAGTTACCAGTGTGTCATTAAGAGAAGTATAACATGTTAGTCCAGTCTGAGGCTAATAAAGTGCGGTGCTGATATATGTATCGTGAGCGATCAAGAGTTCAAAAGTCTGATTGTTTGGGGGAAGAAGCTGCCATGAAGTCGGCTGGTGCGGGTGCTGATGCTGCAATATCGCCTGCCTGATGGTAGCAGTGAGAGCACCCCATGGCTCGGATGGCTGGAGTCTCTGATGATCCTCCGAGCTTTTGTCACGCACACAGTCTAGAGGAATGGTCATGATTTCAAGCTCGATTACACTTACTAGTAGTGTTCGCAGAGTGCTAGATGGCACTGGGAAATATAATCAAGCTTGAAATCATGATTGCCACGGATACTGCTGAAGTCAAGATTTACAGCAAAAAATGACTTAAATATTGATCTGTTTCTCACCCACACCTATCATATCACTTCAGAAGACATGGATTAAACCACTGGAGTCAGATGGGTTACTTTTAGGTTGCATTTATGTGCTTTTTGGAGCTTCAAAGTTCTGTTCACCATTCATTTGCATTGTATGGACCTACAGAGCCGAAATATTCTTCAAAAAAACTTCATCTTCAGAAAGTCAAACACATCTGGGATGGCATGAAGGTGAGTAAAGGATGAGAGAATTTTCATTTTTGGGTGAACTATCCCTTTAATTGTTTACTCCCCAAAGATTAGTTTAGTAATGATTTATAATAATTTAAGGAAATACATGTGGATACAGTGTTGATCAAGCTTAAATGTCCTTTGTCACCCATACTCCCCATATATTATAAATTTAGCAACATTTACAATCCACATTAAACATGAAAATACCACTAGATATACGTAACACAAGACTCCTATGAGAAATGCAATGTTAGACTTTGGCAGCCATTAAATACTAAAACTAAAATAAAAACTAACTAAACTGAAACTACAAAACACTGAGAAAGCGAAAACTAAACTAAAACGAACAGACTAAACTAAAACTAAACTAAATTGTAATGACAAATTGAATATAAAATAGAAATAAAAACTAAATTAAAAATCCAAAACTATAACAACACTGCTTGGAAATCACAATTTTAAAATTCCCTGTTATTCCCAGGTTTTCCCTGACTGTGGATTCATCTCCATGAAATTCACAGCTTCCATAAATCCAACAACACAACTTCTCCCAACTAGTTAACTGCAGCAGCCTGGTAACTTTTGTCAGACTGAGACTAAAAAGCCTGTGTGCTTCCACTCCCAGAGGCGACAAGAAAGTCAAATTGGAACTGATTTCACCAGTAATTGCCATTACAGTGCCCATAATGTACCAAATGTGGGTGTGCTGTCAGAGGCTGAGACCAGATCCAAACTGCCTGCTGATAGACAATTTATTAATTAACATGAACTGGGTTGTTATGCAATCTGTGTGGGGTCTCTTTAGCATTTCCTGTGGCCTACAAAACCTTGACAACATATTAATGTAAAAGACTTGCTAAAATGTTATGTCTGAAGTGTTTTTAATCTAAGTTTTCAATATATGTAAAATTAGAGCTAGGTATAGACAGCCACCTTACAATATGATACATACCGTTTATCACGATTCAACATATCGCAATATACTGATATGTATTTGATTTGATTAAATTCCAATTCATTTGGGTATATTTCTGTTATATTTTCCATTTTGCTTACAGTACTGTGCAAAAGTTTTAGGCACATAAGATGTTTCACAAAAGCATTGTGATGGTTATTTATATCTTCAGCTTTAGTGTGTCAATAGGAAATATAAAATGTTAGACTCCCAAACATTACTTTTGCAAATAGAAAAGATTAGAATAGAAGAACAGGGCGCTCTGCAAGAGATGGCATTGCCCCCACAATACATAAAGAGACAGAAGCAATTGAGACAGCCTAAATAGATAGAAGAACTGTGGCAAATTCTCCAAGAAGCTTGGAACATCCTATCTGCCAACAACCAAGAAAAACTGTGTCCAGGTGTACCTAGGAGAATTGGTGCTGTTTTAAAGGCAAAGGTGGTCACATTGAATATTGATTTAGCTTTTTTATGTTTACTGGACTTTGTATGTCAATTGTTAAATGAAAACTATTTATGGCATTAGTTTTGAAGACATCCTCACTATGCAACATTTTTCAAAAGTGCCTAAAACTTTTACACAGTACAGTGTGTGTGTGTGTGTGTGTGTGTGTATACACACACACACACACACACACACACACACACACACACACACACACACACACACACTTAAGCAATATCACACTCGCAATCGTACTATATGGCCCTAAATCAGCACTGCTGTGATTACCTATGGCCATGTGCCTGCGGCCGAATCACAGCAGTGCTGATGTAGCTTGTTTATGTTTACTGGACTTTGTATGATGTTAATTGTTAAATGAAAACTATTTATAGCATTATTTTTGAAGACATCCTCACTATGCAACATTTTTCACAAGTGCCTAAAACTTTTGCACAATACTGTACATCAGGGAAAAAAAAAATCTCTCTCAGTTAATGCTGTTAATTATACAGGGGACATTCTAACTTGGTGCATTATGATAATTTTCATAATTTTCATCATTCCCATCACTTTGGGTCACATTTTTGCTTGAGAAGAATTTCTAACAGAGCTGAAATACTCTTCTAAAAATCATAATACATGTTCTGCAGAAGGAAGTAAGTCATACACATCTGGGATGGCATGAGGGTGAGTAAACAATGAGAGCATTTTTATTTTTGGGTGAACTATCCCTTCAATATGTGGTACATTTGCAGGAAATTATTGCCAGAAGTTTGCAGCAGTTAATATGTGTTTCACCATGTTTTACTAAGTGATAAATTGTGATGTTTCACATAAAGTTGTGCATATCATATGCCTCACCTTCGATATAGAGAGGCTCCACCACATCATGGTTGATCAGCTCAAAGTTCTCGTGACCAATCCAGTGTTCTACATTGCGTTTGCGGCCAGTGAAGAAATTATCCACCACGGTCACCTCATGACCATCCATCATCAGTTTATCAGTGAGGTGAGAGCCCACGAATCCTGCCCCACCAGTGATCTACCAGAGAAAAGCAGTCATAAGAATCATCTAAATCAAGTGACATCTTCACATATCACAAAAAATGACTTTATTTCCTTACGTTTGCAAAACATTCAAATTAAGCAGTGGTCTCCAAGAGTGTTCAGTTTTCCCGAGGGCTCTGAACATGATGTTGAATCTCAACATGGGTTTAGAATCAAAGCAGGGAGCAATCAGAGCAATTGAGCAGCCTTCCTGCACCCTGCTGTTTCCCACTTCAATTTAATGTAACTCCACTCTCAATTATCTGTGTGTGACGCAGCCTATCGGTAGACTTCCTCTCCAACTATATAGTTACTTCAGTGTAACATACAGCTGCCAAATCCTTACTGATCATGCTTGAATCAGACACTGTAACCTTATAAATGTATGGGGATTTCTACATAATGCTTCACTATTGGTCCAATGAACAAATTTAGTAAGGTGCAAAGGATGTCATGTATCTACGATAGAGAAATGAGTTACAATCATTGTTTTAATGAAAGAGCAGGACTATTAGATTTTAAGACTGCTGTTGAGAAAAGAAATTGACTTCTCACCAAAATCCTCTTTCGATCCTTCTCGGACAAGAATTTTACAGGTGGGTACTTCTGAGTAAAACTGTAAAATAAATGAAAACTTTGAATACCATAGAGTGAAGCACCTTGTTGACTATTAGTCTTCTGTACAGTATGTCTACTTTATAAAGATACTTAAATGTCAGTTGCACATAATAGACACACACAAAAAAGAATAATAATAATAAAGGTGCTGTAAGTTATTTTTTGCTAACTTCAAAAACACACCCTTTCTCCAAAACCCCACCCAGCAAAGACATGTCTGCCAAACCAACGTCACCAAACTTGGACACGCAAAATGATTCAGAGGCAGAGTGCATTTCTGGCTGGAATTTTTTTTGATGAGCATGGGCCGCTCCCCTGACTCTCTTTTGCCATTTACAGAACTTAGGGCTGTCACAGAGATGGGTGTGATTTCTCAGCAAACCTATTTCAGAGACATTGGGACTGATAGGGACATTTTATGCATGGTACTTCAAATTTATACAATTGCTTATAGCAACTTTATATAGTAAACTCAACTAATAGACACAGAAATACCTTCAAGCATCAAAAATAAACTCTGTTCTCATTGCAAAACATACATATCCACTTGTCAATATGACATGAGGAATCAAACTGTCCTTGATCTTTTCACATATAAAAGGTGACTGTACTATAAAAACATACTGTAAGTTTCAGAACTGAAAACTTCCTTCTTAATAGAAAAATAACATTTATTTAAACCAGGCTCCAGAAATGGGCCGTTTGGAATTTGTGGAACTTGTGATCTGCATATGACTGCCTACAGCATGACATCAATGCCTATTTTTCGTCATTGCACCCTTGGCCCCGCCCACTGGTGCTTAGTCAGTCACAGGGGAAGAGGAGAGAAGGCCTGACATGGGAGATTCATCTACAGCAAAGGAGATTTACACAGGACACCTTCATGGGCCTATATGGATTTAAATGTTTTTCTACACTAGATGAACATCTTTGACCATTATCATGCATCTTGCACCACTTCTAAAATTTTGAAATTTATATAGGAGACCTCCATTGTGTTTCATTCAGCTGTGCTGTTTTCTGTTGTTTGGACTGTTTTTGCACCCATCTGTGCTATATTTAATTGTTGGTATTTTGTAAGCATGCACTGTATCGACATCTTTGTTTTGATGCATTTTCTTTTAACTTTTAAAAACGCATCTCATTCAGCTGCAGCCACTGACTGTGAGAAACACATGCCGTTCTGTGTGTAAACAAACACGGAAGATGTGAGATGTCGCTCCTGTGAAGACCAGTGTCTCTGCTTTGGCCTGTTGGCTGAAGCACCCAACATCACCATGGACTGTATAACATTTGCGTTTCAGAACATTTCAGCGTGGAATGTTTTGGGCTCCGATCAGCACGGATTGCTTGTGAACCAGTCACAATATGATTCAAGCTTTGCAAAGGAACTGAAAGATGTGGCAGTTAAACACTACCAGACACGTGAGTAAACGGTTTCATTCACAAATGTTTCAAATGTCATGACTGTTTGATAGTTGCTGTGCTTGAGTGAACATTGTGTTAACCCTGAAATGTAGTTTTATAAATTATAATGTAAAGTTTGTTCATTTTCTTTCGACTGAGTTTCAAATATGGCTGTATTTGAAGGGCTGCACAAAGTTAGCCAATCAGAACAGTGTGTGTTTACATTAAAGTCTTAAAGGGCCAGAGAGCTTTAAACTGAGCTTTCAGACAGAGGGCCAGAGACAGGGTGGAAAAAGATAATATATTATTAAATTATGACTGTTTTCATGCAAAAAAAAATAAAAAATAAAAAATGTACTGATATTATAAGCGGACCTCAGGGAAGGTAATAAAATTATTTACAAAAAAAAAAAAAAAATGACCCCTTTCAAAATCTCAGTCTCTGAGAAACTCAAGAAGAATTGGTTAAAGAACCACAAGCTAAGATACACCTTCCCACAGGTATAACCCCACTCTCCCTGCCTCAACTGATAGCATCTTAAAATTGATTTCTATTGCCCTGTTCGTTCCAAAGAAAACACCTACAGTATTTTCTTAGATTACTCATGGTTTGATCTCATGATCTTTGTTTGCACTCTACCTTCCACAAGCAAAGCCTGGTGTTGTACGGAGTCTATGGAGGATGGGTTAGGCATGTTTCATAAGAAATAAACTGCATTAATTCCTACATCTGACAAATCTGTAGAACCACAGCCCTTCTGGGTCTTTCAAGAAGAATTATTAAAAGTTCAGTTTTAATTCTCTCTGTTTAGTGAGCCTGCTTGTAGCTAGTGTTGCTGATCACTTTACACTGTGCATCAAGTGGCCTGTAAGAAAAAGCATATGACTTAAAGCTGCACTACGTAAGATTATTTTGGTTACAATTAACAAAAGTTCATTATTGAGTGTGTACATAAATTAAAATAAAAGAAAATACATGTTCAAAACCCTGTCCTGGCCTTACCCCGATTCACTACGGAAAGCCTACAATAAATGATTTTAATTTAGAGCTGTTGGGTCGGATTTAGCGCATAATCGCAGGCATACGTCATTCGTCCTTGCGTGTTTATCACGTCTGTAAGCTCAGAAAGGACTGATTGTGTCGCGAGAGTGTCTGATAAGCGGGAAGCAAGTGTGACAGCTGTTCAGCAGAGGCATTACATTGCTCTCCTAATGGATTTTTAACTGTATGGTGAAGTTGTTTACCAGATATAATGCTTGGCTATGGTTTCTGGTAGGGTTATTGAAGCTTATATTGGTTGTCATGCTTTAATGAATTGAACAGTAATCATGTATTTTGCAATGCACTTGCGGTGTGTTTGTAAGTTTTGTTTATTTCCAGTGAAGTTACAGTAACATGTTTACTAATATTCATTAATTCTGAGCCTTTCATAACATTGCCGCAGTTTCAACACACCCTAAGTGTGTTTGCTGCTGTTTTCTTTTTTCTTTACCCCATAATGCACAAGTTGTTGTCACTTTCTATTGCCCTTTTAGTAGATAAATGAAAACCTTTTTTTTGCCTGACGAAGACATAATGGTATAAAGGTTGCAAGCAAGTGTAAGACAATAAAGTAATTTTGGAACAATACATTTATTGTGTGCGGACACTTGCCATTTTTTCCTTTTAGCAGATAGCCTGTTTGAACCGATCTAAAAGCCACTATAGGTACAAGGTAGATCCTCATTAATGTATATTCATTTTTTTTTTCATATGAAACCATCTCTCTATTATAACTTCCAAAGAAATTATTAAACGTGTATTATTGTAATAGTTATTTTGCATATTTCTGCATATTATTTTTGTTCAATAAAGTACATTTCATCATTATTTAGTCCTTGTTTAGCTCTTTTATATTACAGTAGCAATACATACACCTACTACTGAAGTATTACGGTTTACTTGCATCATCAACAGAGACTGTATATTGTATTACAGTAAATAAAGTGTCTTCAATTAAACTCATTTCAGCTTTTACACAAAATTAACTTCTTAAATTGATGTGTAGTTTTTAATTAATGAAGATTGTGTAGTGGATAAAACACTTGAATCATCATATTAAAATTTGTAATTAAGAGTGTTGTTCAGCCTCCTCAAAGTAATTAATATCTGGGTTATACATGTTTAAAAAAATAACATAATATTAACATGAAAATACCACATTATGACACCGATTTTGCTGGTGAAAATCTCTGTTCGCACAGGCTAAGCAGGTAACCTCAAACCATGAGATTCATCTACAGAAGAGCAGTGCCAAATCACAGCTTGTGTAAAATGTTTCTTCACAAGTTGCTTGCAATTTTAGGTTTTAACCACAGATGTCACTAGAGAGCCCAAAGTTCCATTGTGCAGCTTTACTAAACAAGGCCCTCAAGAATCAGAATAGATAAGACAGAATGATTACAGAATTAAACCAACAAGGAAAAGGAATACGATAATGTCAAACAAGGGTGAATTCCATCTGATGGCACACAAATATGCAACAAAAACCAATCATCATCCAAGTCTAAGGGTATTGTCCAAGTCAGCGAATTAATACTTATAATTAATACTATAATGCACTTCATCACAGCCATTGACACACTGGCCTAGCCATAATCTTGTGGTTTGCTGATGTGTATACATTTTAGCACCACTAGTGTCACAAACAGAACTGCAAAAATAACGACTGTTTTCTGACAGGTTTCCCAAACACTTCCCCCCGTCTTCCATTGGTTAACAAACAGGATAGTCCAGCCCCTCTTGCTTATGGTTGAAGCAAAGTTGCGGAGTCAGCATGGGCAGCACTAGAAGTAGACTACTGGGGCTTAAGCCCTGAATGTTTTCAGTTAAGCCCAGAATGTTTTTAACATCTTGTAGTGATGTCAACAGTACCAGTGCTCCAGAATAGAGTTGATACTAAGTATATATTTTTACTATTAAGTATAGGGATAGTTCACTCAAAAATGAAAATTTTCTCATCATTTACTCACCCTCATGCCATCTCAGAAGTTTGAGTTTCTTTCTTCAACAGAACGCATTTGAAGAAAAATAGAAAAATATTTTAGCTCAGTAGGTCCTTAAAATGTAAGTGAATGGTGTTCGGACTTTGAAGCTCCAAAAAGAACAGACAGTCAGAATAAACGTCATCCATACGACTCCATCAGTAAAATTAATGTCTTCTAAAGCGACATGATCGCTTTTGGTGTGAAAAAGATCAATATTTACGAAATGTTTAACTATAAACCATCGATTCCGTTCAGCAGCAGTATGTACATTCACGTCACGAGAGGGCAGAGTTCACTCGATTTTTCATTTTTGGGTGAACTAACCCTTTAAGACACTATGGTATGAACCTTGCAAACTCTGGCAAATCTAGCAATTATTTTTCTTCTCATAAGCACATATTTTAGCCAATTTACAGCCTGTTTTCTTCTAAATGAACTTTAAACACCCAACGAATCAATGATGCAAAACTGTCAATTGTATAAAACGTGCGTCAAACTACAGAAAGCTGAAAGGGACAAAAATAGTGTATTTTTTAAATCATGTTATAAAATAGAGTTAAAAGCACTTCTTATCTTTGAGTGTACACTGTACATGAAGCCGAGACAAAAGATGGGACATTTTAATTTTAGATTAAGTAACATTTAATTATTTACTTTATAAATGACACCCCACAGATGTAACATTTATAACTTTTTATAAAGCATATTATATTTCGATATTTCATCAAATGATGGCTACACACATATCCACAAAGGTCTGGGCTAAGCCCTGAATATCCACTGACCCTAGAACCGCTCCTGTGTGTTGGGCTGGTTCGGGATGCTCGAACAAACTAAGTTTTGCACTCCATTTTTTTTTACAACCAATGCACAGTCAGAGTTCAAAATTTTAGTGCAATCAACATAACAATGTTACTGATAATTAAGTCTCTGCACATTAAACTGGGATAATAGATATTTCCCAAAAAAAATTACACACAAGCACAAGGATGGGTGTTCACTAGGGGAAGAAAATCTTCAGTGTCCAAAGGTGTTACTGACCAACTTGAAGTATCAACATAACTAAAGTACCTTGGGCCATGGCTTCATGTCATCTACCCACTCCCTAAACTTTGATGGGTAAGACACCGTCAAAACACGGTCAACGTAACTCTGTAAAGTATTGGCATATGGAGCCACATGCTTTTTTTTTTTTTTACTTAATATGCTGAATATAACATTATCTGCCACAAATATTATGGCAATGCAAGTAAAAACACTGGAGACTGGAAAACAAACAAGCTTCCGTTATGAATCGTGAAACACTTAAGCGTTCAGGAAAAAAGGTCAATACAGAAGGAGTGCAAATCGTTTTTTAAGACCAAAGCACAATGATGGGACAGTTCACCAAAAAATTACAATTCTAGCATCATTTGTGCTCCACGGAAGAACAAATGTATTTTTGGGTGAATATATCTTTAAGCACTGATTATGCCTGTTTGAAGGTGCAAAATGTCCAAAGAGCAGTTTTCATTATAATCATCAAACCGTGTTGTCATTTTGGCCAAAGAGATTTACTTCTAGCAGAAACAAGATTCATTTTCATATTGCTACCATGATACTAGAGCCTGTTTGAGGAGTCTTCTAACACAGGTAATTTACAAGTAGAGTATGTCAGTGCCGGGCTTAGTCTGGCCTCTGGGCCAATCAAAAAACATCAAGTAATCTCTTCTAGCCCAGGCTGGAATGCAGCAATGAGAAGAGGGAAAGACAGCCACATCTGCTGGAGATTTTACACCTCATCAAAAAGTAATTGGGGATGGAGGAAAGATTGTAGTGTGATTCTGACCCTGTTGGTTCTTCACATGCCAATTGAAGCTCCCGGCACATCAGCAATTAACTATGCTTCAGCCCCCCGTCTCATACTCTGTCCAGCCCTGCTCACACATTTCCAGATGCTGAACCCTGTCTGCCTGTTTGAAGACCTGTGGTGCTCTGAGGCAATATTACTGAGTCATTTCTATTTTAGCAATTTCAGGCTGTGAAATGCCCAATGCATATGTAATTTCAATCCAATTTGACTGATTGCTTGTTTATCAGGGCATTCTTTCACACTACCATAATATGTTGTTTGTCAACTGGATTCTAGGTAGGAGATGTAACAATTTGACAATTTCCAAAGTGATTTGTGTGGCCACATTCAATGAATGCAGGAACAGTTGAAGTCATAAGTTTACATACATCTTAGCCAAAAACATTTAAACTAAGTTTTTCCTGACATTTAATCGTAGAAAACATTCCCTGTCTTCTCACAATAAGTTGCTGGAATTTTGGCCCATTCCTCCAGACAGAACTGGTGTAACTGAGTCAGGTTTGTAGGCCTCCTTGCTCGCACACGCTTTTTCAGTTCTGCCCACAAATCTTCTATCGGATTGAGGTCAGGGCTTTGTGATGGCCACTCCAATACCTTCACTTTGTTGTCCTTAAGCCATTTTGCCACAACTTTGGAGGTGTGCTTGGGGTCATTGTCTATTTGGAAGGCCCATTTCTGACCAAGCTTTAACTTCCTGGCTGACGTCTTGAAATATTGCTTCAATAGATCCACATAATTTTCCTTCCTCATGATGCCATCTATTTTGTGAAGTGCACCAGTCCCTCCTGCAGCAAAGCACCCCCACAAAATGATGCTGCCACCCCCATGCTTCACGGTTGGGATGGTGTTCTTCGGCTTGCAAGACTCACCCTTTTTCCTCCAAACATAATGATGGTCATTATGGCCAAACAGTTCAATTTTTGTTCCATCAGACAAGAGGACATTTCTCCTTGTCTCCATGTGCACTTGCAAATAGTCTGGCTTTTTATGGCAGTTTTGGAGCAGTGGCTTCTTCCTTGCCGAGCAGCCTTTCATGTTATGTCGATATAGGACTCGTTTTACTGTGGATATAGATACTTGTCTACCTGTTTCCACCAGCATCTTCAAAGTCCTTTGATGTTGTTCTGGGATTGATTTGCACATTTTGCACCAAACTACGTTCATCTCTAGGAGACAGAATGCATCTCCTTCCTGAGCGGTATGATGGCTGCGTGATCCCATGGTGTTTACACTTGCGTGCTATCATTTGTACAGATGAACGTAGTACTTTCAGGCATTTGGAAACTTCACCCATGTATGAACCAGACTTGTGGAGGTTAACAATTTTTTTTTCTGAGGTCTTGGCTGATTTCTTTTGATTTTCCCATGATGCCAAGGAAAGAGACACTGAGTTTGAAGGTAGGCCTTAAAATACATCCACAGGAACACCTCCAATTCAGTACACCTCCTATCAGAAGCGAATTGGCTAATTGTCTACATTTTCTGGAATTTTCAAAGCTGCTTACAGGCAGAGTTAACTTAGTGTTGGGCCTCATGTATTCAGATAGAAGACAAAGGCAGGCCTAACAGTCATAAAAAACATTCCTCAAGCCCCCTCCTCCTAAGTCAGATGTTGTACTGATAAAAATCGCGCCAAAATCAAACAAAGGGAGTCCAAAACAGACTACAGATCCATGAAGCCTTGCCCACTAAAGGATCGAGCTCTCAACTCCTATTGGATGAGGCACACAACAGAACGTCCCTCAAACATGACATCATCAGGACTTCAAATAATTCTGAAATGCTTCCAAAGTGGCTTCCTGCAACTTCGTTCACCGAATACGGACGTAGCTTTTTGCTGCTCTCTGGTGTAACCTTGTGGCATAAGGAAGTAATGTCCGACTTGAAACTGTAGCCATACAATCTCCATCTCGCTGGACGAGTTGAGTTTACTCTGTGTTCAACCGAACACTCTACCGGATCCGAAGGAGACCGCCGAGCAATTCGCATCTTCATCCGTTGGCCTAGAGAAGTGAAGAGATTTAAGATTTCTCTTCCATCTTCAATCAAGTCGACATTTCTGAGTTCTCCGCCAGCCCTCTGAGAATCAACAGCCGTACCGGCCGCCGACAGCGCGAGGAAACGGCTCTCGTCATCACACGAGCCTCAAGAAACCGGGTCAGAGTTAAAGGACGGAGGAAAACACATTCTACCTGTGTCCTCATGCGATTCAAGTAAGAGGTTTACGTCTGGGCAGAGATAGAATATTATAGTGTGTTATTCTTGTGTTTCAAGGTTTTTGCTTGTACAGTTTACGGACCGCCATGTCCGCTCATTATTAATACTCAGGGTATTAATTATCACAAATTTGTTTTGCTGTATTGTAGTCCAACCAAATTGGACTGTTGTGCATTTTCGCCATCGCGGGTGAGACAGCAACTGAGTTCATCCATTAAAGAGTCAAATAACAAGGGACTTTTACGAGCCCCGCTCGTAAAACCACGTCTCTGAGTGATGAACACGGCTGCTTTATCTCCAGCTATCGCGAAATCAGCTTTCGGGCTGTCACTTAATCATCTCTCTCTCTCTCTCACTAACCACACTGACACACACACACACCTTATGTGTTATAGGATTATTTTTATTTCCATATCTAATCATATCACTGTTTAGTTTGTAGTTGTAAGTTGGAAGTTTATTGACTTCATTGTATTAATTATTAATTGATATTACTGCATAAATAAACTTTGTTTATATTACAAAGAGAAGTGTTTTGGTTTGTTTTGCATACGCCTGTGTCGTGCTGACGGGATGTCAGTGCTCGGATTCAAACCTTCATTCATTGTTTTTTTATTCGAAAATCGATATTCTTCGGATGTCGATTTTCCTAAGAAAACAATCTAATATTGAGACTGTTTTAATATTCGGTTATTAGTCCCTGATTCCAGGGTGGTGCCCCGTCAATGTTAATCCTTATTAATATTCTATTGATTTTTGATCATTGATAATTATCTTTGATTGAATTTGAATGTTCAATAAGCTAGTGTTAATTTTAATTAATGTTTCATCGACGTTAACAATTAACGATTATCTTTGATAACTGTTGATTTAAAGGATTTAAAAAAGCTAACATTGATTCTCATCAATGTTCTATTGATTTTAATAATTAATAATTATCTTTGATAATTATTAATTATTGCTAATAACCAAACTTGCTCCTAAACGTAGCACACTACATTTACTGGAGTCCCATATGAGGTTATAATGAGTTAGATCCAATTAATTAATTTAAATATTGATTAATAATAATAATTGATTAATAATTGATTAATAATTAATTATTTCTGATAGTAACACTGATCTCAACAACCAGTAAAGCCCTACATTAGTGTATGTAAACTTCTGGCCCACTGGAATTGTGATATAGTCAATTAAAAGTGAAACAATCTGTTGGTAAACAATTGTTGGAAAAATTGCTCTTGTCATGCACAAAGTAGATGTCCTAAATGACTTGCCAAAACTAGTTTGCTAATATTAAATCTGTGGAGTGGTTAAAAAATTAGTTTTAATGACTTCAACCTAAGTGTATGTAAACTTCTGACTTCAACTGTACATGCTGTAAATAATACAGATTGGTAGATGGATAGTTTGACACCTAGTTTCAACATTAACATTTTAGATAAAATGTATAGACCAATTAGATGATGCCAATATATTTAAATAGTTTATTTATTTAATGTTTTTAATCCATATTGTTCATTTTGATACACTTCTTCATTTCACTGCTCAGGGTGAGTCACACCACAATATCCACATTTTACTTTAAAGTGCTACTGCTAAATAAAATAAACTATCTGAATAGATTTTATGTGAGGACAAAATATGTGGTCTTTGCTGTCCAGCCAAATGAGACCAAAAAAAGAGAGAGACAAGGCCAGTCACCCAGTCCTCACTGAAAAATAAATTCGCTGACAACGTGATAATCCCAACACGAAGTGGAGGGGTCATGTATCATGGGTATGGGTGGTCAATTTGGGATAATGACCAGCTGACTGTACATGAGCCAGTTTACATCACGGCTGCTTACCAATACATAAATATATAAATAAATATATTGACATGAAATATTGATTTGAGTTAAAGTTATTTTATTAGGGGTGTGAATCTTTGGGTTGAAAGCTAATTTAATCAATTCACAATTTACAGGTTTTTCGACTTGATTCAAAACTATTTCAATTGGTTACACAATGAAAATTGATTCAATTAACGATTTGATTCTGTATTTTTTAAAGTGCATTTATAAGATTCTTTAAAAGGTGCAATATGTAAAAAGTTTCATGTAATAATCGCCTTTTTTTTGCCAATGTGTGAACGACTTGTAACGCATCTTAAATAAATGAGCCCTTCCCGGACTTCCTAGGTTGCCTATTAAAGCCTGTAGACTGATTTTCTTGCGAAGGGAGAGGGTCGCTTTTGCCGGGAAAATCCAAAGGATGTGACGTTTATGTGCGCTACCGAGAGCCTTACCTCAGTGCTTCTCTTCCGCTATTAAACAGCATCAACAAACTGCAACACTAGGTAACGTTATCTTAGTGATTGAATCTAGCAAACGTCCAGCTCCCAGCACAACACCGACTCCTACACAAACAAAAATAAATAATTATATACATCTCTACTGAATCCCATCTGGCTAAGCGGGAACGTGATTGAGCGAAAACTAGAGTGAACATCGGCAGGGAATTTGATTCCTGGAGGGACCTTTGTTCGGTTTTGGGGATCAAAACCGACCCTGAATTGGCGTTCTTCTTACTGGACAGGTAAGCTTACATAACTGCAAAGCATGTGAAATATAGTGCCATAAGGACTGATCTGTGTAACTTTAGCTAACTTGATCTTGCCTGCTAATGCTGACGAATTGCAAGCTACCTTGCTTCGTAACTTTCAAATAATTTCAACGATCTTCTCTTTATACTAAAAGTCAGGTTAATGTCAATGTTATTCTGTAATTATTCAGCAAGGTAAACTACAATAACACATGAAATGAATGCTAGACAATGTTCAAGATAATGCAAAATGACCCATTCATTAGTGTAACGTAACTTGGTTATACAGAAAATATATACAATTATTATAAAACAATAGCTCATCGTTATATAAAAATGTCAGTTGTTATGGAATCACATCAATACTGAATTGTGTCAACACATTTATAATGTACAGTCTATTTTATAAACAGATACTGACATCATCCACCAAATTTAGATAACAGCTATTGATAAAGCTGACTAGCTAGCTAATGCCGACATTGACTGCATTTATATGATAGCCAATGTATCATGCAAAGAAAAGTGATTACTTCAAACTATATCCACACTTTGTTTTAGCACTGTTCCAGCACTGGAGAGTCAAATATAATATACAGTCTCAAAGTTTGTAGTAAAACAATCATAACCGTGTAAGTTTAATTGTGCTACCTCATCTGTCAGCATGATGCCGGTGAATCACGTTCAGTCTCTTTGTACCTTACACCATTGCGAGCACGAGCAACAAGTAGCTGGCTGCAGTTCACTTAACGGCCACGTTTGTCATTAATAACAAGGGTTTCGGAATCTTACATACTGCACCTTTAAATACTTCCTCTAATGTGTCTAAGGCAAGAAAAATAGGCAAACTACTTAAGATTGTTTATTGCACCAAATGTAGCTTGTAAGAAAACAAATTAAAAACATGTACATACAGGCTACTTGTAATACAACAAAGTGTGCAATGTGCTGATAAAATATTTAAAGGGATCATGAAATGCTCTTTTTTTATAGTTTCATTATATTCCCTGAGGTCCATTGATTATGATAGTAAAGATATATTTTATTTTTTTTTGCCTTAAAACAGTCATAATTTAGTAATATATAATTTAGTCCACCCTGTCTGAGGACCTCTGACTGAACTCTCGGTTTTGGCTGCAGCACCTCTTTTAAAGCCTCAAGCCGTTGCGTCGCATCAACGGATGCGCCCAGTGTAAACAGTGTGTCAGCACTATAAACTATCAAACTGTCATAAAATTTTAAACATTTATGACTGGAACTGTTTACTAACGTTTTTGATCCAGTCCAAGTGTTTTAACTTCCCCATCCCTCAATAACAATTCCTTAGCGAAGCTTGAATCGTTTTATGACTGATTCACAAGCAATCAAGCTGATATGAGTCCACATAACGTGCAATCCACGCTGAAGACACATCCACATGACGCACACACATAGTCCAAAGCACAATGAAGACGCACACATCCAGATTCCAGTATTATCCTGCACTGAAATGCACATCGATGGAAACACATCAAAACTGTCAAACACATCCAACTAGTGTGTGTTTACATACACCAACATTTAAAAATAGTGCAGATGGGTGGTGTTCAGGAATAGTTAGGCCACATTAGGCCTGTTTGTCCTGCTCTCTCACCTCTCTCTCAGAGTACGAAATGAGCCCCAGTGGGCAGGGACAAGGGTGCGATGATGTAAAGTAGGCATTGATGTTGTTGCTGTAGAGGCGGTCATGAATTAATGAGTACCCTTTGTAACATCACAAAATTACAGAAGTAGAGAACGAGGCATTTTGGCAGCATGGTTTCAATAAATTATTTTATTGCACTGGGGATTAAGTTTTAAGTTCTGAAATTCACAGTATGTTTTTATAGTAGAAAGACCTCTTATTTTCAGAAAGGAACATTTTATTCCTCATGACATGACCCCATTTAGAGCTGAGAATTACTTCAAAAGGATTCCATATTTCACTATAAAATTTCTATGATTTTTAAAGATTTTATTAATTTGCATGACTTTTCCAAGGATGGAAAACACAAATTAAACTTAAAATGTTTTAAAACTTATATGTTTTCTGCACTCCAAGTTCCCATCTGAACAATTATACCTGAAAATTGGCACTATATTATCTTACAGAAAAAAGAGCCAAGTAACCCTGAATGTAAGCAATTTATTTCAGTAGTGGGCACGCAATGATTGGAAGCTGTATCAACGCTTTGAGCATGTCTCACTCAAGACAAGTACGCTATTGTGAGCGAGATGTCATAAGCTCATGTAATAGTCATTGGCCATCCTGAAGAGAGATCAGACACAAGGCTGTTTCTCACTGTGTGTTCTTATGTGTTTTTTCATTCTCATGGACTCATTAGACTTCATCATCCGCTGCTGATTTTAATTCCAATACTCAAGAACACAAGTACTGGGAATGCATTTCAAATTTAGCCAGATACGTTCTTGATCGGACCCGAATAGAGGATGCATTGGATAATGACTTATGTACGAGAACCCATTTGAAGTTCCAGAAGTTCCACAGCTGCCACACAACTGGCTGATTAGAAAATCATATGAACAAGTAGATGTACAGGTGTACCTAATAAAGTGCAATACATTTTAAAATATTGTATACTATTTTGCCGAATCACAATTATTGTCCAACACTAACGATTCCCGATCAATCAGAATTGAACTACATAGAGAACTATGTAATAAGCAAAAAGAATGTTAGAGACAACTTTAAAAAGCAAAGAGTTGTGGGTGTAATACATAAACATACCTAAGCTCAAGCTCCTGTATCTTCTCCCTGAGAGGTGCCACTGCCTATTAGGAATAAATTTAAAACAGAACGTTGTAAAAAAACAGGTGTACAGGATTGACGATGTAAACATATGAGATACTCAGTACCTTTACATGCACTAAAAAGTTTGACTTCAGTACAAAAACAAAAAAGTGTCTTTTTAAAATGTCATGTAAACGCTTTAGTCTGACTGAAATCAGACTAAAGTTTAATTTGTTATTTTTATTTTTGCGAAGTCAGACTAACAGACCTAGATAATGCAATTGTAGCTTGGAACCGTCCAGCATGTGTACATGTTAAATTGACCACAACAGGCCTTGTAGTTGCTCTGCATCTCGGAGCATGCATTGCTCACATGCTCCCAAAGACAGAGGTGACACATAGCATGTACAGTATTTAACAGTTCCTCAGCTGATATTCTTTCCTCAGATATTCCATTAAGAATTGTGTCATGTATTCTTGAACAGACAGATCAAGACTGCACCTCGACTATGCAAAAAAGCCTGCTCGATAATAAAGGTGTACGTATGTAAATGTAGTGACAAAGTAAGAGACAGTGAGAAAAGGGGGACAGGAAAATGTGTGATCAGAGGGAGATTTATGGGGAGTGAAGTAACTACAAATCACTTTAATCAGTCAGTCCTCAAATTAATTTACAGATTTAAAGCCAAATCCAACAATAGACAAGATCAGTCACAGGAAAGATATGTGAAATGAAGATTTAAATAAAAAATAAAATATGGAAATGGGCATTAGCGGGGGAATAGAAATAGTTATTAAATTAGATTATTAATCTTTCGATCATTATTCACTTTTTAATTTAGGAACAAATCAGAAATCAAAGAGCAGAAAGTTGGCTCTGTACAGAAGAATTCTGGATTGACTAAAGCCTTTTCAGTGTATAATTGAATTACACATACATTAGCTCCTGTCCTCTAATTTGATTGGACAAGCAGCACTCTAAGGGTACGTTTACACGACAACGATGTACTAAAAACGGAAAAGTTTTTCCATTGCGTTTTTGAAAAGTTTCATGTAGAGACGACAACATTGTCAAAACGATATCCGTTCACACGGATCCGCGAAAACAACTAGTTTTGTCACTTTGTTTTGTCAACTAGTTGGCGATGTCACTTGAGCGGTGAATACAAACAATGAAGATGGCAATCACTGGTCGTAGTAGTGATGCAGTAAATCTACACTTTGCTGGAGAAGCGTCAATAAACTCAAAATCTTGAGCAGCACAAACACAGTCCTGCAGTGCGGCATTGTAGTTTTGAATATCTCGCACATTGTTTTGAAGTACTAGCGCGCATGCCTATAGACTGAACACGTAATACGCGTAAGCATGACGTCATCGTTTTCACAAATTCGCGTTTTTGTATGTTTACACGGAGACGATAACGGCATCGTTTTCAAAAACGTGCACTTTGAAACCCGTTTTTAAAAGTTTGCATTTTCAGGTACCACAACACTGTTGTCGTGTAAACGAACAGCCAAAACGCATAAAAAGTTTTCCGCTTTTAGTTGAAAACGTTGTCATGTAAACGGCCCCTGAGAGCACAGATATTTCATTTAGCAGCACTGGAATGTTTCACTGCTTGTATCTCTTTGCTTCTTTATTTTCGCAGCATTCCAGAAAGGATGTCAGTCTGTGACGTGCAGTAATTCATCCTGCTTTGACTTCATTTGGAAGTATTTCCACTGGCGGAGTAAGAAAATACAAACAAACTGCCCAAAATTTATCTGAAAAGTTCCTCAATATTAAAAGAAATATTCCAGGTTCAATACATAATGCTATTTAACACAAAACTAATTTCGACTTATCCCTCATTTATTTAAAAAAGACAAAAATGCATCTTCAGAAATGCACTAACAATGGAAGTGAATGGGGCCAGTCCATAAACAATAGAAGACATACAATTTTAAAAGTATAGACACGCCACACTTAAACATTACACGTGTCATAAAATAGTTTAAAACTGATGTATGTAACTTTTTCTGTGTTAAAACAATTTCTCCTATCCAAGCTTAATATGCAGAGACAACTATTAGTAAGCCATTCATAGGTAAATTCTCTCCAAAAATGTAAGCACTATCTTTCTGTGGTGCTTTGAAAATTTCTCTGCTTATTATACCCGCCCCAACAACATTACTCAACCAATGCCGTGAGTTGGGGGTGAGGCTATCTCGTTGTTTGCCAATGGCAAATGGTAGGCGTATTCAAAGAGCTGTTTTGAAAACAAGTTTTTTTTGCAATTTCGTTTGGTGACGCTAGTGTCACAGGAATTTTTTTTGGGGGGGGGGGATTTTTCCCCTTTTTCTCCCAATTTGGAATGCCCAATTCCCGATGCGCTCTAAGTCCTCATGGTCGCATAGTGATTCGCCTCAGTCCAGGTGGCAGAGGATGAATCCCAGTTGCCTCCGCGTCTGAGACAGTCAACCCACGCATCTTATCACGTGGCTTGTTGAGCGCGTTGCCACGGAGACATAGCGTGTGTGGAGGCTTCACGCCATTCACTGCGGCAACCACGCTCAATTCACCATGCGCCCCACCGAGAACAAACCACATTATAGCGACCACGAGGAGTGACTCTACCCTCCCTAGCAACCGGGCCAAATTGCTTGCTTAGGAGACCTGGCTGGAGTCACTCAGCACGCCCTGGGATTCGAACTAGCGAACTCCAGGGGTGGTAGCCAGGTTATTTTACCACTGAGCTACCCAGGCCCCCACAAAGTTATTTCCAATTTTACAACTACTTCGTCATGATGACATAATGGTAAACCCTGTAATCCTTGTGTGTTTTTAATCATACTAAATTCATACACAACAAAGATTTTATCACAAAATTTTAACACAAATAATGCAATTTATTTGTGGCTACACTTTTGAAACAGAATGTTTTAACATTTATGGACTGGTACATGTCCATTGTTAGTGCTTTACCATAATTCTCTCATTATAAATGAGAGCCGGGTCCAATTTATTTTTTTGTTGTAATCAACATTAAGCCACACATGCTGTAGATTTAGCTAAACTTGAATTGAACCTGAAACACTCTTGTTAGAACTTTTGAATAAGAACAATATCAAACTCACAATTATATTATCAGCAGATATTTCAGCCTGATCTCATTAATATACGTAGCTATTTGTACATTAAAGGTGAAGTGTGTAATTTCTGCACTACTAGTGGCACCAAACGGAATTACAAAAATAAAGTGTTTTCAAACAACCTTTGCCAACACCCCTCAGACTCATCACGCCCTTCCGCACTCTGATTCGCTTTGAACAAATAGGCCATACTAAATAAAAGGTAATAAATATTTAACATCGCAATAAACAAGACCACTATAACAAACACACCAGACAGAAAGCGCTGCAGAGGAATCGGCTTGTCCGATAACATCGGCGGATTGAACAGCAGCTGGTGTGCGGGGATCTAGCACAAGAAGTAGATAGTTCCTGGTAACTAGTAAGCGTAACGGTATGTATTCCGAGTATCTTATGAGTTTATCTGAAGCTTGACAGTAACGAGCTAACTTGTGTGGCAATACCAGAGTGTAGCTTACCTGTCGAGAAGCAACATGGCAAGAATCAAACCCCAAAAATTCCTTTAAAGTCCCCCATCTTGTAAATGTTCTCTCTGGTTTTACTCCGTCCGTTCTCCGTCTATCTTTTAGTAAGTCTTTGAATTTTGGCGAAGCTAAGTTTCATTTCCTCTGTAACACGTCTGCCACTGATGTTCATAATCTCCCGGTTGAACAGTTTACCACAAGTAGCCACGCCCCAAACTCACCCTATAAGTTTAGATAGAAGGGGATGGGTGGAGTTGAGCGGGCTGCTAAAAAATATAAACAATGTTTTGATAGTGCCTGGGAGGCTCAGTGTTTATACTTTTGGGTGAGGTAAACCCACAAATGGCTTACTTATAGTTCTCAATGAACAATAAACTGGGATATTAGAATGTATTTTGACATCAAAAAGCTACAAACTTCAACTTCAATATTTGTAACATTTAAATGTACATTTTTGCACATTTGGATAGATGCTAAAACAAACAAGACATTTAGAAAGCATCTAAAAACGCAAACATTTTACATATTTACAGCTTTAGAGACGTAAAATCTTTACAAATCCATGACAAATATATTTTAATACACAAATCCATTTTAAATAAATTTGTACATTTTTACTATTTTTTAGATATTTTAGATCCCTTAACCCTAACCCAACCCCTAAACATAACCACTTCATCAATATAATGATGTAAAAGACATATTAATGTATAGTGACAATAATTTGTTACAATATATTAATTTATATGTATTTAACAGCCACTTATCCTACACCTACCTCTAAACCTAACTGTAACCATTTCTGAACCATATATTAAAAAAAAAATAATAATAATAATAATAATAATAATAATAGGCAGATAAATTTAAATCACAATAATTTATTCAGAAAAAACATCAAAATTAAGTACAAAACTAGTCCAAAGGGTGATGCGCTGCATCCAATGTGCTCCCTGACGGCATACAATAGCTTTATGTGAGGCAGAGAGTGGAATTTAAGTTATTAATAGCTGTAAATCTTCTCTTGATGCACTAGTCTTTATAAAAGTGATATAAAACTTAAAAACGTTGATAAGACAGCAGAAATCACACAGAACCGAATGAAACCGGTTACAATGTCAAATTAGGTAAATGCATCAACTGCATTAAGTAAATGTGATGACATTTAACATTTAACTAATCTTATAGATAAAAATTCAATAAAATTAGCTCATTATTTCCATGAATTCAATATTAATCGATTGAAACTGTACACGTAAACATTTGTACATTTCTATAGGTGCTAATATGTAAAATTATGACGTTATAGTTGCTGTCAATATGTTTCTATATCTATGCAAACATAAGCAAACATACATTTGTTAGAACCAAACTTCATGTAAGAATACATACAAATTCTCATGAAATGACGTTGGATATTTAGTACTACAGCACTCTTGTTGGCATAACATTGGCTTAATTATCCAGAGTTTCTGTGTTAAAAGCAAATATCCTCCTTATTACTCATGTTAAATAAGAATGATGACTGAAATGCCAGACATTTCTCATTTCTACATGCCTCATCAGAGTGAGAGCAAAGATCTGTGTCTGCAAATTTCCAAACTGTACCACCTCTTTAAATGAAATATCAAACATCCAGCAGGGGAATAAATGTCACACTTTCTCAAAGCTATCGCAGAGACTAACAAATCAGCCTCAGAATGTGTTGAAACACTTTGAACTGTAAGGTCAGGCAGATAGGGGAAATGAGCTTTCGCCAGTGATAAGCAGACATTTAGGTTCTGTAATGAGACGATAGAGATCACCGTTATAGCACTGACTTTTAGTGCAAGTGTGTGTGTAGGTGTACACAATCCAACTTAAGCCAAAAGAGTTTCATCGAGTTTTGAACAAGACATTATTGTGATCTTGTTCCGTAAAGTACACTTTTTCAAACATATTGGGAATAATAAATATCCCAAACTACACGTCAAACTATACTCTACAGCCTTGATACTGCACGAGGCAGATTTCTGAAAACACTCTAGTACTGTCTACTTTGGAAAACACTGACATTAGGAAACAGAAGAGTTTTAAATCGAAAACGTATTAGTGTAAATGTGGCCTTAGTGTGATGCAATGTGGTTGCAAGTGCGTTGCACTGTAGTTGTTAGGATGTTCTCGTTGGTTGCTCATAGGTTGCTAGGTGGTTAGGGTCATTGCTTACTGGCTCAAGTCAAATTATCCCCGCCCCAGTCTCTATGATATTCTGGTCAATAGAAATGGCTTGGGTTCCTCCTTTAATGTAAATGTGTGGGATTTGCCCCTGAGGTTTACAATGCTGCAGCTTCCCCTGTGGTCCCTGATGCTACTGCTCCAGTGGTTCTGGCAGTCCCTGCCACGGAAGCCCCTATGCTCCCTGCTCTGTTGGTCCAGGAAGTCCCCATGACAGAGGCCCCAGTGCACCCTGCCATGAGCTCACCAGAGTCCCCAGCTGCCTTGAGCTCACCAGAGTCCCTTGTTGCCTTGAAATTGCCCTCGCAAGAGTCCCCTGGTCCATGGCTACTACCTGAGTCTCCAGGTCTGTCAGCGCCACCTTGATCTCCTGGTCCTTGGCCACCACCAGGGTCTCCAGATTACCCAGGGTCTCGTGGTAGTCCGCCGGGTCCCCTGTGGTCACCGGTTTGTCCAGCATGTCCCCCATGGTCTCATGCTCCACTGTTCTAAGAGCCTGCACCTTGCCTGCACTCTCCCTCTTTTTTCGGCATAAGAAGCCAACCATGGGGGGGGGGGCACTGTCAAGCATCGTAAATTCCCCTAGCAACCAGTAGAGGTCACTAGGAGGTTGGACTTTTATTTTGAAATATTGTTTCTCCGTTCTTGTCTTGTCTCAGTTTATTATCCCTTCCCGAATGTATCAAAGTGTTTCTAGTTTGTTAATTAGTTGTGTATATATACCCCTTGTGTACTCCCTGTCTTTTTCTTGCATTGTTGAATGTATTTAATTTTATCAATCAGGCATAATTGGCTTGAGAGAGAGTATAGGCCAGGAGACAACACGATAATTTTGAGGGTTTTCTTCGACTATTTCTTTGTTTCGGTAAATGTACAGTAAGCTATCCAGGCAGAAAAAAAAAAAAAAAGAAACATAAGCACTGCTGGTTTCTTGCCCCCTGACTAGGAAACTTAATTGCTATCAGGGGGAAGTGCAATTAAAATCTTAATTATATTGCACTCTTTGGTAGCACCACAGGACATCAAGCGTGGATCTCGGCTGTCAGGGACAAATTTCCCATGAAGATGAGGTAGGTGTTTACGATAATGAAAAGAATCGAAAATATAAAATCATAAAAATTAAAAGAACAGCATGAAAATCCACATGAACATCTTGTTAACAAACCTCATCTATCCTCTGCTCAACCTTCATTTCTCCATGTTCTTGTATAGACCTGTGGGAAAGAACAACAGGCAGGCATTATCACACCCACAAAGATGTAAACAAACATTCCCACATGCACAAAAGAGCTCATTTAAGTACACACTACAATCCCCCTTTCAGCTCTTCCTAGGACACATGGTGAAGACATGCAGAGTCAACATGATGGGTGCTGATTTATATTAAAGCTTGCTTTCCATCGATCACCCTCTTTGGTTCCAAACCATGGCCCAGTGAGTGGGCCAAATTTCTGTTTCTGATTAATGCAAAGTAGTCTTACATTACTTCATGACAAGACCCACATTGTACACTATATGGCCAAAATTTTGTGAATTAACGAATTTGGTTACTCCATTTAATCCAGTAAAGAAAAATCTTAATGTTTCTTTATGTAATGGCTTGGGCTTTGTGTGCTTCCAAATTTGTGGCAGCTGTTTGGGGATAGCCCTTTTCTGTTCCAGCATGACAATGCCCCTGTGAACAAAGTGAGGTCCAAAAAGAAATGGTTTACTGTGTCTGGCGTGGAAGAAATTGACTGGCCTGCACAAAGCCCAGACCTGAACCCCACTGATCACTTTTGGGGTGAACTGGAACAGCAACTTAAGTCAGGCCCCATCGACCAACATCAGTTCCTGACCTCACTGATAGCCTTGTGTCTGAATGAGAGCAAATTCCTTCAGCCATGTTACTACATACAGTATAGTGGAAAGCCTTCCCAAAAGAGTGGAAGCTGTTATTACAGCAAAGGGGGAAATTGATGCCTAAGGTTTTGAAATCAAATGTTCATCAAGCACATATGGTGTCCACAAACATTTGGCCATATAGTGTATCAGTTCCCACAGAACTCCAACAAAAGCTCCACAAAATCTTAACCCCCCTTGTTTACAATACTCTAAACATCCCAGTTGCTTGCCTGTTTAAGTCTATTTGTTATGAAGTTATGAATTAGTGTTTGTTACATAAAAAGGCAAATAAGACTGTAGCACACTCAGCTCTGTTTAAAGTCAATATAACAACAGCATTTGCCCTAAAATTAGCAATCTCAAGGTATGTGCACAGCTTTTAAGGGCCCATTGACAGGAACAACAGGTCCTAAGGCATTAAACACAATGTTTAATGCCCCCATTGGCCCTTTTTTTTAGCAATACACTGAGCTGGAGAATACCTGAAACTTCTGCAAGCACAAAAAGAAATCGTAATTACCTCATATTTGCGTAGGTTCCCCAGACAGCTGAAAGAAGAACAGAAGAAATGAAACATCACTAACAAATCAACAACATCATCATACTATTCAAATGCAAATTGGTTCGGAGTTTTGCAGCTGTTAACATGAAAAGATAATAAATATATGGACAACCTCCTTAGGCATGTGGTAATAAGTCTGTTCAGTTGAAAAGGGGGGGGCATTTATATTATCAAGATACAGTACACCATGTCCAATATTTATTGTGGAGAGGAGAAAATGTGCGATTAATTAGAACAAAATTTCCAAATTCCTCAGATGTAATTTCTAGTTGTGCGACAGCAGATCTTTAATAGTAACTAGTGGGACCCTGTGCTATGATTTTCTTTGCAATATAGTAGTTAATTAACAAATTAATTAAGCACTAGTCCAGGCTGCTCTGAGTAGGCTCATCTCCCCTGCAATACCACAGTTCCTAAAGAAAGTGGGACATAAAAAAAACCAATATTTACATGCTAAAATAATAATCACAGATACGGTCCCTATCATGTTTCCTTCTATGAATCTTATTGTTCTGATCAAAGTAAATATATTTAATGAATATGAATCTGCCTTGGGAATGTAAGGCCTAACCTTCATAAATAAATCAGTATCAAGAACATTAATAATACAGAGGAAACACGTGCCCTTTTCTCTTATAAAGCCATTGTGAAACCCATTATTTCTCTCTATAACACCAAATACGCTGCATATCTCAAAAGAAAAATACCTTCCACCTGCCAATCCATATCATCAGGTGACCAGGAATTGAGCAGGTGAAAACCACCACCATAAATAAAACACATGTCCCATTCTCCGCTGCCTCCAATCCATCTCTCACATCAACACTCGCTCAAGGTGAGATCCGCCAAGAACACACGTATAGATATTTGTTTTAAGTAGCTCGGTAAACCTTGGCAGTTAACACAAAAAATATGCCAGTAAAGAAAGGATTCAAGGCAAAAGATGCTATCCAGAGGAAAGAGTCTGAGAGGTAATTATGCAAATCGTTCTGTTCCCAATCTGGGCAGTTCTTTCCCAGTGGCCTTGCTGCTGTCACCACAAATTTCTGGGTCCTGCATGATTTATAACAAGTTGTCGTGCGCATGGCCAACTTGGCGTGTGCCGCCCAGTGCCTTGCCAATGCAAACAGGAGAGGAGCAACAATTTTGACTCACACAATCCATTTGAGGGGGGCAGAACCAGATGCCTGATGGAATAAACATTTTGCCACCACAAAAATCAATGAGGGAGTTGATTGTGTTAAGCCATGACCAGTGTTATTTTCATTAACTAGAGTTGTCAATTGATTAAATGTTTTAATCTAATTGATTACATGATGTGCCGATTAATTAATCAAATTAATCGCAATTAATCACATAGCAATATTTGCTGAGAAACGCAAATATTGAGAATAAAAAGAATTGAATATATTATAATTTAAATAATTATAAATATACTAATATATAAATATATTCATATAATTCAAATACTTTGTTAAAAATGAGTAAAGAATTGATTAGACGATACAAAAAGTGGCTTTTGCATTATTATATTTTCATATCATTGGACATAGGGCTATTATTAGCCTACTCTCAACAGAAATCCACTTTTATTTTAGTTAGCACAATACGCATTCCATTTGTGCTATTGGTCTACTGTATGTCAGGGATTCTTAACTTTCTCGGCCCAGGACTAACATATGACATTTTCTGGCCTACATAACACATTGTGCGTGCTCCTCACTCTTTCTGATAGTTTATGAACGTTACATTTATATAGCGCTTTTCTGACACTACACTCAAAGCGCTTTACACAGTGAACAGGGGACTCTCCTCAACCACCACCAGTGTGCAGCATCCACCTGGATGATGTGACAGCAGCCATAGTGTGCCAGTACGCTCACCACCCACCAGCTATTGGTGGAGAGGAGAGAGTGGAGTCATAGAGCCAATTAATGGATGGGGATTATTAGGAAGCCATGATTGATCAGGGCCAATGGGGGGAATTTAGCCAGGACACCGGGGTTACACCCCCTACTCTTTTCGAGAAGTGTCCTGGGATTTTTAATGACCACAGAGAGTCAGGACCTCGGTTTAACGTCTCATCCGAAGGACGGTTTTATATAAAACAGAGACAAACACGTCTAAGACTTTAGAGGGATGCAACAACTAATAAATACCATCTAAATATCACTTAAATTATAACTGAAATAACTTTAACTGAAATTTTACATGTAACTGCAATGGGATTATAACAAAGAGTTTGTTTTATTATTTTATTTAGCGATTTAAATGGTCCCTTTTATATTAAAACTGTGGAAAACACTTATTTTGTTTTGAAGATGTGCAAAACATTTGCAATTAATACTGCAACATTCTGTATTTTTTGCACACAATGTATGTACACTTTGTAGACTTTGTTAGATTTTTGTAGCCTTCAATTTGCAAATTGTTTAGAGGACATTCGGCAAGATGTGGAATAATGTTTCAGAATACAGGAAATTAAATTTGCCTCTTATTTGATTAATCAAATAATTAATCAATAGAAAATTAAATAAACTATCAAAATATTGTTTTATAATGTGCTGTATTAAATCATGAATGAATGGTGTCATGCCACTGATATAATATCCTTGCAGGCTCACTATTGGCTGATTTAGTATTTGAGGGTGGCTATTTTGTGTAGACATCACTGTAGTCCTTACTTCACCCTGTAGCTCAAGGTTGCCCACTGAAGCTAAGCAGGGTTGAGCCTGGTCAGTACCTGGATGGGAGACCTCCTGGGGAAAACTAAGGTTGCTGCTGGAAGAGGTATTAGGGACGCCAGCAGGGGGCGCTTACCCTGCGGTCTGTGTGGGTCCTAATGCCCCAGTGTAGTGACGGGGGACACTATACTGTAAAAAGGCACCATCCTCCGAATGAGATGTTAAACCGAGGTCCTAACTCTCTCTGGTCATTAAAAATCCTAGAGCACTTCTCGTACAGAGTAGGGGTGTAACCCCAGTGTCCTGGCTAAACTCCCCCCATTGGCCCTTCTCAATCATGGCCTCCTAATAATCCCCATCCACTAATTGGCTCTATAACTCTCTCCTCTCCACTAATAGCTAGTGTGTAGTGAGTGTACTGCGCACTATGGCTGCCGTCGCATCATCCAGGTGGATGCTGCACACTGGTGGTTGTTGAGGAGTGTCCCCTGTTCACTGTGTAAAACATTTTGTGTAGTGTATGAAAAGCGCTATATAAAATGAAACGTTCTTTCATTCACAACACTTAAATGTCACCTCAGTCAGCACTTAAGAATCAGGCTTAGACATCGTGTGGCGCCATGCGAGGTTCGGACATGTGGGCGGCAAGTTCTGCGCACTTTGCTGGTTTTGGCGCTATAGATGGGATTCAGTGCGCTCTGTTCCGTAGCTGTTATGCGTGTGTTGGGGAGTTCGGGGTCCTCAGGCTCTGGAAACGTTGAAGGACACTTGCGTGCTCGGGTTGGCATCCCTGGGTGGGCCCTGGGCCCGGGAGTCGATTTGGTCAGAGAGGTGGGGGGTTTTGGCGGGGGACGTTGGGCATGTCGACGGTGCTCATTGCTGACTTGGGGGATCTTGCTGTGGTGCGTCAATCGATCGCTGCCTTGGGGGCAGGATTCTCTGTGGTGGTTGCGGGGTGGGGGGTGTCGAGGGATGGATCAATTGTCTGGGGGGGGGGGGGTCAAGCGAGCTCACAGGATTCTGGCTCGGCGGTCCGCTGGGGGTGACGGGCCCCGATCGGTTCTGGACCATCCGGTGGGGATCTTGTGTTGCGCAGGAGAAGCTTTTTTTGAAGGAGCCGTGGCATTTTCTTGTTCCCGGGCTTTGCGGGTTCGGCAGGAGAGGGACGTGGTCGATTCGGGGTGTGCGGGAGGCTCTTGCATCAGCAGAGGGTTGCTTTTGCACTGATGTTCTCGGGCAGGTTGGGGGTGGATGCTGGGGATGGCCGTGGGGCGTTCACATGTCCCTGGCGGGCGATGTCCTTCAGAGTCGGTGGGTTGTTTTGTGGTGCTTGTGTTGTGGCCGAGTGGACCGGCTTGCTGGACGTTCGCTTGAATGTTCGGGGAAACTGAGCGCCTTTTTTGTTTCTTTTTGTGCTGGTTCCGCCTGGTGGTTGGAGTTTGTTTTGTGGAGTGACACACCTTCGGGACTGTTCTGTGGATGAATCTGCACGTTCTTTGTGCTTGTGCCTCCTATTGGCTGGAGTTTGTTTTGTGGAGTGTTTCTTGCAGGACATTGAGGTGGTTGGGTCGTTTGTTCCACTCGTGTGGCGGCCGAGTGGACATTCGTTTGACTGTCTGAGGAAGCTGAGCACCTTTTTTCTGTTTGTGCTAGTTCCGCCTGGCGGCTGGAGTTTGTTTTGTGGAGTGGCACGCCTTTGGGACGGTTGTGTGGATGGATCTGCACATTCTTTGTGTTTGTTCCACCTACTGGTTGGGGTTTGTTTTGTAGATTGTCTTTTGTTGTGTGGCTCTGTCTCGCAGGGTTTGTGTGGAGACGCCAGACTTGGGTGGTCCAGCGCTGGGGTTGTCGCGGGGGCTCTCGTGGGCATGCGTGGACTATTTGGGTTTGGGGGGGTGGACGCCAGTTGGCGCTGTTGTGCGTGGGGTTGATGCGCACATTTTTCTTTTTTCTGTTTGTTTGGTTCTGGGGGAGGTTTGGGGTTTGTGGCACCCCATGGGGGGAGGGGGGGTTGTTTCTCTTCTTAAGCGTGGGAAGTGTGGTGTTTTCGGGGGGGGCGGAGGGTTTGTGGGTGGATGTGGGGTGGACATGTTTTCTTTGGTGCTGGCTCAGGTGGGGGCAGGGGGGTCATTGCACTGGTGGGTGGCCATCTGCAGTTCGGGTGTCTCGGATGGATTGGGAAGAGACATTGTTGTTTTGGCAGAGGTTCGGGGGGCGGTGTCTTGTTTTGGCTGATGTTTGCGCGCCTGGCGTTGATGATCAGGGCTTTTTTTTGTGGATCTTGGGGGGCACCCCTCGTGGTGTAGTGTTGGGAGGGAACTTTGATCTTTTGGTGGCCTCGGTCCTTGATCGTGTAGGGTTGGGGGTGTGCGGGCCCCCTGGAGCGGCATTGGCACTTCACAGGATGTGTGGGAGTCTTGGTATTGCACATGTTTGAAAACTTTTGGGCCCATCTGGTAGGGACTGTGCGACCGATATATTTGTATCAGTGTAAATGTTTACTGATATGCGCAGATATGAAAACTTTTTCAGAAAACAATGCTTTAGAATTGGTGTCATTACGTAGTAATGCACGCTCCGACTCCGTTGTTTACAGAGCTGACTCTGAGCTGACAGTGGCTCTAAAGACAGGGTGGAGTTAAGCGGTAAGTTGCTAACTAGTTTGTGAAATACATACTGGAAAGTTAACAAACAATGACCCCATCATTTTCCCTCATATAACGTTAACCCTGTACCTGACAACCATGTCACTCATGTTTAACACATGTGTGGGTTAGGGTTAAGCCTACACAATAAAGCAAGACACCTTGATTTCAAACTTTGAACATTTTTTATTTATTTTAACTAAAAATTCAAATTAAACTGGAAAAAATAAGTGCAATTAAAATGTGTGTTGTTCAACTTCTCTCTGGCAAAGAACTTACTTCATCTGTGCATTCTCTACCGGTCGGGTATTTCGTTATCTGGGAAAATACATTGTGTGTGAATACATTTGTTTTGTTCCCTCCTTCACGATCGCAATATCCAATTATATCGGCAACCCTTGGGCTGAGGGATCGGTGAATATTCTTGCTTTAGTGATTTTGCATTGAAAATTTTATTTAAAAATAACTTAAATCAAATACATTTCTAAATTCAAAATGCACTCCAAACGAAACAGCAAATAAAATAATGTGATAAAAGAACTTTTAGATGTGTGTGTTCCACAAGACTGCACGCCTCCAAACAAACAGCATGTCATACATGTGCACAGACGGCTTTTCTTTCACCTGTTCTTAAAAATATAATAAAGAGTATTTCTTCAAGTGCGTGTCTGTATGTCTACGGGCAAATTATTTGTAATATTAATTTGATAATAATAATAATAGCCTAATAAATAATCATAATAAAATACATTAATGGGAAAACAAGACAAATATCGTCTTGACATCAAAGGCATCAGCTATTGGCAATCTCTCTGACCATCGTTGATCCCCGAGATCATCGTCTGTCAGCATAATCCAAATGTGCATTTCTCTATAAATTAACAAAATGTTCAGACAGTCTCCTTGCTGGTTTTTACAACACATTCAGAATCATTACCGCTATTGCCAGTGTCGCTGCGGCTTGCCTCGTGTGTGTGTGCGCTTGTAAAATTTATATTTTAAAGGCTCATTATTACGGTTTAGTATTCCTCTAATGTAAAACAGTGTTAGCAATGTTACTTATAACATTCTTTCTCAGCCCTGGAACTCAAACCATTTTCTGATGCCCCCCAAAATATAAGTAATTAAATTAATAATCATAAACGTGCGACTAGTCGACTAATGGCTTAAATTAACGCCTACTAGTCGACTAGGGGCAGCCCTACTGAACATATAGTACTGATGTTTGTTTAGTTATTTTTTTTATTTACTCTTTATTTTCTCAGTGTTCATTTATAGAATTTGTTGACAATGTATAATAAATGTCAAATGTTCTTTGATAAAAATATTTAAGAAAGCATCCTTCTGAGTACCTTTGCATAGTCATATCGGTGTAAAATCAGTGTCCAATCCACATAGAAAAGGTCTGTTTTCATTCCAGCTCAAAAATTAACTATATCAGCCACCATATCGGTAATCTGTGAATTTTCCCCCTCTAAAATCGGTATCGGTCGGGCTCTAATACATACAGCCCTTGGTTCAACGAGACAACAGCGTGGAAGAGTGGACTGAATGGAGTGCATTTACTCAAATTTCAGTTATTCCTACTAAGGAAATAATTGCACATTCATTAAAACACGTCGCAACCCATAGTTTCAGAAACACTGGTCTATGTAAATTGATGTCAGATGGACACTTTTGGAGCATCTCACTTTGGTTTTGTCAAGTCTAACTGGTTTTCAGCACCATAAATGTTGTGTTTTTAAGACAATGCATCAAGTTAAACAAAGTCTTTTTAGCAAGAGAGTACACTCGCCGGCCATCTTTTGAATGATCTCGGCCAGCTACGCATTTTTCTATCTAAACAGGCGGAATACAAGTGCAGCTCCTATCTACTTGAATGGGGAAAGACTGAAATCTCCAAAATGGTTGGTCAAGATTACGATCAAAGAACATACAGTACAAAAGTCTTAGGCACATAAGATGCTACACAAAAACATTTGTCTTAAGATGGTTATTTATATTTTTCAGCTTTAGTGTCAATAGGAAATATACATTTTAGACTCCCAAACATTTCTTCTGCAGATAGAATAGAATAACAGGGAGCCATGCAACAGATGTCATGGTCCCCACAGAGCCTCCCACTGAATATTGAGTCAGTCTGAGATTACAAGAAGAGACAGACGCAATTGAGACAGCCGAAACAGATAGAAGAACTGTGGCAAATTCTCCAAGAAGCTTGGAACATCCTATCTGCCAACAACCAAGAAAAACGGTGTCCAGGTGTACCTAGGAGAATTGGTGCTGTTTTCAAGGCAAAGGTGGACACACCAAATATTGATTTAGCTTTTTTGTGTTTACTGGACTTTGTATGACGTTAATTGATTGGCATTATTTTTGAAGACATCCTCACTATGCAACATTTTTCCCGAGTGCCTAAAACTTAACACAGTACTGTATTTCAAATCAACAGTAAAATCTGACAACAATAGTATCATAAATTGGGTTTCTTTACCTCAGATTACGCTAAAAATGCTATTTTCCTGGCTTGTATAGCTAATGGGAATGCCCGTTCTCCAGTTGACTGACAGGCAATGTCTGTATCTAAAAGATGATTGGCTTCTTTTACCTGTAAGGAGAGACTTCCTTTTTTATATCCGTTGACCGCTGAGCATAATTCCCATTAATTTTAATAGAAGTGGCCTATTTAGCAGAGACAGTCGCTGGTAAAAATAAGTTTTAAACTTTGAAAAATGTGTCATGAGAAAATTTCAGTAGGCTAAATTAATTTATCAATTCATAAGCACAGAAGAATAAATCAAATCAAAGCAAGGGAATGGCCACTTTTACAAAATAAAAACAAAAAATATAACAAATGTTTCCAACAGGCAGACTAAATTGAACAGGAAACAGACTTCTTGGAACATGTCTAGCTAAATACATCTGGTCAAGTTCTCACAACAGCCACATTATTTTTAGTGCAGCCTATCAGTAGGTGTGTGAGAGGGGAAGGTAGTTGTGTTCTGGGGCAGGTGGGCAGCAGCGGTATGACTGGTTTGCCAAGGTCATTCTGTTGGCGAGTATCTGTCAGAGTCCTGGGGCCTCTTTAGGGATCCACAAGAACTGGAGCAGTCGTTCATCAAAGTAGCAATAGCCATGACCCAAATTTATCCTCCTGAATTTCTTCATCTTGATTTCAAGATGAAATTTCTAAATAGTACATCTGCAGTTAACTTAAGCCTGAAACATACTCTACACAAGACATAAAGACGCTCTTAGGCAAGCTCAACTTCAAAGTCCGAAATGTGTTAAGAGCGCAATTCAAAAATTGCATTTATATGCACAGCACCATGCTGATAACTTTCAAAAATCCTAAAAGCCCAACAATGCACGAAAACCACATTTACATGATATTTGAAGTTATACGTTTTTTCGTGGTTATGACGTCAAACATTTTAACAGCTGCGAAGACGCCGGTAAATGTGTTTATAAGCAATGAGAAAACAAGGTAATGGGCAAAAATCTAGGTGTGCTGATTGTTTTTTGCTTAATTCATTTCTGACCTCACCCCGAAAAAAGAAAGCCCTTTAAGGCAATTTACATGACATTGTCGCAAGGGGCGCTATAGTTGCCATCATGGCAAAGCAACAGTTTGAAGAGAATCTTATTGAGCAGGTCAGATCGTACAAACATTTATTGTTTGCTACCTGAGTAATAACTAATCCAGTTTAATGCCACAGACATTTAAAGGTAACTGTCATCCCCTTGAGAACTGAGGCTTGATATCACCATAGTAAAGCAAGAATGCACACCATGTACAATGGGACAACGGATGCATAATCCGGTTGCAATGTTTTGGCCAAGCATTCTGATAACGTCTGTGTACTTGTGCAGTGTTTGCAATGTGTCTACAAGTGTCTCATGTGTTTGTGAGTGCTAGTGTCTGACTGATGTACAAGTCGGCTGAATGTATCAACCAAACAAAGGAGGTTATAAACCAAACAATAAGTCACTATTGTGCACATTCCAACCAATACAAAACTCTTAATTTTTGTCTATTTATGTAAAATGTACTGTCTCCATGTTGCAACCTTTAATGCAATCCTCACCATCTGTAGTGCACATGGCATACACATTAGTGCATGTACGTGTCCTGAATGCACAGTGTGTTGTCTCACAGCAGACTACATGGAATGTACTTCAACAATGCTGACTTTATATTAAAACTGCACTGAGGACCAAGCTCAACAAACTAGGAGCAACTTTTTGTTTACTTTGGTAAATGTTTATTAATATTTTGTTTATATATTGCGTGTATTCATTAGGGCTTGAATCAATATCGATTCATATGGATTCATTTCAGTTATAATGTCCATTTTGCTTACATATAAAATAAATTATCTCCCAGCTAATGCTGTTAATTATACAGGGGACCTTTTAATTAGGTTTATAAGGAAAGTATTAATTTTACTAATTATATTTGATTACTTTCTTTGTTTGTCACATTTTTGCTTTTAATAAAATGAGCAAATAAATGAATTCAATCAATAAATATTATAATTTCAAAGGTTATTTCTGTTACATATTTATTATTCAATTTCATAATTTGTACTATTTACAGGTATTTACACCGATTTGTTGAACACATACTAAAACCGGTACCGTCTCTTTAACAAAAAAACGGCATTTCTGTAAACAGCGCCTTTTAATAAGTGCACATTAACTAGAGTGGACACAAATGGCTTTACCTCATCTGTGCGATGCATGATTGGAATTATCATTTAAAAAAAAAAATAATCATCATCAACAACTGACTGTAAAGAACAGAGAGTATTAAAAGAGACAGTATTCAATGACAAATGGGATGCGTGGATCTCCTCTTTGGACACACACTACACGGAACAACTTTAACACGCTGTTAAAGGATCTCGCTACTGAACACTTCACGACTAAACTACACAATTACTGGTGAGTGAAATGTAAACATTTACCAGCCATTTGCCAAATATATTCACTTTAGTCACATAGCGTGAAATTTGGTTGCAAATGTGAGTGATTTCCTCTCATTGTAATAGAGGGCTGCGCATTGAGTTAAAGATCGATCTTGGGATCTAAGAATCGATATTGAGATTGTCCAAATGAAGATCGCGATTAATCAGAAAAACAATATTTTTACCCACCCCTAGTATTCATTCATTTTTCATTCAAACTGGTTCAATAGATTAATTTCAGATTTACTGCTCAAAATACCAATCTGTTTTGTTAATATTATTAAATAAAGCATCATGAAAATCAGACCGATAACATCCAAACTAATCTTGTTCTCATGAAAAAAAAAAAAAAAAAAAAAATTTCTTGCGGACTACGCAGGTACTAAAAAGACACGAGAACACCAGAGGAAATCACAGACAGTGTTTGCATTATGACATCAGAACTGCATTCCTACCAAACTGGAGATTTAATGAATATTCATACAGTGGGATGATCAAAGAGGACTAGAGGAACCATCTGTATCCCTCAAGGGCAAATCTGATGCTCTTAATAACAAAGAGATAAAACATCCTTATGTTAAATTCAGACTACAATGTGCTAGCACTTCTTCAACATGCTGCTCCAGCACACCCCTTCATACGTGGTTGTGGCAAATGAGACAGGAAAACACAAACTTGACATGATGTAAACTTGACCAATTGCACCAAATATGTGAGAAAGTTCCTGTATGTCTGTGAAAGAACTATTGAATCTGCAGGTTGTTTTAATCTCTCTTGCTCCTCATAGATAACATGATCACACAGAAAGTCTACATGTTGCTTCCGAATGTTCCAGTACCCCGATTTCGACATTTTTGCATCAATCATGTTTCCTTTTTTCTGTGGCACTACTGATAGCAGCCTCAGAGACATCCATTCTCAAGGAAGTAATTGCATTCACATAATCAACAATAAGTGCGATATGGAAGTGGTATTTTCCCTCTAAAATAAAATTTTAACTTCACTGACCGTTAGGTTTAGGGATGGGGTTTGGGTTAGCACGTATGGTTAATAAAATATGCCTTCCCGTTAACAAGGACCAATGAATCGCAATCTTCATTTGAACTTCTCAATTATTAATTTCCAAGTTCGATCTTTTACTCTATGCGCAACCCTTTATACAGTGAGTGCGAATAACTCGCATTCGCAAACAAATTTTGCACTATGCGACTAAAATTTTTGATTAGCTGTGATTATGCAGTATAGTGGGGTAGAATTTCAGCACCGTGTTGAGTAAAAGTTTGGTTTGACTCGTTCCAAGTGTGTCCAAAGATGAGATCCACGCAATCTATTTGTCACTGAATAATGTCTCATTTACTACCCTTTGTTCTTTACAGTCAGTTTAATTTTAATCACATATAGCACAGATGAGGTAAAGCCATTCTAGTCCTCTCGCTTTAACATGCGCCCCTTTACAGACGCTCTTTACAGAACAGCCAGTTTTCTTAAAGTGACAGTACAGGTTTTTAACATGCATTCAACAAATCATGAAAATACTAAAAATAAACTGTTCAAATTTGGCATGTAAACAATTAACATGTAACAAAATATAATATGCAATATAATATCATATTTATGGAATACATGGATTTGTTAAATAAAGTGTCCAAAATGATGAAAAACGAATAAAATATAATTAGTCAAATTAACATTTTCATAATGTACCTAGTAAGAAGGTTCCCAGTACAATTAACATCATTATCTGGGAGACAATGTATTTCATGTGTAGGCAAAGTGGACATTATAACTGAAATATACCCATTTGAATAAATATTGAATCAAAATCAGAATCGAAAGCTTGTGAACTGGAATCAAATCGGGAAATCTGTATCAGTACCCATCTCTACTGTTGAACGTATTACATCATTTAGCCTACTACTACAAACAACTCATCTGTAGGAGCTAAGAGAGTAATCTCTGATCAAAGCATGAATTTGGCAGACTCTTGCAATAAATTATGTTCCAATTTATTTAGCATATTAACAACTGTGCTGACGGTCTTATCAGAATGCAGCCAAACCCTGTTCAGGTAAACTGTTGACACGATAAGCCAGTTCACAGCCCTACATTCAATTAAGCTCAGCAACGTTCCAACAAAATGAAAAGTCAAGAAAAGTTGACTTTGGAATTTAAACTGTCCGGCTGTTTCGGCAGGCGGGCAATACAACTTCACCAAACTGACTTTTTACAGTGGCCAATATAAACTGATAATTACTGCAGATTGATGTTGGCACATTGTTGGGTGGTTTCTGAAAGGATTATCCCAGAAAGAGCAGCGAATCCCCCAGAGACGTGGAGTGTGGCCAGGGGAAGGACAGAGCTTGCATCAGCAGATTAGAGAGAGAAAGACAGAGTCAGACAAATAAAGATAGGTATCAAACAAAGAACAAAAAAAACTAACAGATTTTAGACAAAAATCCAAATCCTCTAGATGGCAGAAAACTTATACCAAAGGGAATACGTTTTATAACATGAACTGTCTCTGAAATGAATTGCCTCTCATTTTCTAAATCTAGGTCATCTCACCTGTGTTTTTAATTGACAGAAAACTAGGCTATAGGTTCACTGTGTGTCAATTTGAATATAGCCACTGGCAGCTGGGTCTTACTCATATTGATGAAAACTCTGGGCTGACGATTTGAAATCACAGGAGAGGGCTAAATATAGAGAATATGCAAACGGAGACTAGCCATGTTCAATTAGCATGGAGAAGATGAATGGAATGCATTAGTGCAAAGGACATTTGTCTGAAAGGAAAAATGTGCGAGTGATGCAAAAAATAGCTGTCTATTATCATTAATGTCTCACTAGATTTAGGCAAAGACTAAGTAAAGGGGGGGGGGGGAATATTACTATGTCTAGTAGGCAACTTAAGCCTTTGTTATATTAGAGGCATACAGGTTTTGTGGGTTTTGGGTGACTTTATGCCCTGCGGTATGAAGCAATATTTGAACCATGCTATCTGCACTGCTGTGCTTGACTGTGAAACAGTCAGAGAACTGACCATTAGCCGATTGATTTTTCAATGATCCTCTGTAATCTCTCTCTTTAATCTCCATCTTGAGGGCTTTAGAAACAAACCAACACTACACAGTGCTGCAGATCCAATAAAGCCTGATGCTGGTAACTCCTTTCTGTCCAACAGTGATCTTCAGCAGATGTAGAGTGTACATTTATATGCAAATGATATAAAAATAAAACTTATAATTGTTCTACCTCTTCAGAGTGATACAGGGGTCGGCAACCTTAGGCGAGCAATAACAGTGAAAGAGATATTAAATGTTTTTATTGTATTTAGTCCCTCGCATTAGCATGCCAAACATCTTGCAGTAATCCATCCAAGCATACTTTTTAGCTGCTTTTTCTATTCAGAATAATACTTGTTACTGCAAGCAATGTTTTAAAAAGAGGATCTCTGCAGAATAAGATGTCTTGATACATGCATATTGCCTAAATTAATCAAATTGTTCAACCCATTATATATGATTACTTAACATTATGTCAACATTTTGTGCATTGTTCAACTCTTTGTATTATGTGCATGGACAGTTTTTCTTTATTTGCTTGTTTTCAATTATTTCTGGAAATACAATGCTACATGGAACTGTTTTGTTTTTTTAAATAAAGAACAGTCTCAACAACTGAGAGGAAAATTGAGTGGATAATTTCTAAATTATCTGCTCCATCTATTAGCAATCAGTGTGATGAATAGCCCTCTATGCAACTCTCATTGTGAACAGCATAATTTGAAAATTGGTCTATTCTCAATGGTCTTTTAAGCAAAAAGGTATCTAATGGGCAAAGAATACTGAATAATAATGAGTCACTAATGCAACTGAGTATGACTGCAGACTAATGGACAAGCAACTAAAGGGATAGTCCACCCAAAAATGAAAATTGTCTCATTTACTCACCCTCATGATATCTCAGGTGTGTATGACTTTCTTCACCAGAACACATTTGGAGAACAACAGAAAAACATCTCAGTTCAGTAGGTCCTTTAAATGCAAGTGGATGGTGATCCAACTTATGAAGCTCCAAAAATCACAGATAGTAAGCATAAACATCATCCATACTGACTCCAGATGTTAAATGAATGTCTTCTAAACTGATATGATAGCTTTTGGTGTGAAAAGATATCAATATTTTACAAATTTAGCCAATTATATTTAATTCATTTTTCATCACTTTGGCCACATAAAAAAAAAAAAAAAAAAAAAAAACATGTATCCCATCAATAAATATTATATTATATTGCATATATTATATTTTGTTACATTTAATGTTTATATGCATAATTTATTTACAAGTATTTTCACAGATTTAACGTGCTAAAAACCGGGACTGGCTCTTTAAGAAAACCGTCTGTTCTGTAAAAAGCATGACTGTAAAGAACAGGAATAAAAAGAGATGTTATTCAATGACAAATGGATTGCGTGGATCTCGTTTTTGGTCACAGAATGAGTCAAACGTTTACTCTCAACATGCAGTGAAAGGATCTCACTGCTGAATGCTTCACCACTACTACTCAATCACTGGTAAGTGAAATCTTAACATTTACCAGTCAGTGGCAAACACAGACATTTTTAGTCATATAGCACAAAATTTTGTTGTAAATAGGAGCGAATTTCTCACATTGTACTAGAAGGTTGTGCATTGAGTAAGACTGATCTTGGGATTAATGAATCGATAGAGATTTTTCCGATGCATCACAATCTTCATTTGAACATCGATATTTTTACCCGGTCCTAGCCGATTAATTAACTGAATCAATCACATATATAAAAAGTTATTGAGGAAATCACCCAAATAAGATTAGTATATAAAAATAATAATAAAATGAATATTTTAATTCAGACAATTCAAATACTTTACATCATTGTAACACAGTAAAAGGGAAAGGAGGTGGCGAGAACCGGCTTGACCATATAAATAATATATTTTAATAATAAACTTAAGCAAAAAGACAAAACACACACAGGTGTCGGGCAGCTGCCTGTAACTCTCTCTCTCTCTCTCTCGCACTGCCGTCTCTGGTCGCCTTTATCCCTCTCGGGCCCTCCGCCCTGCCACAATCATATATACCAATCAGCTACAACATTAAAACCACCTGCCTAATATTGTGTAGGTACATTCATGCCACCAAAACAGCACCAACCCGCATCTCAGATAGCATTCTGAGATACTATTCTTCTCACCACAATTGTACGGAGCGGTTATCTGAGTTACCGTAGACTTTGTCAGTTCTAACCAGTCTGGCCATTCTCTGTTGGCCTCTCTCATCAACAAGGCATTTATGTCCACAGAACTGATGCTCAGTGGATGTTTTTTTGTTTTTGGCACCATTCTGAGTAAATACTAGAGACTGTTATGTGTGAAAATCCCAGGAGATCAGCAGTTACAGAAATAATCAAACCAGCCCATCTGGCACCAACAATCATCCATGCCATTATCTAATCAGCCAATCATGTGGCAGCAGTGCAGTGCATAAAATCATGCTGAGACGAATGTTCACATCAACCATCAGAATGGAGAAAAAATTTGATCTCAGTTATTTGGAGCATGAATTATGGGCAAATTAATATTCATACATGTTTAATTCTTACACATTTTTAAAAACAGACCTGCATATTCATCTGAATTACAGCATGTCTGAAAGTTTAAATTCATGAATACTTAGAATTGCCAACAATTCACCCTCCAAAGGCCACACTCTATTATGCATCAAGGGCTGAGCAAGCGCTCATTCTTTAGAGTAGCAGTGCATGTGTGATTCCCTGCGTGCTGCAAAAAAGATCGGCCCTGATTCTAGGCACAATTGGCCGATCACAGACTTAAGACGAAGATCGACCGATTTAGATCGGTGCACCCCAATACTAAAAAAAAAAACATCTTAAGATCCCTGCATTCTGTTGTGCTTGGTCCAGCTGTATTTGAGTGCAAAAGTGCATCTGTGGAAGGCTGTGGTGCCTGTTGCTCTTGTTGGTTTGGGGATGCATGTTACCTGTTCAGCTGGAGTTGCACTGACTGCCCCTCTACTGCCACAGATTCACAAAAACATAAAGGTGGTAGATCAAGCTTGAAATGCTCCGATGGTATGAACATTCCTTTTTATGGAATTTACATACAATGTTAACATTTCACTTGCCAGTGATTGAGTTGTGTAGTGTTGAAGCACCGAGACTCTTTTAATGAATAAAAAGCAGGCGAGAAACTGGATTCAGCCTCGTCATTCCCTGCATGCTGTGTCTCATGAGCGTGCGGAAAATGGGTTTGTCTCTCATTCAGTTCGTATTATGGAACTGCATCGTTTGACTTTTTTGTGCATGAAGCACAAATGGTGACAGTTTATATGACAATTAATTGTCATTTGTGAAAGACCTAAAACAGACAATTAATCGTCATAGCTCTAAAACAGGCAATTCATCATCATAGTCGCGGTTATTTGTTTGACAATTAATCGTCAGCCATATTTCATAATCGCCACAGGCCTAATTTTCAACTTTTGATTTTATTTATTTTTTTGTTAAAAATGTGTATGAAATTTCAAACAGTGACAACAGCTTGTATCATTATTAAAAATGCAATTTCATGACATCATATACATTGATAGAGTGAAATTTGTACATTTTTAAAAGGCTAAAATGTGATTAAAATGATAAGGCAAAATATAAAAATAAAAATGTACAATATACACAGGGTTGGGAGGGTTACTTTTGAAATGTATTCCACTACAGATTACAGAATACATGCTGTAAAATGTCATTTGTAACATTCCGTTAGATTACTCAAATTCAGTAACGTATTCTAAATACTTTGTATTACTTCTTCAGCACTTTTTCTCTTGTTTTGACTCTAAAAACTCAAAATGCACATGTTAAAAATACATTCTCTGAAAAACCTAAATATCTTATGCAGTGTTGTTTCTAAAACAAGATAAATCAAATTGATCTTGTTTAAAGGATTTTTAGATATTGTTTTACAGGAAAACAATACAAAAATCATCATCAAGAATAAGATTTTTGCCCTAATATCAAAAGGTCTTACTAGAAAAAATTATGATTTAGCATGAATTCTCTTGATCAAAAAATATGATCGTGCCTGATAACATGTGCATGTAAAATAGCATTTTAGCTTAACGTAAAGCTGACAATTTACAAGGTTCATTTCTTCTGCTTCCATCTTACTTAACTTACTTCTCTGTCTGCTCGTATGAATGTAACATCATAAGAAAGTGTTAAAATGCACTTTAGATCGCATCATTTATATGTATAAATGTTTTCCATCTGAAAAGGACTAAATATAAAATGAAACAAATACAAAGTAATCTCTTCAGTAATCAAAATACTTTTTGAATGTAACTATTCTAATTACCAATGATTTAAATTGTAACTGTAGTGGAATACAGTTACTTATATTTTGTATTTTAAATACGTAATCCTGTTACATGTATTCCATTACTCCCCAACCCTGAATATACATATTGTATATTGCTGAAGTCATATATATGAAGAGGCCCCACTTCTCGGTTTGCTAAATATCTTTTTAGTTGCTTTATGCCTACATGGCATCAAAAGTCTGGCGAGTAAAAACAAAAATGGCGATTCTTTCTCCAACATGACCGTAGAGGGTTAACAATGAAATATTCCTTTTGTAAGTCTTCAAATCCACAAATGGTTATTGAACAACATTATCGCACAACATTTCAGGTAAACAATTGCACACAACGCTTTTTCTAGTTTGAACAAATTTAGCTTGTAAAGTAACCTCAGTGCAAACTAAAATGCCAGCTCTGTTTGTAGGGGTCCAAGCACCAAAAGTGCTGGAACCCTATTGTATTTGATAAGAGTTTCTTCTTCTTCTCTCTTTCTGCCCTAAAAGAGTGTGGGCAGCAAAAACTGTATATCCTAGAGACACTAAACCTGGCAGAACGGTCCAAAATTTTGATTCACAAAGTCGTTCAGAAGATACCCTAATACGCATTTGGGTGTTGCTCGTTCAGACTAATTGGCCTCTATCTTACAAGCGCAATATTCTAACTTAAAGGGTTAGTTCATCCAAAAATGAAAATTCTCATGATTTACTTACCTTTAAGCCATCGCAGATGTGTATGACTTTCCTTCTTCAGCAGAACCAAAATAAGAATTTTATAAGCCCATTTCAGTTCTGTTTGTCCATACAATGCAAGTAAACGGGTGCCATCAGGCTGCAGGCTGTTTGACGTCCAAAAGGCATATTTATGTAGCATACAAGTAATCCAAACGACATCGAAGCAAATCGATAGGTGTGCGTAAGAAACAAATTGATAATTAAAACATCTTTAACTTAAAATCGTTGCTTCCAGCCAGCGCTGGATTGCTGTTTGAAATTACTTAACTCTCGCGTGACGTTCATTCCTCTGTTGTAAACAAAGCACGCACTTCCGACGTCTCGAGTGAGCGCACCATTGTGCTTACATCACGCAACGGTAACGTGATGAGTCAAATGCTGGCAGGAAGCGATTTTTAAAAGTTAAAGTTTTAAAGACTTTTTTTACACAAACCTATCGGTTTACTTCAGAAGACATTAATTGATCGACTGGAGTCATGTGGATTACTTTTATGCAGCCTAAATTAGTGCCCGACCGATTTATTGGCTGATATTAGCCTTTCACCGATATATCGGTATTGGCATATATGTTTACTGATATGCGCAGATATGAAAACTTTTTTTCAGAACATATAATGCAGAAAACAATGCTTGAATTGGTGTCATAACGTAGTCTGTCCAGCAGAGTGTGCTCCAACTCCATTGTTTACAAAGCTGAGCTGACGGTGGCTCTGCAGACAAGGCGGAGTTCAGCGATGCGGTGTTATGTGGTGTCTTCTTGGTAAGCTGCTAACTAGTTTGTGAAATACATACTGGAAAGTTAATAAACAATGACCCCATAATTTTCCCTTTTCAGTATAACTAATATAACATTAACTCTGTCCCTAACAATCATGTCACTCATGTTTATCACATCTGTTTGCTATGTTAGCCAACTATAGTTTGTCAGTGCAGTCAGTAATGTAGCAGCTTGAAAGGTAAACAGAGCATCTTTTTGCAGCTCAGCAGACAATGGTGCAGTGGTGGATTGTGTCTGTTGAGTGTTGATTTCACACTACGTTGTTACCTAGTTGGTGAGACACAATGCTGGTCTATCTTTTACTCTCTGTGACAACGAGCTTATAGCTAACTAGCTAACCACGTAGCTACTTCCATTGCTTGTCAGCTGAGTGGAAGCTAATGTGTAAACATTTATTCACCAAACTGTTTTGTTCAGGATTCACAGTTTGGTACACCTTCAACCGAACAATTCCAGCCGTTGCATTTACAAAATGTAATATTTCAAAGTTTCCCCTGAACTTGTATAGCAGAATACGGTGTAACACCGCTTGACTCGGCAGGTGTAAATGCTTCTTGTTTTACAACCTGCCCCTAATTGACTGGCAGTATTTAAATAGTCAGCATTTGACTGATACTAAACAGTAATACTGATGTTTATTTAGCTATTTATTTTATTTGTATTTATTCTTTATTTTAATGGTCAGCAATTGACTGATACTAAACAGTACTGATGTTTATTAAACTATTTACTGTATTTTTATTTATCCTTTATTTTCTCAGTGTATTTTCTCAGTGACAATGTATAATAATAAATGTCAAATATTCTTTGATAAAAATATTTAAGAAAGCAGCCTTCTGAGTACCTTTGCATAGTTATATCTGTGCAAAATTGGTGCACAATCCACATAGAAAAGGTCTGTTTTCATTCCAACTCAAAAATTAACTATATCGGCCACCATATCGGTAATCGGTGAATTTTCCCCCTCTAAAATTGGTATCGGTCGGGCTCTAGCCTAAATATGCCATTTGGACTGTCAAACAGCCAGCAGCAGGTTTACTTCCATTGTATGGACAGAGATGAAATTGGCTTATAAAATTCTTTATTTCAGTTCTGCTGAAGAATGAAAGTCAAACACATCTGGGATGGCTTAATGGTAAGTAAATCATGAGAGAATTCTGATTTTGGGGTGAACTAACCCTTTAACAAAACTTGTACACATGGACATCAGAACATTCCAAGGTCACATGCAAAATCTCATCAATTTCAGATGATAGGGGGCTGTCATATAAAACAAAGTTGACTGTAAAGCCATTTCACATTTCAGTTCCAAAAATAGGTTAACAGCAACAACTCTCTCACTCTCATAGTCCCACAGAGAGGCAGACAATCAAACAAACAAACACAAAAGCACACATACATGCACACCCATAAATGAAACACTTTTGTAAGACAGCTTTTGAATTAGTTTAGAGATAATTAAAAGCATCAACTAAATTAGTTCAATGTCCTCAATAAGAGAATCATCTCTAAATTGATCACATTTTAAATACATAAAAAAAAAGCAGCTGCAGGCATATCTGTACAATGATCTGATCTGCAAAGCCTGTTACACACTCCTGTCTCTACTCAGTAATTCCAGTAATGTGGAGGCCTTAATTATGTCACTGCCAAAACAGTAACAGCTGCTAAAATGATAGTAACCCTGGCCACCAGTACATTTACCAACAGACACAAGGTGTCAAATTAACAAAAAAGAAAGACTAACGAAAAAATGCCAAGGTCAGGACACACCTTTTGACCAATGAAATTCCATGATTTTTTCATGACATTTCCATGACACTTTCTCTACTTTTGCAGGTGTTTGTGATTTCTGGATAAGGATTTTTTATTATTATTTTACAGAGATTGCACTCACAAGTCACAAAGTGCAATTTAAAGCTACGGAAATACAGTATTTTAGAGCTGATCATATCTAGAAAAACAACAGAAATTGCCATTATTTCTCAGGATTCAATTAATTCCCATGACCTTTCAAGGCCTAGAAATTAGGGCTGCATGATTATAATGAAAATCATCATTGTGGATTAATTCCTCTGATGATGTAATTGCGATTATTTTAATTCTATTAATCAGAATGAATTCTTTTTTGGAGTGTGTGGGGCAGCTGCATGCCATATTCTTTATGTGGGCTATGCATCCAAAACAAGTCGAAAGCTGTTTATCAGAATTGCTTTTTTATTTTAACTGAATGAAAACTAAAAATTGCTATTCACAATTCAAATAAATTATACACCGTATAAAGTAAGCATTACTCATTTGCCTTTAGACTAGTTTAAACGCCTCTGATTTGCCATTGCATTCATGCACACAACGGCCTAAAAAATATGTTGTGAACAGAAAATTTTGCAGCAATGAGTGAACACCTAAATGGAATGCTGTAACTGTAATTGTTGTTTTTTTTTTTTGTTGTTGTTGTTTTTTTATTAATTGTGCAGCCCTACTGGAAATCACAAATTTCCTTACATATCCAGGTTTTCAATGACTGTGTGAACACTGCATGATACTCCACTGCTCATTTTACTCTGGTAATATCATACTTTTTGCCCTAGATGATCATCTTTGAAGCACAACGAAAATACCATGATGCATGAATATGGTAACGATCACAACAACATTCAGCAACACTCATCAACATCCAAGAGTATGGAATTACTTCTCCACAGTAAGGGAGAAAGAGTGAGAGACAGATAGCTTTTATCTTCTCGAAGTGTTTCAGTGGCATGTAGGCTGAAATACTCACAGGCGATGTAAGCAATGAGAGCGAGGGTGATCAGGATCTTCATCATTCTTCTGTTAATGACTGTGATCATCCAGCTCATCCGCATCATGCTCCAGCACACACGGCATTGAGCACTTCCTCGCCACTACTGCATCCCACCTTTATTTATCTCGCACATGCATCCCTTACATGAGATCCACGCCTGATAGTTTCAAATAAAAATAAAAAACGGGGCTGGCAAACACCTGTCAGTCCGCTTCACTATTAAAGGACTCAAGCATACACGTTCACAAATGAGTTATAATCGACTTATGTACTGAAATATGAAAGTTCCTATAGGAAAATCAGCTGTGCGTAAAGCGCCACAAAGCTAACCAGGCTAATTTATTCACTAAACAATTTGAAACAGTTTAAGTAGTCAGACACGTTTATATTTTAGCAGACATACAGGTGAACTCAGTTAAAGAAAATAAAACGACATGATGGTTGGCAGTTATTTATCAATTAGCAATGTAGCGTCGTGAGTGCAGACCTGCAGCTAGACATGCTAACTAACTGCTACAGTCTCACTCAATATCACGGGTTTCTGTTTAAATCCTCAGTCTAGTCCAGGGGCCCTGGTTTACAGATAAACTACTTTCATTAACGAGAAGTCCAGCTGTGTTTATCGGAAGCGGTAACGCGATAAAGCGACTCCGTATCAGCTTGTCAGAGCAGGATCACATGAGCAGTGCTTTCTGCTATCGATTATCATCCTGCCGCAAAGAAAATAAAGCTATTTTGTTTGCAGCTCTTATAGCTGAAAGACTGGAATACATCAGAGGAACTCATACAAACATTTTTATATTTTATTCCTGGTATGGGTGAATACAGAAAGGCGCATTCTTTATAAGTCCATTTTGTGCGTTGTCAGAAGAAAGTAATCAAGCACAGATTTATTCACCTTGTGAACAGTAGCCCATTCATGAATACCTTAAGAGTGAATCAATTAAAAAAGTTCAGTGATTTTCCACGTTGACTGTTTCTTGGTCTTTGGAAACCCGGAACAGAAATATGGCTTCATGCTTGTTCTCTTTAAGGGTTGAGTGAATCATTCAACTTTTGCCACATCATTTATTTATAAGCCACTGTGTTATGGAGCATCCTTTACGCAGATATTGAGCTAAAGTGAAAGTATGGGTACTGTGTCATTTAATCATAATATTGAACCTGGAGAGGATACACTCTGTTCTGCACTCTGCACACACGCATGCGCGCGCACACACACACAAACTTGTTTTATATCATTGTGGGGACTCCCCATAGACTTCCATGCATTTTATACAGATCTAACGATAATTTCTATCCCCTAACCCTACCCCTAAACCTCACCGAAACCTTTTTGCATTTTCAAAAAAGCATTGTTTAGTATGTTTAATAAGCCATTTCCCTCGTAGGGATCGCTGGCTGGTCCCCACAAGGTAGGTTTTCTCAGGTTTTACTATATTTGTGGGGACATTTGGTCCCCACTAGAGTTGAGGTACTCAAGCCCAATTTTAATGGACTTGGACTTGTCACGCACTCGGATGCATTTTTACACGTACTTGTCTCGGACTCGAGCCTTCGGGACTCTGGAAGTTTTTTTAGAGTCCAGCCGAGTGCATGACATTTTATTTGTGATGCAATGAACTAAATAAATAAATAAAAAATAACGAAAAAGAAATAAATGGACACTCTGTCTGCAAGCAGTTGTATCACCCCCTGATGTCGTGTAGCCAGAGTTTGTTTCACCATGTTGAGCAAACACACCTGCAGAGCGGCACACTCAGTCAGCCAATACGCTTGAATGTTTCTATGGAGACTGCTGTATAACATCGATTACCAAGGTGGCTGGCATGACGAACACATCAAGACAGGTATGTAGCCAATGTACTAGAAGACAACTGGTAAAAGACGGTGCTTGCATTGCGGTTTCGTCGTGGTTAAGAACTTAATTAAGTCAAGTCACCCACATCATGTCTGTCACAGTTTACTAAAACAACATATAAAAATAAATTTTCAGAAAAATATTATTAATATTGGGCTATTAAGTCTTTTTAGGCATAATGTATCCACACATGTAGGCATCTGTAGTCTCTTGTGGTCCACGCAGTGTTGTCAACTGGTCCTTGATGAATTACCTGTAACTTTTTAAATAGTTGGGAATTTTTTTTTTATTATTTTTTTATTGCTAAAGCAGACTGCAACTCTGAAAAACAGATAAACAGCACCTATTTATTGTTTTTCTATTTTAAAAGCATTGACAAGCTGCTTAAAATATGTCCTTTTACATTGTTTTCACAAAAAAATGCACAATGAAATATGAAGTTATTTTGGGCAGCGTTTATAATGTAATTATAGACTGGGTGACCAGACGTCCCAGTTTATTACACAGGACAGTCCCGGTTTTTGGTAGGGTCACTGATTTTTTTTTCTTCTTAAATTAAATCTCCTCATTGTCCTTTTTGCTATTGTCTCTGGTGTCGTTTGCAGAGAAGAAAATAAATTTTGTTGTGTCGTACGTTGATTTGACGATACATTCATTGTAGTCTTCAGCAAATCAGCTGAAATGTGTCTGGTAACCATGGCAATGAGGTCATGCACTCTGTCGTCCTGTCAGTCAGCGTAAATGCCCAAAATAATGCAATGTTCAACAACGAGCTGAAAGAAGCTGATCCATGTCCTCGCGCAACACGCGAAAATGTAAGCGGGGTGTTGTCTGAATGTTCATTTACCCCGTGAGCACGGAGGTAAGTCAAACACATGTCACATTCAGACAGCTACACTGCACTTTTTACATAGTACAAGCACTTAAAGGAATATTCCGGGCTCAGTACACATTAAGCTCAGTCGACAGCATTTGTAGCATAATGTTGATTACCACAAAAATTTATTTCGACTCGTCCCTCCTTTTCTTTAAAAAAAAGCAAAAATCTGTGTTCCAGTGAGGCACTTACAATGGGAGTTAATGGGGTCAATCTGTAAATGTTAAAATACTTTGTTTCAAAAGTATATACACAAGACATAAACAATATGTGTGTTAACACGATTTTAGTGTGATAAAATCACTTACTAACTGCATCTGTTTAAAGTTATATCCAATTTTGCAACTTCTTTGCCATGACGATTTAATGTCAACAAACCCTAAAACCCTAAAATGACCGTAAAAATGACTATTTAAACAACTTTACAGCTCAAATAATACATGATTTTTACAAAAGAATTCATGTAAATGCTTTTATAAAATTATAAGCTTCACATTTCTGCCTTTAAACCCTTCAAAAATTGGCCCCATTCACTTCCATTGTAAGAGCCTCACTGTAACCTCGATTTTTGCTTTTTTAAAGAAAAGGAGAGACAAGTCGAAATTAATTTCATGCCACAAATGCTGTTGATTGAGCTTAACTTGTATTGAACTCAGAACATTCCTTTAAATGCTGAGATGTGGGGATTATATTTTGAATTTTAGGTTCCAATGTTGTGAATTTTGTGTTAAAATGTGTACCTGACATGACAAGTTTACTCATAATTACACATACAATATTAAATTATATGGATAGGATAGGCTACGTTGAATTTTTACATTAAAAAAGCTAAAATGTGGTTAAATAGTGAAAAATAAAATATACATTTTCACAAACTATATATTGCAGAAGTTTTTTTTTGTTTGTTTGTTTTAGGTCTATATGTTTTCACACTCAGAATGTATGCAAATATAAGAGAAAAGATTATATATTTTATGTAGTGCTGCCCTTCAAAAACTACATTAAACATGTACTGTAATTTACACAATCCCCTTGGTTCTTGGTTCTTGAGCATCAATGAATGTTTCACCTTTTGTAATAGTTGTTGATGTGTCCATCAATTGTCCTAAGTGTCAAAAGCTGGATGTCTATATCATTTAGCCACTGTTGGGAAGAACTCAAATGTGCAGAAGATGCTGGGAAACCAAAGAATGTACAGTATTTTTCTTAAGAAAAGTGGGCAGCTTCACAGCTCAGGACAAAGTAGGGACTCATGAACAATTATTACACAAACAGTCATTAATCATAGAGAGAGCAACATACCATATTAAAGGGTTTGCTCTCGTGCCAGGAGCTCTAAAGCTCGTGCGCAGTCTGTCTCATGAACGCACACAGGACATCAACGGTCGGTGAAGAGTTTCACTTAATAATACATCAGATTTCAGTTTGTTTCTCTCCAAACCTTATCGTATTCCTTCAGGACAAGACATAGTCGATTACAATAATTTATTAGACTTTTGAATTATACTTTTGTGTCCTTTTGAAGTTTAAAGAAGTAGTCACCTTAAACTGCCATTGTGTGACGTCACTGAGCACAATTTGTTTTTTTTCTTCACAATTTCTCCCTTTGTGTTTAGAAAAAGAAAGAAAATCATATGGAGATATAACAGCACAGGGGTGCGTAAACTACTGAATTTTCATTTTTGGGTGAACTAATCCTTTTAGAACCAAGGGAATGTAAACTTTTTAACTGGATCATTTGTTTAAATTCAGTTACTATTTTTGTCTTGTGGAATATACAGTAAGTATCTGTTGTTAAATAGCTTCCTCAAGGTAGTACTAAATACATTTTTATGATACCTCATAAAGGTAATTTTTTTTTTTTAAACGATAACACAGATGCATCAGGGTTTTAGGTGCACAAGCAGTGCATAGAACTGCCACACGTTTTCCACAAATTAACAGTCATGTCCGTGTTAAATAGCCCTAATATTATCATTGGGCTTTACCATGTTTCCGAATGTAGCATTTGCAGTCAAGTCGTGAGATGTAACTTCTCAACGAGTGCTAATTACTACTGTGTTGACTCATTATTTTCCCAAACCAGACAAAAAAGAAATCTCAGTATTTATTATTTCTTTAGATAGAGATCATTTTAGATAAAAGTAAACTGAATTGAAAGGACAAATTGAAAATTAAGTATTGTTTAAAATTCAAAACAATAATAACTCTGGTTTAAATTACTAATGCAGCTTTTCACTTTTTAGTCTCTGAGTAGAGAGGAATTATTTCTTTTTTAATTATTTCTTTAGTTATTAATTAATATTTAAATTAATTAATTTAATCTAACTCATTAAAACCTCATATGGGGCTCCAGTAAATGTAGTGTGCTACGTTTAGGAGCGGGTTTGGTTATTAGCAATAATTAATAATTATCAAAGACAATCATTAATTATTAAAATCAATAGAACATTGATGAGAATCAATGTTAGCTTTTTTAATCCTTTAAATCAACAATTATCAAAGATAATCACCAATCATTAACATCTATGATACATTAATTAAAATTAACACTAGCTTATTGATCATTCAAATTCAACAATCATCAAAGATAATTATCATTTATCAAAAATCAATAGAATATTAATAAGGATTAACATTGACGGGGCACCACCCTGGAATCAGGGACTAATAACCGAATATTAAAACAGTCTCAATATTAGATTGTTTTCTTAGGAAAATCAACATCCGAAGAATATCGATTTTCGGGGAAAAAAACAATGAATGAAGGCTTGAATCCGAGCACTGACATCCCGTCAGCATGATACAGGCGTATGCAAAACAAACCAAAACACTTCTCTTTGTAATATAAACAAAGTTTATTTATGCAGTAATATCAATTAATAATTAATACAATGCAGTCAATAAACTTCCGACTTACAACTACAAACTAAACAGTGATATGATTAGATATGGAAACTAAAATAATCCTATAACACATAAGGTGTGTGTGTGTGTGTGTGTGTGTGAGAGAGAGAGAGAGAGAGAGAGAGCGAGTGTGTGTGTGTGTGGTTAGTAAGAGAGAGAGAGAGAGAATTAAGTGATGGCCCTAAAGCCGATTTCGCGATCGTGGGAGAGAAAGCAGCTGTTAGTTTATCGCTCAGAGACGCGGTGGACGGCTCGTAAACAGTCCCGCGTTCTTTGACTCTTAATGGATCAAAACAGTTTGCCGGTCTCACCCGCGATGGCTAAAATGCACAACAGTCCAATTTGGTTGGACCACAATACAGCAAAACAAATTCGTGATAATGAAATACCCTGAGTATTAATAATGAGCGGACATGGCGGTCCGTAAACTGTACAAGCAAAAACATTGAAACACAAGAATAACACACTATAATATTCTATCTCTGCCCAGACGTAAACCTCTTACTTGAATCGCATGAGGACACAGGTAGAATGTGTTTTCATCCGTCCTTTAACTCTGACCTGGTTCCTTGAGGCTCGGGTGATGACGGGAGGCCGTTTCCTCGCTCTGTCGGCAGGCATACGGCTGACTGCTTCTCAGTGGGCTGGCGGAGAAATCAGAAATGTCGACTTGATTGAAGATGGAAGAGAAATCTTTAATCTCTTCACTTCTGCAGGCAAACGGATGAAGATGCGGATTGCTCAGCGGTCTCCTTCGGATCCGTTAGAGTGTTCGGTTGAACACAGAGTAAACTCAACTCGTCCAGCGAGATGGAGATTGTATGGCCACAATTTCAAGTCGGACGTTACTTTCTTGTGCCACGAGGTTGTACCTGAGAGCATCGATGAGCTACGTCTATACTCGGTGAACAAAGTTGCTGGAAGCAAATCCCAGAAGCATTTCAGAGGTATTTCTACTCCTGATGATGTCATGGTTTGAGGGACGTTCTGTTGTATGCCTCTTCCAATAGGAGTTGAGAGTTCGATCCTTTAGTGAGCAAGGCTTCATGGGATTTGTAGTCTGTTTTGGACTCCCTTTGTTTGATTTTGGCACGATTATTATAAGTAAGATTTACGACTTGGTGTGTGGGGGCTGAGTTAGGTTTTACGACTGTGTAAGGCCTGCCTTTGTCTTCTATCTGAATACATGAGTCCCAACATATGCTATAGACTGGCATGTCTTAAGGTCAATATTAGGTCAAAAATAGCAAGAAAAAACTGCTTTCTCTAGAAACTCATCAGTCAATCATTGTTTTAAGGAATAAAGGCTATACAATGCTTGAAATTGCCAAAAACTGAAGATTTCATACAAAGGTGTACACTACAGTCTTCAAAGACAAAGGACAACTGGCTCTAACAAGGACAGAAAGAGATGTGGAAGGCCAGAAGTACAACTAAACAAGAGGATAATTACATCAGAGTCTCTAGTTTAAGAAATAGACACCTCACATATCCTCGGCTGACAGCTTCATTGAATTCTACCTGCTCAACACCAGTTTCATGTACAACAGTAAAGAGAAGACTCAGGGGTGCAGGTCTTATGGGAAGAATTGCGAAGAAAAAGCCACTTTTGAAACAAAAAAACAAAAAGAAAAGGTTAGAGTGGGCAAAGAAACACAGACATTGGACAACAGATAATTGGAAAAGAGTGTTATGGATCTTAACCCCATTGAGCTTTTGTGGGATCAGCTAGACTGTAAGATACGTGAAAAGTGCCCGACAAGACAGCCACATCTATGGCAAGTGCTACAGGAAGCATGGGGTGAAATGTCACCTGAGTATCAGGACAAACTGACAGCTAGAATGCCAAGGATCTGCAAAGCTGTCATTGCTGGAGGATTTTTTGGACGAGAAATCCTTGGAGTAGTTTAAGAAGTTCTGAAATTTTTTTAAAAATTGTAATAGTAATTTTTCACATTATTAATGTCCTGACTATACATTGTGATCAGTTGAATGCCACTTTGGTGAATAAAAGTACCAATTTCTTTCCATAAGAGAAAAATCTGTACATTATTCCAAACTTTTGGCCGCCAGTGTATATATACACTACCGGTCAAAAGTTTTGAAACACTTACTCTTTCTTTATTATAATTTTTTTTTTCTTCACATTTAGAATAATAGTAAAGTCATCAAATCTATGGAATAACATAAATAGAACTATGGGAAATATGTTGTGACTTAACAAAATCCAAAATAAATCAAAACTGTGTTATATTTTAGCATCTTCAAAGTAGTCACCCTTCGCCTAGAATTTGCAGACATGTACTCTTGACATTTTCTCAACCAACTTCTTGAGGTATCACCCTGGGATGCTTTTTAAACAGTATTGAAGGAGTTTCCATCTATGTTGGGCACTTTTCTTTATTATTTGGTCCAAGTCATCAATTTCAAAAACTTTTTTTTTTAATACAATTTTAGATTTATAATGAAATAAATTAATATGGTGGCACAATTATATTTTTGTCTACAAAACAAATTTCAAACATTTAAGCATACTCCTTTAGATTTTTTGATCATGAGAAACATTTCGGTGAAGTGTTTCAAAACTTTTGACCGGTAGTGTGTGTGTGTGTGTGTGTGTGTGTGTGTGTTTGTGTGTGTATATATATATATATATATATATATATAGATAGATAGATAGATAGATAGATAGATAGATAGATATAGATATAGATATAGATATATATATATAAGCAGTCTACTGTATAGTTAACATTTTGTGTGTGCAGAGTGCAGAACAGAGTTTATCCTCTCCAGGCTCAATATAATAAATATTATGAACCTATGACATAAAGCAAAGTTTGTGTTATTTAAATTTTATAAAGTAATTCATGCTGTTCTGCTTTGCACCATTACACCATATTCCACGCCCGAGTGAAAGTAAAAAGTTTCCACATTTTAATGTAATTTAGCATTTACAAGTACAAAGTATATGTTTTTCTTAATTTTAGAAATAAACTGAAATTAATAAAGGGATAGTTCACCCAAAAGTCTTATCATTATACATTCACCCTCATGTCATCTAAGATGTGTAAGACTTTCTTTCTTCTGCAGAACACAAATGAAGATTTTTAGAAGAATTGTTTTTCCAGCTCTGTAGGTCCATACAATGCAAGTGAATGGGTGCCAAAATTTTGAAGCTCAAAAATCAACATAACGGCAACATAAAAGTAATCCAGATGACTCTGGTGGTTAAATCCACATCGTCTGAAGTGATATGATAGGTGTGGGTGAGAAACTTCCTCCTTCAGTTTTTAGTGATTCTCATTCTTCATGCATATTGCCCCCTACTGGGCAGAGAGGTGAATTTATGACAAAAATGTACATAAATATTGATCTGTTTCTCACCCACACCTACCTTATCGCTTCAGAAGTTGTGGATTTAACCACTGGAGTCATATGGATTAATTTTACATTCCCTTTATGTGGATTTTGGGAGCTTCAAAATTTTGGCATCCGTCCACTTGCATTGTATGGACCTACAGAGCTGAGATTTTCTTCTAAAAATCTTCATTTGTGTTCTGCAGAACAAAGAACACATGAGAGTGAGTAAATCTTTTTTTTAAATTTTTGGATGAACAATTCCTTTAAGATATATTCTCATTAAAGGAATAGTTCACAGAAAAAAGAAAATTCTCTCATCATTTACTCACTCTCATGTCATCCCAGATGTGTATGACTCTCTTTTTCTTCTGCAGAATACAAATGAAGATTTTTAGAAGAAAATCTCAGCTCTGTTGGTCCATACAATGCAATTGAATGGTGGCCATCCCAGAAAGTTGACTCTAAAAAAATCAACAAAGTTAGCATAAAAGTAATCCATAAGACATGTCTTCAGAAGCAATATGATAGGTGTGGGTGAGAAACAAATCTATATTTCATTTTTTATTATACATTTTTTTACTATAAATGTCCACTTTTACTTCCACATTTTTCTTCTTTAGTTTTTTGGCAATTCACATTCTTCATGCATATCGCCACCTACTGGTCGGGGCTGGTAAAAGGTGGAGATTTATAGTAAAAAAAGACTTATTGATCTGTTTCTCGCCCACACTTATCATATCGCTTCTGAAAACATGGATTTAACCACTGGAGTTATAGAGATTACTTTTATGCTGCTTTATGTAATATTTGGAGATTTAAAGTTCTGGCATCCATTCACTTGCATTTTATGGACCTACATAGCTGAGATATTCTTCTAAAAATCTTCATTTTTGTTCTGCAGAAGAAACAAAGTCATATGCATGAGAGTGATTAAATGATGAGAGAATTGTAATTTTTGGCTGGACTATCCTTTAAAGTAAACTTGATGCATAAACTTTGCAAAGCAACCTGTTTAATCACAATGTTTCCAGATGTTAAACTGAAACCAATATCCTGCAAATCTGTTACCTGAAACTGTTAATGTTTTAATTCAGCAGTAGCCTATTTTATAGTTAACTTATTCTTGAGTACTGGGACAAAATTGAAAATAAATAAATACAAATGTACAGTATGTATCAAGGGATTATTCTGGATTGACCTGGATCTCCTGCTTCTTATATTTCCTTACAAAATGCATGTTTTGCCTTGCCCTTCAATCAATGTGGGTCAGCGCCATCATAACTACACGACAGTTTCAAACACGACCAGACAGAAAATCTTGCACTGGTGTTTACAAATGTTTTTAATTTTTTTTTTGCATATTAAACTTGTATTAAATGCATAGAGGCTATTTTATTCCTGGTGTTTCTATGAGGAAAGTATCTAAAAAAACCCCAAACAGTTTCTTTACAATTTGTGTGACGGATTGATATATCATGGTTGTGGCACAGAAAATATTAGTACAGTTACTGACTTTGATTTAGCCTTATTTCAAAAATGTTTAAAATTGTCTGCAGGTGTGAATCCTTATAAAACTATTATTAGTAATGTAGTACAATTTCTGTTTTTAGTTTAACATGGGCCAGTACTAGTTTTCGCATAGGCTACATCTCACAAAACTCAGTAATATAATTAGTTACTATGTTGGTTTAAAATTCCTTGTTCAAAAACCCTCTTAAATTGTTACTTTATTTTCTTTTATGTATTTTGTTGTGTTGTGCACCAGTTGGCCATCATTAAAACATGTTATTACACAGGCTGTGTACAATATCTCTTTCTGATTGGATCTTTCAATCACAGCATAAAATACTTCTGAATAAAATAAAATAAAATAAAATCACAATTTCTTGCTCATTTATTTATTTGTAAGTAGCAAGTGAAATAGTTTACAGTCAGTCATTATCGCTAAAAAACAAAACAAAAAACAGACAGTTTTAACAGGACTCCATACAAAGCAGACGATAAGTTCAGTACTCCTGGAGACTCTGTGGTCTCTTTCTTCTCACATAAAATTAGTTTAAACTCAAATCAACAAGCAAACACTTAAACCCCTACAGAGAGATGCAAGACCCCTCCTGATCACCCTGTCTGGGTTTATTTTGCAAAAATGACTAGCTGATTGTACATCATTCCTTACATGTAGTTTATGCTGCATTTCTTTGTATATACACCATGGGCACACAGTATGACTAATTAAGTATATGAGCTTATCTGGGATACAAATTTGTGTTTTAGGTAATCTGTTTAAACACTTTAAATAGTATTAATTAAACACAGCTCATCTAACAGCAGGAAACCCTTTGAACATCAGTTGCCCTAGTGAAATATAACTTTCAGTAATGCACTCAGATGAAAGTGTTGATTTATATTACACTTACACACAGACATTAGTCTGTCCCCTACCCATTAACTCCCTCTGATGTCTCGTGACTTTCCATTGCAGGGGTGTGTTTATGACCTCCGTTCCCTGTCTGTCATGGACTGAGAGTGTCATTTATTTATGCATGCATTTAATTGCCCTCCTTTTGAAAGTGTTTGCAGGCCAGTCTCAGAGGAATATACCCTGAATTATTTCTTATGATTTAAAAAAAAAAAAACAAATCTAAACACTTATGTAATATAATATTTTACTGCCGAGTATGTGACCAATGGGAAGTAGAGTTTTGTAAAGGAGTGCAGCCTGTTACAATGATATCCAAGTCGATGCAGTGTATTTCTGGGTTGGTATCATGACTTGTGTGGTGGCATGCCTTTTTCTGTGGAAAAGAAATAGATAAAAAACATAATATTGTTATTGTCAAAATATATGGGAACAACCTTTGGAGAGACTTATTTGCATAGAAAGCACATAATTCTTAGTGATTAAGCAATAAGGTACAAAAGGCAGTGCTATATTGCGTATACTGTATACGTAACGTTGCTGTAGGCTGAACACAGGAGTAGCAGATGAAGACGATAATTTTAAGAGAACCCAAGTGAAGTTTTATAAATAAATCCAAAGTGAAAACAGAAAAGACAAAGACCATACAATGGACAGTACTCGAAAAAAGACAATGGCAAACATGAGAGCTTAAATACACACAATGGGGAAACAGGATAACAAGACAACCAATGAAAGGACAGAACTAATAAACATGAACCAATAACAAAACAGAACTGATGAACATGATAACAAGACTAATGATACAAGAACCAATAAGAACAAGACACATGACTAAGATACATGACTCGACTAGGAAGTAAACTAATTTCAAAATAAAAGACATGGCTGCAAAAACAACAAGAAATCAAAACATGAGCAAAAACACATATAGACGTGACAATATATTCACGGCTGAAGGGTGTTGTTAGGCACGATGCAAAGATATTCACAATATGGTACAGCCTCGAGTGTCTTGTTGCTTTTAAAAAATGTTTACAGAAATGTTCAGTAAAATGTTATTTCAGTCATGACAACTCTCTGAATGATTTATAAATGTTTATTGATGGTTATGACAAGTAAATTTGGTCTTGGCAGACTCGGTCTGTTAACGCTGCTGCTGCTGAGCAAGTACTAGACTTACAACTGCAAAACGGACATAGGTATAAGACTTAGTATGCAACCATGCTGCTGCGACACAATGGGCAACATAAAATCCCCCTTAAACAGATCTAGACAGGTGAAGCTGGCGAGGAGGTGGAAAAGTATATTGGAATCTCATTGCCTGCTGCGAAGAGACCAGCTTGCTGCCACAGACGAGGTATGACTAGAATGAAATGTTTTACATAATAGAGCCTACGATTTGGTTGGTTGGATAGAACACTTAGGGAACCTATTAGCTTGCGCCCTGTAGAGTTTCATGACAGAAATTAAATAATTTATTTCTACTGTTAGTAAAATTATTTAATGCCATCATTCCGCTAGAAGATATCTGGTACGTTCACATTATAATGGAATTACTGTAATTACGAGATGGCAACTCATAGAAAGTTATTTGTTTCAATGGCAACACTTATGACGCCAAAACGGCTTTTTTGTTGATAACAGCAAAATGTTTATCACTGCATTAATTCACCTCTATATGTTCTTGCAAATTGTTTAAGCACAAAAAATGCTCCAGGCATCAATGGGATAATTAAATTGCACATCAAATAGAAATATGAGTTAACTTCAACTGTGGAGGCCGTTGCCATTCTGGTTCTTTTCACATGACGTCACAACTGTCAAGTCAGAGCTTTCATAGAATTCCAAATTTACAACTTACCAGTAATTACCAGTCCTACGAAGACTTTTTTTTTTTTTTAATAGTCAGAATATCATAATTAATTACAGTAATTCTGACATGATGTTAGACCCTGACAGTAAACAGAACGTTGCTAAGCAACTAAAATAATGGTCAGCAATGGGTGCGACACAGTGATACAAACAGAAGCTCGGTGAAGAGGTCATAGCTGTGCTTTATCATGAATAAAGCACGTTTATTGAGCAATCAGCATCCAAAACGGAACCAGAGACAGTTTGGCAGAAACGGACCACTGGTATTAAAATGAATGGGAGAAATTGGAATGCCCAAAATGCAACAAGGGTTTGGAAAAGGAAGTCCCACCTTACAGGTAAAATATTTTACTGCTGATTTGAAATAAGTTATTTGATCGAATTGACCAACTGTTTTGAATATTTTGGTCTTTCCCCATTGAAGTACACAGGAGTTGCACTTTTATGCCGATCCTGCCCTGTAGCGTTCCAAAGATGGCCGCCGAGTGGACTGACTTGTTTTGAAAGACACTTTGATGGAACTTTCTGTTTCATAATATTTTTTAAACAAATGTACTTAAAAGTTGTCACTTTTTCATGTGCTATTTCAGAGCAAACACCTGTGTCTTACTAACTAACAACCCACAATCCAGTGTAAAATAAATTTGACTTTCTAAATATTGGGCCCTATTTACAAAAGTTAGTGCTATTTGCTTGGTGTATTTACACATTTGGCAAATGCCTTTATCTAAAGCAACAGTTCACTCATTCATTGTACCATTTTACCAAGAATCATCCCCATGACATTGTCATTGCTAGCGGCACACTCTACAAGGTGAGCTACAACTGGTAGGCCAGCTTTGTGATTTTACTGCACAGAAAGCAGGTAGTAAATGGATTTTTAGAAAGTACATTTTCTTTTGATCATGCCAGCAGTAATTCATGAAATCATGATCAAACAGTGGCGAATTCTCAGGGCCAGAAAAGCCTTCTCTGCTGGCCTAACATGCCAAATAAATAAATATTTTTCATCCTTTCATTCTCAATCACCTTTTTGCCTATGTATTTTTAACTGCTTTCCACTCTTAATTAATCTACAAACAAATAGAGAAAAACGAAAAGTTTATCCAGTCAGAATTTAATCCTTGATGCTTACAAGCAAAGTGTGACAGCTGTTTCACAAATCGCATGCCCAAAGCAGTGCATGAGTATGAGCTCCAGCCCCTCAGACCTTCAGAATTTCCACAGAATCCCTCAATAGTGCAAATGAATGAGCAACTAAAGTCAGATTGTCAGATTCATCAGCCAATCAGATTGATTTATTTGTTCTTGGTGTGTGTGATCTTTAGGATATGTCTCAGTCGAGGCCTTCTAGCTGGCCTTGTGTGACGCAATCATGCTTTAAGTGATGTATGTAATTTGAAAGCGAAGAGTGCGAGATTATCATCACTGCCGCTATCGCCATTGAGAAAGAGATCCTTATGGATTTAAAAACACGAGATGTTCTGCATGACCGTATGATTGTTTAATTTATTAAACAGGAAAGGAGGACTGATTTTCACTTCAAGTAAATTGGTAAGTGCTTTTTACATTGTTATAGCAACATCAGGAGTTTTCTAAGTGTAAATTAGGCTGCTTGAGCATTCAGTGTTGGATCAAGTTTTGAAAAGTAGTGCTGTGTTACATTCAACTCGGAAAGTCAGATTTTACAGCTTCCTACTAGGAAAAGTGCAATGGAATGCATCTTGAAGTCAGAAAAACTTGTAGGCTCGTGCAGAAATTCTCAACTCAGATTTCGCCGAGATGCAGGGGCATGATGTCACAAACATGTGGACACTCAGGGAGATATACAAAGTAAGTGATAAACATTCACTTTATTAAATAATATTGATAAATGAGTTCATTTCCACATTACATAATATTAAAGCTTGTTTAACAAACGCCTGCAGAAACAGGTGTATAAAACATGGTAAATTATAATCTCTTTTGATAATTGTACACCTGAAGCACAAATGTTAGCGCTGCAGCATTGTTTATCAGTTGGGTTGCTAGGAGACATCTCTAATGAGAGTCAAACCCCTGCTAAGCTAACAGGAGCATTGCAGTTTTGTTTTCTTAAACATCATCTTCTGAATATCGGGGAATAGAATGCATTTATGGTCAGAGATATCAAGTAGGAATATCCCACATCCAACTTGAATGGAACGCAGCATTACCGTGTACCCTGACGAAACAAAATTTATTGCAAGCAACATTTAAATCACAAATATTATTAGATAGATTTTTCCATGTATTATAGACCTCTTTGGTAGATTCATATGAAAAATTATGATTTTTGACATTAAAATTAGGCTTGCTTGAGCATTAAGTTTTGTTTCAAATTCTGGCTTTCGTGCGTGGATGTGTTGTTAAAATGTCAGTTGGTATTACTAGTTGACTGCCACATAATGTATGATAGGCATACGGCGTCTTATTCATTGTGAAACTGTGTTTTCTTAATGGCATGAATCACATTGCAGGCCTAGACTTTTAATGCATGGCCTGCGGCTGTGATCAAATGATGGAGAAGAGCATTATAACCTGCCACATATCTACACGTATGAGCACACTTTTGGCATTTTAAAGTGCCAATTCAGGTGCCTGCATCACAATCAACATGATCACACAGGAAATCGTTGCTTCAGAATGTTCATCTACTCTGAAATCAACCTCAGAATTACTGCGAAATCCCACACCAGAATTTTTTTGCATACTGTAAACTAATTTGTGATGAAAAATTTCCCTCTGGTCCTACTGATAACACATTACATGAGCAATCTCTGAGGCACGGTTCTTGTGCCATGGAAATCAGGAAGTAGTTGCATTCACATAAACAATGGTGAGTGTGATTCAAGAGTTGCTTTTTCGCTCTAAAATAAAAATTGTATTCCACTGATGGTTAAGTTTATGGTTGGGGTTTGGGTTGGTGCGTATGGTGAACGCATTCCTGTTTACAGTATATGCATTCTAAAATTGCTTTTGGTTCACCTGGAAACTGGAGCTCATACATGCCCATACGTTCAACAACACTTCTCAGCTTCTGCAGCAGAACTTTCCACCTACTGTCACCAAATGCACAGTGTGATCAGTTTGACATGAAATGGAGCGATGCAAATGTACAGTCCCTGTAAAGTATTCCAGGTCACAGTAGTCTGCTGAATCCTCCACAACCTAGCATTTAGAACCTTTCAAATTGAGGAATTGTGGTATACATATTGTGTTCAGCACAGATTTCTTTTTATTTTATTTATTTTTGGCCATTTGGGCTGTTGCCTGATTTGCATAAATCCTGTTGTGAACCGGGCACTAATGCTATGTTCCATTTGTCTCAGAAGTCAGAGCTAGCTCTTTTGGAGTGCAGAGAGCTACAAAATAAGTATGCCCTTCACCTAAGAGACCTCGAGGAAGATGACAGAAAGCAGAGAAGGTATGTTAATGTTTCCGCGTATTTAATTGTATCAAAACATGTTAACCATGTTTTAATCAAACCAGCAGTGTAAACAAAGGGCAATGCCCTATGGAATTACAAACATATTTTTGCAATATAAATTTGCCTAACGGGGTTTATGTGTAAATGGTTTTATGGTTTGTAACGTTTGGCAGTGTTGTTGTAGCAACATTGACCATTGTTCTTGTAGCAGCAGCGACCATTGTTGTTGTTAGCAGCAGCAACCTAGCCAATTTTAGCTGTACCAGTTTATAAACAACACATTATGCGGTAATTCACGCATAACAGGATCGTAGCAACATGCCTATAGGCAACGGTAATACAGTATTGTGTATACGACTTACTAAATTGGACACAAAAAGACAAAAGTGCCAAAAAAAAAAAACTTTAAACCCATAGCATACTACAGTTGATGCTCTTCGCAGCCATCTTGCTTTCTGAACTCGGGGTCCTCTGAGGGGGGGCGTGCCATTTGTCAGTTCCGGTCTCGGAACTCAGAAAATAACTCAGAGCTCCGACTTCCGAGACAAATGGAACACACGATAAATCAACACAGACAGCACATGTCAGCATTTGATCTATTGTTATTCTTGTTTTGGCCACTAGATGGCCTCAGTGTACGTTTTGTTCTGTTCCTTTTTTTTCTTCCTGCCATTTTGCTAATTGTGTTATGTGCCTCACCTGTGTCTTGTTACCATTGTGTATTTAAGTTGCCTCAGTTCTCTGTCTCTTCACTTGGTGTTTGAATGTTCACTACCTTCTTCCCGAGTGATTCTCTTGCCTTTGATTGTACCTTGTATTGTGGATTTTTTGAGTTTTTACTCTAGTGGGCATCTTGGATTACTCCCTGTTGAATTTACTCTTACCTTTGTGGATTTTGTGTTTTGGTATTCTAATAATTGGAGTTACCTTCATTAGATCTATATTTTATTAAACATTTTGGATTACTTCATGTGCTGTGTCTGTCTTCCTTTCTGGTTTTAAACATTGGCTCAGTGGTATAAATTCCACCTTCCACACTGGAGACCCAAGTTTGAGCCTGGCTCCTGACAGAAACACCAAGTCACCATGAACCCAGAGATGACCTGCACTCCTGAGCTCTCTAGCTCATCTTGAGTCCTTTGTCCAATGCCATAAGAAGTGACTCACTAAACAGGCTCTCATGACCAAACATTCAGAGCTACTGATGGAGATATTGACAGGCCTTAAGCAGGTCTATGACCAGATGCCTTCAGCTGACCCACTACCTCATCCTCATCCTGCCACACCCTGGGCAACTTTTTCAGTGTCTGCACCCATGATTGAACCATGTCTACCTCCACCACAACATTTCTCAGGAGACCCGAGTGCCTGTCGAGGATTTCTTACCCAGTGTTCTCTTATGCTTGAATTAAAACCTTCCAGTTTCCCTACTGACCGGTCCAAGATGGCTTACATTATTACTTTGCTTTCCGGAAGGGCCCTGGCCTGGGCCACAACAGTTTGGGAGGCACGGAGTTCCAGTTGTTCCAGCTACCCGGCCTTTACTGAAGAGTTCAAGCGGGTATTCCATCATCCCCCTCAGCAGCCGTGTGTCAGAGGTGCCTAATCGCACTTCAGCAGGGAGGTTGCAGTGTGACCAAATACGCCAAACAGTTTCGCACCATGGCGGCAGAGAGTGGCTGGAACAAAGAGGCTCTGATGGCAAGTTTCTCAGGGGGACTTTCAGAGGAGATACTGGACAAACTCTCAACATGGGAACCTGCATTGAATCTAGAGTCTCTGATTGAGTTGGCCACTCATCTAGACAACTGACTACGTGAGAGGGAATTGTAAATCAGCTTGAGTTCATTTATGCACTCCTGCTCGAGAACCACTGACACCACCTAGTCATAAACTTCCTGAGCCAATGCAGTTAGGCGGCACCCGCATCTCACAGAGGGAGAGAGACCGCCGTATGAGAAAGCACTGCTGTCTATATTGTGGAGAACCTGGCCACTTCCGATCACCTTGCCCCGTGCATAACAGGGAGGTCTGTAATGGGAGTCACCCTTACCTCCCTACATTCTAATTCTGGCTTATACCTATCTGGCACACTTTTTTGGAATGATAAAAAGTCATTCACCCCATCCAAGTCTTTGTGGATTCAGGAGCAGTGGGCAACTTCACGGACTGTTCCTGGGCCAACGAGCATCTGGTTCCCACTGGATTTCTTACGACTCCTCTTGCTGTGACTGCACTGGATGGAAGGCCGCTGGGAGTCAGAGACGTCACCCAGGCCACAGAACCCCCTACGCCTCTCCATTCTTCAACATCAAGAGGAGTTGTCATTTCATTTGATAGTCCCCTGAGTTTCCTCTCATTCTCTGGTACCCCTGGCTTCAGCAGCACAATCCTCAGTTTGACTGGGCCATTGGATCTGTCCTTCAGTGGGGGCCTACCTGTCATGCCACCTGCTTAGTCTCTAGTCCCTCTGATTCATCTCTCTAGTCTCAAGAACCTACTGATCTCTCCCGAGTTCCAAGCAATTAACATGACCTCAAATGGGTGTTCAGTAAGCGGAGGGCCACTTCATTATCACCTCACTGTCCATATGACTGTGCCATTGATCTGCTTCCAGGTACCTGTCCTCCTAGGGGTCGGATCTTTTCTCTGTCTACTCCTGAGTGTGCAGCTATGGACGATTACATCAAGGAGGACCATGCTGCAGGCTTCATCCACCCCTCCACCTCTCCCACAGGAGCCGGGTTTTTCTTTGTAGGAAAGAAGGATGGAGGACTCCGGCCCTGCATCGACTACCGTGGGCTCAACAGCATTAAGGTCAGGAAACGTTACTCCTTGCCGCTGATGGGAACTGCCTTTGAATTGTTGCAGGGAGCTTCCATCTTTTCCAAACTCGATCTGCACAACATTTACACCTAGTGTGCATCCGGCAAGGGGATGAATGGAAGACGGCATTTAACACTCCCATGGGCCACTATGAATACCAGGTTATGCCCTTTGGCCTGACCAATGCCCCGGCAGTATTTCAAGCGCTTATCAATGATGTGCTCTGAGATATAATCTTTGACTTTGTCTGCTTGGATGACATTCTTATATTCTTGAGTTCCCTTCACAAGCACATTGAGCAGGTCAAGCGAGTGCTCCAAAGTCTCCTGGACAATCACTTTTACATCAAGCCTGAGAAATGTGAGTTCCACACAACCAAAGTACAGTTCCTGGGATTCATCTTCGAGCCCAGTCACATGCAAATGGATCCCAAGAAGGTACAAGCAGTGTCAGATTGGCCCACTCCCACCTCTGTCAAGGAGGTACAATGGTTCCTCGGCTTTGCTAATTTCTACTGCAAGTTTATCAGGAATTTCAGTTCAGTGGCTGCACCCATTTAGTCTCTCACTAAAGGAGGTAATACCCAATTTCACTGGAATCCTTAAGCCGAGGCCGCTTTCAGTAAACTCAAGCTGCGATTCACCTCAGCTCCATTTTTTTTTCCAGCCGGATACTGAGAAACTGTTTGTGGTGGAGGTAGACGCCTCTGATGTCAGAGTGGGAGCTGTGCTGTTACAGAGGCAAGAGGATGAGAGGCTTCATCCCTGTGCATTTTTCTCACATCGCCTCTCCCCTGCTGAGAGGAATTGGGATGTGGGAGACCGGGAACTTCTCGCAGTCAAGCTGGCACTCAAAGAATGGATACACTCCAGGGTGCGACTCATCCTTTTCAAGTTCTCTCTAACCACAAGAACCTTGAGTACATTCAACAAGCCAAGCAGTTAAATCCTCGACAAGCCCGTTGGTCACTTTTCTTTAACAGTGTCCAATTCATCCTCACCTACTGAACCAATCCAGGTAATGGTCCTCCTAACTGCCTGTTTGTACCACTGTCAGTCCGCTCTCGAGTTCTCCAGTGGGGACATTCATCCCACCTCACCTGTCATCCTGGCTCTAGATGTACCCTTTAGTTTATCCAGAGGCTGTTTTGGTGGCCCACAATCAAGGAGGACACTTGCAATTTCGTCAAGGCCTGTTCTACGTGCAACCAGAGTAAGGCTTCACATCGCTCACCTCAGAGTTTACGCCAACCTCTTCCCATTCCTCGTCGGCCCTGGTCTCACCTCTCCATGGATTTCATCACTGGCCTCCCACCGTCCCAAGTTAATACCACTGTCTTCGTCATTATTGACAGATTTTCTAAAGCTGGCAGATTAATTACATTGTCCAAGCTACCATCTGCTAAAGAAACAGCTGAACTGGTCATTAACCATGTGTTCAGAGTTTTCAGTATCCCTCAAGATATTGTTTCAGACTGCGGACCTCGGTTTTCCTCCCAGTTCTGGAAGTCCTTCTGCCAGCTGCTAGGGACGACGGTGAGCCTGACTTTGGAGTTCCAAAGTTCAAAGTTCTGAGTGTCAGTTTGGCTTAGCTCCACCTTTATTTCTGGAGCAAGAGGAGGAAGTTGGAGTACCATTAGCCCAGAGGTTTTTTAGATGGTGCGGATCCACCTGGAGGAAGGCTCAAGTCAAACTCCTTCAAGCCTTGTAACTATACCAGTGACAGGCCAATCGATGCCGCCAACCAGCCCCCACCCTCCGCCCGGGACAGAGAGTATGGCTTTTGACTAAGAATTTGCCATTACGGGTGGAATCACACAAGCTCTCCCAGAGGTTCATCGGGCTGTTGCCAGGAAAGTCAACCCAGTCACTTATCATTTATACTTGCCTAGATCCCTCAGAATTAGCCCCACTTTTCATGTTTCGTTGTTAAAATCTGTTTTGTCCTCTCCTTTTGCTCCGCCAGGCAGACCTCCACCTTGTATCATCGATGGCCAACTGGCCTATGCAGTCCACCAGATACTGAACTCCAATCGGGTGCAGCGGTCCTTGCAGTATCTGGTGGACTGGGAGGGCTACGGCCCTGAGGAGCACTCCTGGATTCCTGCCAGAGACATCCTAGTCCCTGAGTTGATTAGGGAGTTTCATGCACGCCGGCCAGATCGTCCTGGAGAGAACGTCAGGAGCCGTTCCTAGAAGGAGGGGTTCTGTCAGCTTTTGAGCCTCTGTGTGCGTTTTGTTCTGTTCCTTTTTTTTCTTCCTGCATTTTGCTAATTGTCTTATGTGCCTCACCTGTGTCTTGTTACCATTGTGTATTTAAGTTGCCTCTGTTCTCTTCACTTAGTGCAAGAGAAGACTGTATTTATATTTTCTGTGACTACATCAAGTTCTTCTATACTTTTTGGCTTACTGAGTATTTGAGACAAATCTGGAAGATTGTTAGTAAAGCTATTTTTAGTGGTCGAAAGAATAGTTCTACCTGAACGATAACGTAGTGTAGATTGAGTGACATTAGCTAATCATAATGTTTGTAATGTTTCTGAGAAGTGCCCATATAAAAATAACACTTACGGGAAGCAATGCAGAGAGCATTAAGCATATTATTAAGACAAGAAAAGCTTAATATTAAGAAACTCTACTAACAGTAAGCATCCCAGTGGTTTACTAATCCATTTGGCAGTGGAAGATTCTATGAATTGTAGAAAATTTGAATAAAACACATTTATTTGAAATAGAAAAAGTAATTTCTAACAACATATCTGTAATGAAGTTCAAGGAATGCATGGGAAGGAGGAAGCTGAGACCGGCATGACAAACACGTAAACATTTATTATACAACTTAAAAGACAAAACCAAATGCACTCCTTCCCCGCAGTCACGTTGCACACACACACAGGTCCATGCGTCCACAGGTCTCTCTCTCGTCTGCCACTGTCTCCTCTACTTAAATACACCCACCGCTCCTCACTGGAATGCGAGACCGGTGTGGCACACAGGTGGAACTCATTCACCACTTATCTTCCGGGCCTCATTCTGCCCAGACGCCCCTCAGCCCCGCCCTGCTCTCCACAATGTCTTTATTGTATTTTGACCAATTGAATAAAACATTGGTTATCAGTTTCTTTCAAATGCATTCAAATTTCACAATGATTACAAACTTTTGAACAGTTGTGTATATACAGTTTTGTATGTAGTGTTATGCAACATAATCTTTCAGTAAAAATGCAGCTCGCATAATCACAAATAATTCTATAGTGGTATGGTATCACAGATCATTAAGCAACAGTAGCATTCAATATCCAAGAACTTGATGAACTAAACAACACTCCATGAATGACAAACATAGAACATTTAAATATTTACTGCAATTGCACACAGAGTCGACTGGATAATTAATCTTGTGTTGGATGATATACAGTATTTTACTATTAATATCTTGCTTTTGATGATATGTCAAACGCACACTTATTTGGTCTAAAAGTTGTTTTTTTTAAACTCTAGCCCACCAACCTCCCATAGGTGTGTGTTAACCTGTGCATTACACAGTAAAACTGCCATTTTGTTTTTGCCATGCTTACCACAGTAATCTGTAATTTTCCAAGAAAAGTAAATGTGAAATTCATGTTTCTTTAAAGCTGTCTTTTTACAGAACTTTAAAACAAATTTACATTAAATCTTAATGATCATGTGGCTAGAACTAGAGGTGAGATGAATGCTTTGTTTTGTAATATGTTAAACAATTTGCATCAAGCTGGAAAACTCCCTTATCCTCAGTTTACAGCAATGTACATAAATAATGATGCTGCAAATTATGGTTGTGATACTAAATATTTAGATCCTCATATGAAATAGAAAATGGAATTTACATCATTGTCAGTTCTTTTTATCATATGTCAGGGCAGCGACAATTTAAAGGTGCTATATGTAATATTTGTACTATACTAAATCATAAAATGACCATAATATGTAATTAGAGAATTAGGAAACATGCTAAGTTGAAATACTGGCTTCTCCGGTAACAGTGCTACAGCCAGCCATATTCTACTTTGAAGTTTCCTTTCAGCAGAATTTCTGTTTATGTTTTGGCCTGTGTGATCCCGCCCACTGCCCACTCACCAATAGTATTTAGACACTGCCGGATTGCCAGATTTGAACAAGTCTGCAGGCAAACTTCGAGTCTGGGGCGGGGAAGACAACTCTCCAATATTTTGAATTTGGACTGCAGTACCCATTTCAAATGCTTGTTGTCAATCTTACATATAGCACCTTTAAGGTTCACATTAAATTAATTAGTGAGAGTTTTGTAGAGTACATTTGCTAAGTCTGACCACACAAAAGAAAGCTTTGAAAATGCTTTTCAAGTACAGCGGTCTTCAGCTCCATACAATCAGTTCAGTAGAATGCTACAAAATGTTGTGTTATGAAAAATAAAGGAATAAAAGCTTTTCCTCCAGACAGCAGAGCTTGGCTAACCAGCTGTCAATAAAACGTTTGTAAAAATCGAATGGTTTTATTTTTACAAACCGCCAAGATGTGATTTGAGACGCTTTAAGTAGAAAAGTTGTGTTTGACAATCCTAAAGAAAGTTAGTTGCAGTTGAGATGAAAGTTAAACTCCTATAGACATGGATTCGGGGGGAAAAATATTGCATTAAAGGATTAGGAGATGTTTGTATAATTTTTCGCATGTTATGCCCCTATTAACTTTGAATTTGACAGAAGTATGAAGTTCACTGTTTTAAATGCAATCAATAAATACATTTTAGGGATCTATCGTTTTGCTTATGCTGACTGGAGGTGTTTTTATCCCTGACTGGGAATTCCAGGATCATTCAAAGATAAACTGCACACTGTATTTTCATGGAAATGTATTTACAATTGCAGCATTCCACACAGTGCAAAGTATTTTGTGTGAGTCTCATCAGCCCGTTATTAGCCAGGATAAATGTTCAGTTTATGCTAAACACAGTATGGTAAATTTGTAAGTGCGCTCTCTAAAACATAAGCCATATATGGGATGAGTGTATACAAATCTACTGTAACTGTACACAGTGAAATAACTTAATGTACCTGTTACTGTAAACAGTGTTATTTTGTACAATGGGATCTGTGTTCCTATCTAGCAGTAAATGAAACATAGGGTCATTCTTAATGACATCTATAGCTTATTGTAATGTGTTGTGTTGTGTAGCAATAAACATTATCTACATGCACAAAAATAATAATATTTTAGCCTATTTTTAAGATTTACACTACAATCTCATTAATAAAATCATCCAATTTGTTTTGTTTTTTACAAAATGTCATTAATAAAACTTAAAATATTTACTGTAGATTGTTATTTTATTTTATTCAATAATTCTCAATTAAATTTGATGAAATTTTGATATGCGTAAATCTTAAAAAGATCTTTTGAGTGTACACACTTGTGGCTCATAGATGTGTGATTTTTTCATCACTTAACTTTTCCAAGATGTTGCCAGTTTACTTTGTCAAATCAGTTTTCTTCAATGGGAGAATTTGATGCAACTTGAATTTGTTTAGTTTTGATATTTGCGTTAACTTACTAATTGCAAAGGCAGTGAATATTTCTACAGTATAGGTTAATCTAATCTTTAAATAAGACTGGAGTAAATAGGTTCCTTTCAGGTCACTGATTCCTCACACAATTTATCTAAGTTAGCTATGTGATGAAAGGGCTGTGCTTATTTTCTTTTTTAACTGATATACTTGTTTTCTACATTATTTCGTTCAAACTGATTTGTCAGATATTTTAATGACTTGCCAAGTCCAAGATTCAATTTCTTTAAGAAATTACCACTACCAAGAACCTGATTGCACTCCACGTGCAAAGGATTCCCAAGCACATTTTAAAGATGAAAGCCATGTGAAACCATCAATATCCATCCATCTGTCCATCCATCCATCTTTGTGGTGAGACGAAGAACCTCTTCTTTGTTAATGTATTCCACAAATCTCATTGGGCAGAAACTAACTAGTACCTTTGAGCTTTTCTTTTCTCTCTCTCTCTCTCTCTCTCTCTCTCTCTCTCTCTTAAATTTTGTTTGGTTTGAATGCCAAATGCAATAAAGTGTGAACACATAGTACAGTACATATAGTAGCATGATTTGCCATTTTCATTGCAGTAACTATGTAAGAAGAATTACAAAGACAAAAAAAAAAAAAGACTCCATATTTCAAATATAGACACAGAAACCATGTCACCTCTTTAAAAATCCACTGCGTGTGGCGATGAGGTTGTGGTACAAAATGCAGCTGAAAGACTTTTGACAGGTCCATGCAAGCAAGACCATATTACCCATATGTTAGCCTCTCTTCATTGGTTCCCGGTGCATTACAGAATTGATTTTTAGCTTTCGGTGTTTGCTTTTAAATCTCTGCATGGTTTGACGCCCACTTATCTCGCAGACCTGTTAGAACAACGTACCCCCACCAGGTCTCTTAGGTCCTCTGATCAGCTGCTCTTAACCGTACTTAGGTCTAGACTGAAGTTTAGGGGGTGACCGTGCTTTTGTGGTAGCTACACCTAAGCTTTGGAATGGTTTACCCCTGCATGTTAGAGCAGCCTCAACATTGTCTATTTTTAAAATTAGGCTAAAAACCTATCCTTTCTCAATGCTTTTAATCAAAATTAAATAAATCATTAATGGAGGACTGTTGTTGCTGATTGTTTTAATTGTTTTATTTTATTTTAATTATGTTTAATGCTTATTACTATTGTACAGCACATTGGTCAACTATTGTTGTGTTTAATTGTGCTATATAAATAAACTGACTTTTGACTTTTGTGTAAAAGTAAACATGAGTGTTTGAGCTGTAATTGTTATAATTTAATCTTGTGAATGGAAAATAACATCAGGGGAGCTGTTATGTCCATCCTGGAAAGCACATTTCTCACAGAACTGAAGTGATCATTTTTGACAGATCAGACATGTCTTACGAATAAAAATAACAATCAATGTTCAATCCAAAGATATACAATAAAAGATAGACTATCCTACTTAGTACTTAGTATTTGTACTTAGTACTTAAAACTTAATACTTAAAACTTTAAAGGGTTTGTTCAACCAAAAATGAAAATTCTCTCATCATTTACTCTCCCTCATGCTATCCCAGATGTGTATGACTTACTTTCTTCAGCAGAACACATAAGAAGAAGAATAGAAAAATATCTTAGCTCAGTAGTTCCTTAAAATGCAAGTCGATGGTGATCAGACTTTTGAAGCTCCAAAACTCTGAGACAGTCAGCACAAACACTATCCATACAACTTCAGCCATTAAATTAAAGTCTTCTAAAACGACACGATCGCTTTTGGTGCGGAAAAGATCCATATCGAAATATTTTTTAAATATAAAGTATCGTTTCCGGACATCAGCGGTATGTGCGTGTGACATAATTGCATTGGCATGTTCACGCGAGAACTAAGGCACTTGTGATTCACCCAGAGGAGCAGGGCTGTTTACAGCTGAGTAGGAGGAACACTGTACAGCTTCTTTGGTTTTGAATTAGATCTGTATTTTTACTCACAGTGGCGCGTTTGTGTGCTTATCCTGTATGTCTCAACCGAAATAAGAACATGAGATTACGTCCATAACGTGAATGCATATAGGGCTGCTGACCAGAAGCGATGGCTTATAGTTAAAAATTACTTCTATATTTTTTGCACCAAAGGCAATCATATCGCTTTTAATAGACATTAATTTAACCGCTTGAGTCCTTTGGATGACGTTTATGTTGATTATCTGTTCTTTTTGGAGCTTCAAAAGTCGGATCACCATCCACTTGCATTTTAAGGACCTACTGAGCTGAGATATTTTTCTTTTTTTTCATCAAATGTGTTCTGCTAAAGAAAGAAAGTCGCACCTGGGATATCATGAGGGTGAGTAAATGATGTGAGAATTTTCATTTTGGGGTGAACAATCCCTTTAACATTTTTAATACTGTTGTGTGCTTTAAAAATTACATTACAGTATGTTGCTAAATGTTACTACATAATATTTTGTTCACAAAATTGCCTTTACACTGATTTTATTTTTTGTAAGATTACAGTAAGTAAAAAAAAAAAAAAAAAACAGACAAAAAAACATTCACATAAATGTACAGTACTACAATTGTGACGTTTGAATATCTCATTCGCTTTCTTCTCTACATTTTTAAACTTCTGATACTTTTAAACATTAGAAATGTCTAGGAATAAATATTTCGATACGAAATAACACTCTGGAATGAAGGCAAATTCTCTAATGGCAATTTTCCACTGCACGTTACGGTTCGACTCGACTCGACTTTACTTTTCTGAGCTTGCTTTTCCACTGCAGTTTAGTGCAGCCTCAATGTAGGTGGGATTGTAGGCTGATCGTCATAGTTGCGCCGCCTCTACTGCCGTGACATCATCTTAAACGCAACACAAACACACAACAAAGGAGCAATGGAGGATATCGAAGGAATGGTGTTCTTGATTCTCGGCATGTGGCTGTTTTTCACAGCAAAACGACAAACTTTGTTTCAAAAGAGGCTGACGGCAGCAAGACAAAATACCGCTAAAAAAAACAGGAGAGTTTGGGAAATCATACACCAAAGCGCAGACAAGGACATCACTGTGTTAACTCAAAGACGACGCACGAGGGTAAGCTAACCTGCCATCTATCTTATAGCAATGTGTTTAGGGTCTCAATCGCTATATGTTAACTTTTCCCTACACTGTTGGTAGGTCCGGTGGTAGACGTGTGCAGCCAACAACTGCTGAGACACTTCCTGAAAGACTTTTTCTTTCACGTCGCCTCATCCAGCTCTTGTTGGATCCTCTCCTCAGCTACTAACGAGAGGAATATCTGCACCTCGTTTATTGACCACGGCATGGTTTTGCGCACAAGCCATTTCTTTTTACAATTCAAAAGTCACGTGAAGAAATGATACTGCTATCGCTGTTGCTAACTTTAAAACTACCGGGTTGATGTCCCGCATTGCAAATCCAGTGACGCTGGTAGTGACAATTCTCTCTGACCAGTCAGTGATCTGCAGGGTTTGACGTCACATTTAGTATCGGCTCGGCTCGCTTGGAACCTCGACTGAGGTGGTACTAAAAAAGTACCAGGTACCAGGACTTGGAGGACACAAGCTTGTTCATAAACCGTACAACATCTGCTGATGATAGGTACACTAGACAAGTGCTTCCTAAGGAAGTGCCCAAGTTCTAGACCAAGTTCTCCCGTCTGGAGATAAACATGACCAGGCTGAGAAATAGCATCTCTGTTAGGTTTGATTGTGGAAACAATAGTTTGTAACTTACTTAGCAGTGAGGCAAACACAATGACACTTCTTTAGCATCTTTAAAGAAGACCCCATCTCCATTTTCTGTTCATATGTTGTGATTTTTTTCTTTTTCTTTTTTTTAGAGAGAAAAAAAAGTCAGGAAAAGCAAATTCTGCCTCTGTTTTGAGTACACTTTCCACTTTCTTTGCCAAATCACCCCACACCCCAGCAGGCATCGACATTGCGCTCGTGACCCCTGGTATAACTAAGATCTTAGAATCAGCAGAGGCATACTAAGTTAGACTTCAAGGGCAAACCAAATTTAAATCTGTCTAGATTATTCCAGATAATGAAAGAGGTAAAGGTAAGTTGCATTTTATTAATCACAAGCTTTTAAATATACATTAGCCCACACATCAAGATAGATAACGATCAGTCCTAAACATGTCTCTAGGATCTTCCCAGCTATTATATTTTTTTTTTTCTCAGAACCAGTTGAAGATATATTTACCCCAAATCCCTCTACATCATTTTTAGTCAAACAATTGCACACTGTATTTTCATGGAAATGTATTTACAGTTGCAGCCTTCCACACAGTGCAAAGTATTTTGTGTGTGTTTCATCAGCCCATTATTAGCCAGGATAAATGTTCGGTTTATGCTAAACACAGTATGGTAAGTTTGTAAGTGCGTGCTCTAAGACCATATATGGGATGAGTGTATTTAGATCTACTGTAACTGTACACAGTGTTGACATTGTTGTGCAGCATCAATTCTGTGAGCTTTTACAAGCTTAGACTTTAACAAAATTAATATCTAAACAACATTTTTTTTTTTTAAATGCAATACAAATTAAACAAAAATGCAAAAAACATTTTTGCCAGCATTTGAATAAAAGAAGACTGCTAGTAATTAAAGTCATTGGTGGTTTGAATGTAACAGCACACCCTAAATGATTAAAGATCTGTCCACTGAAGTGGACACCATGCAACTGAGGGCTAATCAATAAAGCACAAAGAATGATCAATTAATTAGTTGAGAATGAGAAAGGGAAGTAAATGTCCAGGCAAATATCTGTTAATCTAGATTTTATTATGCCAGCCCTTTTTCTGTGTATTAACAGATAACCCTTTCTGCACTGCCTTATGGTGTGTATACTGTGACAGGATTATCATTTATTCTCCACTGAAGTGAGGATTTATCGCACTTATCTCAGACTCTGTGGAAGTGTGCGTGAGAAAACACAGCCATGTGCATGTCTTCTGAGCTCATGTTTGCTCTCCCTGTTTGTTAAGGGATAAGAGGTCTCCTCGGATCACTTGGGCATTCTGCTCACCATAAACATGGCTTAAAATCTTTATTTGAGAATAAATTGCAAGGCAGTGCTTAATGCTCTCTAGGATCAGGGTGACTTTGCTTTCACAGAGTTACATCAAACAAAAAAGTCACAAACCATCACTATGAACAACAACACAGATGACAGTGTACAGTCAACACTCTATATGTATGCAGATAGGCTGATGGATTTGAAGTCAAGCCAAACAGAAAGCAACATTAGAATTACATGTCTTGACCTATTTTTAAAAGACAAATGGGACTACAAGTTTATGATGACATACGTGTGATTCCTCCTGTGTTTTCAAACAGCTGGACATAAATTACAAAGAGACTCGGAATAAGACTAAATGACAAAAACAGAACTCTGAAGTTAAGTCAACACACTTTTTGGCTGTTCCAAAAGGTAGGCAGCATGAGTAGGCTACGCTGCCTTCAAATATACACTGGCTGCCAAAAGTTTGGAATAATGTACAGATTTTGCTGTTTTGGAAGGAAATTGGTACTTTAATTCACCAAAGTGGCATTCAACTGATCACAATGTATAGTCAGGACATTATTGATGCAAAATACAGCACCATCACTATTTGAAAAAAGTCCTTTTTGATCAAATTTAGACAGGCCCTTATCCTTGAGTAATCATGCTAAATTGCTAATTTGGTACTAGAAAATCACTTGCTATTTGGTTTGTTAAATTAAGCTTAACATTCTCATTGTGTTTGTTTTTGAGTTGCCACAGTATGCTATAGACTGGCATGTCTTAAGGTCAATATTAGGTCAAAAATGTCAAAAAAGAAACAGCTTTCTCTAGAAACTCATCAGTCAATCACTGTTTTGAGGAATGAAGGCTATACAATGCTTGAAATTGCCAAAAACTGAAGATTTCATACAAAAGTGTACACTACAGTCTTCAAAGACAAAGGACAACTGGCTCTAACAAGGACAGAAAGAGATGTGGAAGGCCAGATGTACAACATCAGAGTCTCTAGTTTGAGAGATAGATGCCTCACATGTCCTCAGCTGACAGCTTCATTTACTTCTATCCACTCAACACCAGTTTCATGTACAACAGTAAAGAGAAGACTCAGGGGTGCAGGCCTTATGGGAAGAATTGCAAAGAAAAAGCCACTTTTGAAACAGAAAAACAAAAAGAAAAGGTTAGAGTGAGCAAAGAAACAGACATTGGACAACAGATAATTGGAAAAGAGTTTTATGGATCTGAACCCCATTGAGCTTTTGTGGGATCAGCTAAACTGTAAGGTGCATGAAAAGAGCCCAACAAGACAGCCACATCTATGGCAAGTGCTACAGGAAGTGTTGGGTGAAATGTCACATGAGTATCTAGACAAACTGACAGCTAGAATGCCAAGGATCTGCAAAGCTTTCATTGCTGCACATGGAGGTTTCTTTGATACTTTTTTGAACTCTTTAAAGTAGTTTAAGAAAAAAAAATCAATTTTTACAAACAAAATCAATAAAAAAAAATCAAATTGTAATAGTCATTTTTTACGTTATTAATGTCCTGACTATACATTGTGAACAGTTGAATGCCACTTTGGTGAATAAAAGTACCAGTTTCTTTCCATAAGAGCAAAATCTGTACATTATTCCAAACTTTTGGCCACCAGTGTACCTTTGTTTGGCCAAACTAGCTTAGAAACATGCTAACATCAAACTCAATTCTGAGTATCTCTCATGCATTTAATGCGAAGAAGTTATGCGATGGCTCCATGTGAGGAACAGAGTGAAATTGAAGGCTGGAAAGTCTTCCTCACCGTGAAGGCAGTCGAATCTCATTCAAAAATATACATCCAAACATTAGAATTAAGTTGTTGTAACTGAACACACGGGAGCAGGATTTGAGTGTTACAGTAGATGGGAATGCTGATCGCTGTGTTAAAGGTGCACTCAGTAATTTTTTATGTGTGTTGTTTTGGACTCTAACGGGCCTGGATGCAGCATCATTCAAAATCATTAGTTTTCAGATGCCATTGTTGTAATTCACTATTCACATTCAGTCATAAATACTTTAATACATGAGTGAAAGTGTTCAAAAACAGGGCGGTTACTGAGATTAAGCGAGTAGTTTTCGGCTGGTCATATGATCCAATCATGGCAGCCCCCATGAGGGGACCCTCTCCATGTAGAATAAACAGCTTTTATAAGGTTACTAATATGACTGTAATCTTCATCTCATATGAGTGATCATGATTTTAAACATATATTTCAAAATTACAATTCATTTTTTTAGGAGTAAAACTTATTGAACCTGCAATAAGAAATAAGTATATAATGCAAGCAATAAGTAAATAATGAAACACTTTTAGTTTTAGTTATTGGAACCAAATGTTGTGACTTTGTCAAGACAATTGAAACAAACAAAAAAAGAACATTTATTTTTGTATGTAATGGATTTAGATAAATAACTATTTAAAGCAAATAGTTCCTTCCAATGTTTAAACAGGTCAATTTTGGGTCATCATACCCACAAACTTTTTTTTTTTTTCTTCTTTTTTTTTTTTTTGGAACAGGTAATATGTTAGTAAATAGGTTTACTAACAGGATTTTATGTAAAAGGGTAAAATGGGGCTAGAGGCACCCCAAGGGTAAAAGACAGTTGGCAGAACTAACCTTTACACCACATTTCTAAACCCCTTTATAGACTGCAACAAATTGTTTGAAATTAGTGGGAAGTAATGGATTTGTTGTAATGGATGTGCAAAATGGGCATGTTTTGAAAAGGCAAAGGCTGGAAAAGGCAACAGAGATCCATCTGTGAAATAGGCATGTACTAACTCTAAAATGTACACTGCTGATTCTCTGCAAGCAGAACAAATCAGAAATTGTTTTAATATAGTTGAGAGAATATAAAGTAGCCAATGATATTGAAATAAATGTAAATTGATACATCATTTTTGAATGTTTGCCAATTGTTTTTAATTTTTATAAACTTTTATAAAAAATTATGTTACTCTATTAATACTCAGATTGTAGCATCTCCCCTCCTGTTTTCAAAATGGGTCAAAAATGACCTGAAGTACAAAAGGAGGAAACTCACTGGTCTCACACATGTAAAAAGCACAATGTATGTAATTTTTTGATCGCTATGATGAAGTCAGAGAAAATAGGCCTACAGCTGTTCTGAATAAAAGCTTGCTATGCGATTCAAGGCAGTCAGTTATGGATTTCTAAAGAAACTTAAAGACTATCCATTTCCTGTCTTTTATCTGTAATGGCATGCCTGGCTTTGAGTATCATGCACACAGCTCTGTTCTGAGTGATCTTTATGTTCACATGTTCTCTCCTCAGAGCCCTGACCATGTTTCATCTGAACTATCATGACAAGTGTGGATACTGTCTGAGTGTAAACATGTAATTCAGATCTCATTCCATGCCCTTCCTAGCTTTAAGATAATTATATACACTGGCAGTCATTGCCATACATGACTATTGTGACAAAACTAACTTAAACATGCATTTCTGATGAGAACAAGTTTCAAACAGGGACAGTTCTGTGGAGAGGCAAAAATACATCTTTATACTTACAGCTGAATTCTTCTGTCAAAGATAAGTAAGAGAAGAGACTGCAGGTGAAGAAGACCGCACAGTTATTGTTAGAGTTATTTCACCTCCCCCCCCCACCCCCAAAAAAAGAAAAAAGAGACAATTCTGTCTTCACTTACAATAAGATAAAAAGCCTATTTATGAATAAAAATAAATTGAAAGTTTGACAGTTTAAAAATATTTTTTTAAGCTTTGTACTCTAAGACATAATTAGTGAGGTAAAACTTTTTAATCACTATGGTGTTAAGCTGGACCTGTAATTGCAAAGACAGACTGTGCGTACTGTACATGCAAATTTCACAGCAACCATTGGCTGATGCTTTAAAAGGACAGCAGCCAGCAACAGGGTCAAAATTGAAAAAGTTCGAACTTTGAATGCTGCATCACAATGCATGACAGGAAGTGCAATGCAGAATTGGGGGCAACGCTGACGCTTCAGTCTTCAATGCATTCGGCAACGCTGTCGCAAGTCACGTGGAAGCCCCTTGAGGTGGTCTGTGCCTAACATTCTACTTAACACCTCTCGTTCCTAAGTTTGAATGTAATGACATGAAGGTACAGTAAGTAAATGACAGAAGAATTTTCATTTTGGGTGAACAATCACTTTAGGACAAATGATTTAAAGTTCGTCCCCAGACAACATTCCTTTATCACATCTATATATAATACTAAATGGATAAGTATTTGAAAGCTTATCCATCTGGTACTAATCTTTTAGAAGGCTATAGTTGCCAGTCTGTCATAGCCATTTATTCCTGTAATTCTGATCCCTGAAAATGTGAGCTCTCTGGGGGATGGAAGATGTGAACAGATGTAGTGACATCAGTTCCCTACTGTTTGCATTTTTTTTTCACAGCACACGGAACAACCAACAGGCTTTGAGATCATGCTGTTGCTGATAATATATCCTAGAAAAGCAGGCAGATAATTTGAACTGTACTGTACAATGCTAGAGATGCAGCATGCAGGTGGCTCATGTATTACACCATATTACAGAAAAATAACAGTACAACTTGTTGCCCTAAGCTGCATTAACAATGAAGTACTGCCCAACATCACTGAGAAAACAAGGATATATGGAATATGGGATATATGGAAGGCTTTCAACACCAAAAGGCTAACTTTAAATATTAAGACTCAATCCCCTAAAACCACCTTCTTATATAAAACAGACTTCTGCATTATGATGTTTTCTGTTATTGAAAAGATTTAGCACAATTTGCTTAATGATACACACAGGGGTGTAGCAGTCATTTTAAAAGTGTGGGGGCACAGCTGTCAGTAGGTGGCCCGCACTGACCCAACACTTAAAGTGCAGTATTTATATATTACAGTATATATTCATATATAAGTATTATATTAATATATATGTATTATTTACTTTTAATATTTGTAGTATTTTAAAGATTCAAGTATTGCAAAATAATTGCATAATTTTGCAAAATTAGCTGCAAAAATAAAGAGCATCTTGTGGAGCACTCGCTTCTGTTTCACACATGACAATAAAAGACTGAGCACAAGCTGGTCCTGAATAAATTATTTGATCAATTACCATAATGACAATTGTGCATGTGCACAATATACTTTTTTACTCTGTGCTTGTGCATTGTGGGCTTTAAATGTTTCCATGTGGCTTGAGTGTTTTGATTACGTTCACCAAAATTAAGATCCATTGAATGAATCGTTCAGTGACCATTTCTGGTGATGCCAGAAGGTGATGACAAAAGAGTGTCTTGTGTGAAATTAGTTAGTCACTGAATCAGCGATCAAAAGAACATTTTAATCCTTTAAAATCTGTGTGTCTACTGACCTACAAAGAGACTTTAGTAAAGGTTTTAAGCATTATAAATCTAGTATTTCCCTACAGTTTGTGAGCTGCTGAGCATGACTTTTATCAAAAGACAACAATAATAGTCTTAAATAATGATGAGTTTCAATAACATCTGTACTTTTTCATGCATAAAAAAGCATGTTTATATGTCTATTCACTTCAGTAAAATGCATAAATGTTCTAAGAACACAGCAGATCTATCTTTTTTCCTACAGTTTGTTGACTGCACACCAACACAGTTAAAAAAACAGGAGCTGATATTAAAAATAGCTTTACATATTTAACACAGATCAAGTAATCTGCTTAAATTGGCAAAAACAACCGATCAAACTATTACCTCGCACATTTTTTAATAATCGGCATCGGCCGATAAATTTTCCTGCTTGGCCGATTTGTTTCTCGAGGGCTCTGAGAATCACCAGCTTGCATGTGAAGCGACTGAGACATGTAAACGACCAGTCACGGTTCATTTTGTTGTTACGTGCCGACATGTTACTACAATAATAGACCGGTGTGCAACACAGTGTCATGTAAACAGTCCGCATATCAGAGCCGCGGCAGATGCGTTTGAGCTCATAATATTAAAGTGACCGCCTGTTTCATTCTCCCTCTCTCTCCTCATCAGTTCTCTTTAACTTTTAACTGTCTTGTCTAATGATAAAAAGGCAAATATAAATAAAACGAATATCATATATATGCAAATATGCACATATCTCGTTTAAACAGATGTAATTCACGAACCTCATGAAAATCCAGCGTTTTCTTCCAGTCGAGCGCTCATCTACTGTAAAATCTTCCTCTGAAGCGTGTATTCTGTCAGCCAGAATCAAAACTTCAGTATCAGGATCAAATTTCCTCTGATTCACAAATCATGACGGTCAGTCTGTGACAATCCAAGCAGGCGATCCAGGCCATTTAAACTGTCAGGAGATTTCTGATATTAATATCTGCATGAAACAGAGTTTTTGTTTGTCTGTGCATGTATAACAACACTATTCTGAAGGCAGGAGGTGTCAAGCACACATTTTAAAGTGAATAATAAATACAAATTCAAACATTAAAAGAAGTGAAAATAAAATCAATATAGCCTACAAACAGGTGAAAGTCCTGTAAATCTATCAGGAATTTTTACAATAAGACACCATTATTTAGTTAAATACCAGCCTTACCAGAGGTAGAACAATTTAAAGAAGAAGAAAAAAGATGGAGCATGTTTCAGTTTCTTCATTTTACATAAGGAGGAATATTCCTAATAGATGAATTCTCTATGGAGCATTTAAACCTTTATGGAGCATTTGAACTTTTTTCAGAATAAAGTCTTAACCAGAAAATTACCTTAATTGCTGATGTGAATATAAATGTGGTCAACTTTAAGAGACGGACAGATGAGCTCTGACATGAAATCATCACTTCAGGTCAGAAATTTAACATCTCACTTAGGTTTAGGCTATAAATGAATACATGGGAATCATGTGTGAATTGTGTGATACATTAACAAAGACATTTCAAGAAGTGGAAAATGTATATGAGATGTCATATCTTAATGATACACTTGATAAGCTCCAGATGCACACGATTAACAGAGACCACAAACGGAGTGGAGACCGCACCCATCCGATCTGAAATCACTGAAATATTTTTTATATTATTCTGATTAATCCGTTCATTTTGAAGTCATTATTCGTGCCTTTCCGAATAAGGTATTCGACTTCAGGCACAGTATTGGCCCTAGTATCCCTAGTATCGGTCTATCGGCCAACCTGCTGTCTGGATATCAGCATCGGCCATTAAAAAAAACCATATCGGTCGATCATTAATAAATTCCACTTACAATGTGTGCTTTAAAGAAGGATTGTCCTTTGTTTTTTCTGCAGTGCATTTCACGTAATGCTGCCAATCAAGAATGATATGCCGATAAATAACTCTCCTTTGTGTGTTCCTCATCTCTAGATTATTAATTTAGATCAACATCAATGCCGATAAAAAACATGGATAAATGAGCATTGTTGAAAGCAACTTTGTAGAAATGAATGAAGCCACGTTGATTAGACTGTCTGACTGACGGTCTGTTCCGTAAGGGTTGTTTGGCTCATGAAACTCACCTGTAATTGGCTGGATGGTCACTCAATCAGCCCAAAGTAACACAATGCAAAGAATACTGTATACAAATCCACCATTTGGACTCGGTATGGGTTTAGCTTGGAAAAGTGCGGGGGACAAAAATCACCTTTTTAGAGTGTGGGGGACGTGTCTCCCACATCCCCCGCGGCTGCTACACCCTTGGATGCACAGCAACATAATGTATAAAAACACACAAGGAGAAGTTCTGCAGGTACAATATCACATATGCACAACAAAAATAGTATAATATAACAGTGCTGCTTTATTGTATAGAGACACTCAAATTAGACTAGATACATTATATCTGACATGCACACACCTGCAACAATCAACCAATCAATCATTCAATACATAGACAGACACAGACAACTACACTTGTAGAGAAATGATAATGTGTGTGTGTGGAAATTGTTTACACAATGATGATCTCCCATTACCAACCAGCATTCAGTTAAATGTGTATTGTTCTAAGCTGATCCGTGCTCTAAGCAGTTGTTCTCAGCAATCTACTGATGAACTAGTATATATATATATATATATATATATATATATATATATATATATATATATATATATGAAAGAATAATGACTAATAGTGTTTTTCTTTCAGTCAGTGGTGAAGGCATGCGTATCTGAGATGTGAAATGATGTCGGTAAAGGGGTCAATTCTAATTGGCTGAATAAATAAATGAGGAGGTCGTAGGTCGTCCTCAGGGGCAGGCAGTCGATGATCTCCTATCGCTCTCTCGTGACGTCACATTTGCTTTAGCCTATATTACGCTTGTTGCGCGTGATGCGTTCGCCCAGCACAGCTCGCGCTTTCGGCGGGAATACCGAGGTAACGAAGAGATGACACGTTCGTTCGCACTGCTATGACTTTTTTCGAATTTAAAATGGAACAACCAAGTAGGCTAGCTCATGAACGGACTTTATAGGGTATTCAATAATTCCACATTTCCTTCTAATAGTTCTGACAAGGTTTGTGACATTTTTTCCACTATGTTGTACTTTTTACTAAGTGCTCTCAAATGTGAACATTTTTCCAGATGTCAGCTATCGTCAGTATTTAATCATAATGATGATGATGATGCGCGGTGCTGTGAAATGTAGCACTGACATAAAAGTTACTTTCTAAATACGTCCAAGGATGTTTTCCGAACAGGCTGATTTAAACTACAGCTTTAACATGAGCGAGGAAGACCGGTTAACTCTTCTGGATGAGGACTGGAGCGACCCACCGGTGGAGACGCTCTCTCGGGCGGGCTTCATCGCCCTGTCCGTGGTCCTGGGATTCATCATGACTTTCGGCTTTCTCAATAACTTTATCGTCTTAGTCCTCTTCTGTAGGTTTAAGACACTTCGGACCCCGGTTAACATGCTTCTTTTGAACATCAGCGTCAGTGACATGCTGGTGTGCGTGTTCGGGACGACCATGAGCTTCGCGTCCAGTGTGCGGGGACGGTGGCTGCTCGGGCGGCACGGATGTATGTGGTACGGCTTTATCAACTCCTGCTTCGGTACGTGCTGTTATTTCAGGAGCCAGATAACATTCTTTACCATGTCTATTTCGAAACTTTGTCTTTAAAATTCCAAATGCGCCCCAGTTATATTTGACTATAGATTTGTTTTTTAGTAGAAATGTATGAGGACCTCTCTTTGCATTTCGAAGGTTTGCGATGAAATGTGCCGCGAGGCGACACACCCACCTTCACAGATACTTTATAGTGATGCCATTCAGTTCCACACTGAAGGAGTCTGCCTGTAATCCTCACACCATCTCTAAATGTGATGTGCGAAATAGAGAATAGAGATGCTTTGCACGTAAAGCTAAAAACGTTGAGCTTAGTATCAGTGGCGGGTTTACGATTTCTGAGGCTCCAAGTAACCCACCAACCCGAGGCCCCATTTCGAAAAATTTTGGTTAAAAAAATAAATAAAAATAGATATTTATTTTACTAAATTGATTTTAAATCATAATTTTAAATTCAATTATGAAGCCGTTGTGGTCAAGTCCATTCAAAATGTTTAATGAAATAAAAATCTAGTTAAAGTTAATTAATGCATGTTTTCCAGTTTTTCCACAATACAGTTATAAAAAATAAAATAAAAAAAAACAATGTTTACCTACATGAACAAGGTGTGTAAAATCTACAACTTCACTCACTAAAATTTTGCAGATCAGTTGTTCTTTAATATTAATATAACCCAGCAATATTTATTGTTGTCCAGTTGTCATTATAATATAGTACAGTATTATTATTAATTTAAGGATTTGTTGTATACAATAGTAATATATTTCTGTCTTATTTACTTTACTTTCACCTGGAGCTCATATTCTAATGCTGCAGTGTATTGTTCACCATGTTGTAAAAGGCTGTATTTTATGTAAGCAACAGTAAACATACAAGGCACAGCAGCCCCTCTGCACACTAGAGCAGCAGGGGAAAAAATTTACGTTTATCAAGCGCTGAAATTTTGCATGGTGCAGAATAATCTGGAGTCATGTTAAAAATTGTAACAGACACCTCTTTGCAGCCTGAACTTGTTCAGAACGTTAAATATTTGTGACACCTGCGCTAAAAACATTCTAAACGCAGTGCAGCGACCGAAACAGAACGCAGGTGTCTTGACATGTGTTCTTGAAATCTGAAGTTATTTTTAACTTGACACAGTGTCTACAAATGTGCCGGTCCTACATGAGACACTGAGAAACAGCGAGATGCGGTGCAGCAGTCAAGGGTGTTCATCCAGCACATTTACATAGAAAAACAATGGAAAAACAGAGCAGACGCATGCAAAAACACTTTCGGTGTGAATGGCCCCTAACTCATCTGTTTGCTCGGATCTGTGTGAGTGAGCGCACGTGGGCAAAACAAGTTCGGAAGGCCTGTATATTTTTTCCTAAATTACAAACCCGAACCCAAAGTCCTACTGACCTGAACCTGGCTGCTTCGTGAACCGCTTTGAGACCGCAGACAACAGCGTATTCGTGCGTGTACCCAGAACAACATGTCACCCCTCAAGCGTTTTTTTTGTGGAGCTTTCCTACTCGGGGCAGTAAACCCGCTACTGTTTAGTATGGCCTTTGGAAACCATTGTCACACACACACACACACACACACACACACACACACACACACACAGGTTTGTTTCCCTATATAATAGTGATGGGAATATCGGATCATTTTACTGACTTGAATCTTTGAGTCTCGTTCAGCAAAATGTCATTTCGTTCATTTGAGCAGAATTAAATTAAAATGTTACATTTTCAATAGCCAAATCCCCCCCAACATGTCTACTTACGCAAACTTTGATTATAGTCCCAATAAGGAAAAATTGATAATGCAGCCAAGGCAGGGACATGCACAGACATTTTGGGGGGCAGGGGCTCAAGTGGAAAAAAGGGGCACTTCTCATAATTATTTTAAAAAAATGTATTTTAAACAAAACGTTAAATATATTAACACAACTCTGACTTCCTCACCAATTTATTTTAATTCCCTCAGACTCACACATTTGTTTCATACTCAACAGATTTCTACAAAATAATCAGTTCACACAGAGACCATGGTCTTCTTTAGTATTCATTAGGTTTATCACAAGAGCAGGCAACAGCAAAGGAAACTATGCCACAATGTGCATGTTTTCTATGCTACTAGTTTCAAATATATATTTAGAATAAATGACTGCACCAAGGAGAGGGACATAGTTTCACTAATATTTTGTTATCAGGCAATAAATCGTTTTAATTCTTTTGGTGTTATTGGACCAAAAAGATGTAAAGATCTATCAGTATACAACAAACTAATAGAATGGATAGTTATTAGATGAGGAGTTACTGTTTAAGGCAGGACACTTTTTTCATGTAGTGGTCAGTTTTGAGATTTTGGTCTATTTTGCTTCCATGTCTTCTTTTACTCTAATGGAAAGAAAACTTACAAAATACACATTTACAGTGCATCCGGAAAGTATTCACAGCGCTTCACTTTTTCCACATTTTGTTATGTTACAGCCTTATTCCAAAATGGATTAAATTCATTATTTTCCTTAATTCTACAAACAATACCCCATAATGACAACGTGAAAGAAGTTTGTTTGAAATCTTTGCAAATTTATTAAAAATAAAAAACGAAAAAAAAAAAAAATAAATAAATAAAAATAAAAATCACATGTACCTAAGTATTCACAGCCTTTGCTCAATACTTTGTTGAAACACCTTTGGCACCGATTACAGCCTCAAATCTTTTTGAGTATGATGCTACAAGCTTGGCACACCTATTTTTGGGCAGTTTCTCCCATTCTTCTTTGCAGGACCTCTCAAGTTCCATCAGGTTGGATGGGGAGCGTCAGTGCACAGCCATTTTCAGATCTCTCCAGAGATGTTCAATCGGGTTCAAGTCTGGGCTCTGGCTGGGCCACTCAAGGACATTCACAGAGTTGTCCCATAGCCACTCCTTTGATATCTTGGCTGTGTGCTTAGGGTCGTTGTCCTGTTGGAAGATGAACCTTCACCCCAGTCTGAGGTCCAGAGCGCTCTGGAGCAGGTTTTCATCAAGGATGTCTCTGTACATTGCTGTATTCATATTTCCCTCGATCCTGACTAGTCTCCCAGTTCCTGCCGCTGAAAAACATCCCCACAGCATGATGCTGCCACCACCATGCTTCACTGTAGGGATGGTATTGGCCAGGTGATGAGCGGTGCCTGGTTTCCTCCAGACATGACACTTGCCATTCAGGCCAAAGAGTTCAATCTTTGTTTCTCATGGTCTGAGAGTCCTTCAGGTGCCTTTTGGCAAACTCCAGGCGGGCTGTCATGTGCCTTTTACTGAGGAGTGGCTTCCGTCTGGCCACTCTACCATACAGGCCTGATTGGTGGAGTGCTGCAGATATGGTTGTTCTTCTGGAAGGTTCTCCTCTCTCCACACAGAAATGCTGGAGCTCTGACAGAGTTACCATCGGGTTCTTTGTCACCTCCCTGACTAAGGCCCTTCTCCCCCGATCGCTCAGTTTGGCTGGGCGGCCAGCTCTAGGAAGAGTCCTGGTGGTTCCAAACTTCTTCCATTTACGGATGATGGAGGCCACTGTGCTCATTGGGACCTTCAATGCTGCAGACATTTTTCTGTACCCTTCCACAGATCTGTGCCTCGATACAATCCTGTCTCGGAGGTCTACAGACAATTCCTTGGAATTCATGGCTTGGTTTGTGCTCTGACATGCACTGTTAACTGTGGGACCTTATATAGACAGGTGTGTGCCTTTCCAAATCATGTCCAATCAACTGAATTTACCACAGGTGGACTCCAATCAAGTTGTAGAAACACCTCAAGGATGATCAGTGGAAACAGGATGCACCTGAGCTCAATTTTGAGTGTCATGGCAAAGGCTGTGAATACTTATGTACATGTGATTTTTTTCATTTTTTATTTTTAATACATTTGCAAAGATTTCAAACAAACTACTTTCATGTTGTCATTATGGGGTATTGTTTGTAGAATTTTGAGGAAAATAATGAATTTAATCCATTTTGGAATAAGGCTGTAACATAACAAAACATGGAAAAAGTGAAGCACCGTGAATACTTTCCGGATGCACTGTAGATGGTGTTCGTTTTAAGCCTACTACCCTCCATCTATTTGCATCTGTAGATTTCTTCTAAATTAACCAAAACAAGCTAATCTGCATATTTAAACATAACATTTCAGGGGAAAAGACTCTTGATGTAAGTCATTAACTGGGGAAGTTCTGTGGTGATATGCTTTAGTTATTTTGTTTATCCTATTCACCTGCAGTGCCTTGTCAAATGTATGCAAATAAGCGCATTTTAATTAGTTAACACCTAATTTGCATATCAATGTGGCGATTGTGATGACGATATTAGACACTAATTTTACTGTATTCACCTGTAGTGTCTCCATTAAGTACAGTACATTAGCCTGTATGGCCATGATATATTGCCTTAGCTAAACTTTAGCTAACTTATTACATTAGCTAGTAGCTCATGAGTCATGCATGTTAGCAAGACACAAGTTAACTCTATTTGTCTTTTGGCTTTTGGCTAATTAGCTGTAAAGTTGAGGCACTGGTAGCTTAGTCTTTTGTTCATCACCACTCACCTCCACACAAGCCAAGAAAAACACAACTGGGATAGGAGCTGGGAGGGGCTGCTGCCTGCCTGTCTGTGTGTCTGATGTGCCGATGTGTGCTGCAATGCTGCACGGAGGCGCGGAAGGAGGGCGGGCATCGGAACTCGACAAAGTCTCATCTCCCGACCTGATATTTAGATTTTTTATTCAATAAATATATTTGTTTGACAGGGAAGCTGTGCACAAACAGGAATATATATATATTCATTTATTTAAAAAAAAAAAAATAAAAAAAAAAAAAGAAGCACCCCAGAAAAAAGGCCACTTTCTCTCGAGGAAGAAAAAGGGCAGGTGCTCAAGCCCCCTTTGATGTCTATCTGTGCACATGCCAGAGCCAAGGACAAATTATGAGAAACAGAATGATTAGTTCACCTCTGGAATCTTCTTGTCGGAGTCGTTCGTTCTTTTGTCACTGCATAGCGTATACGGCTGTCAGGTGACAAAAGAACAAACAACTCGGACCAGAAGACTCGAGCGGTGAACTAATCATTTCTGTTTCCTGTGTGAGCAATGCATAGCGTATATGGCTGTCACGTGACAAAATAACGAATGACTCGGACCAGAAGACTGGAGAGGTGAACTAATCATTTCTGTTTCCTGTGTGAGCAATGCATAGCGTATACGGCTGTCACATGATAAAAGAACGAACGACTCGAACCAGAAGACTCGAGCGGTGAACTAATCATTTCTGTTTCCTGTGTGAGCAATGCATAGCGTATACGGCTGTCACATGAAAAAAGAACGAACGACTCGGACCAGAAGACTCGAGCGGTGAACTAATCATTTCTGTTTCCTGTGTGAGCAATGCATAGCGTATACGGCTGTCACATGATAAAAGAACGAACGACTCGAACCAGAAGACTCGAGCGGTGAACTAATCATTTCTGTTTCCTGTGTGAGCAATGCATAGCGTATACGGCTGTCACGTGATAAAAGAACGAACGACTCAGACCAAAAGACTCGAGAGGTGAACTAATAATTTCTGTTTCCTGTACAGCGTCTATGCGGTTTTCACGTAACAAACGAACGGAGGTTACGCAATGCACATGCGCGGCCAACACAAAATGAACGAATCACTCTCTGAGACTACTCATTCTTCTGAGTCACATAAATAATTCGTTCAAAATGAACGAATCGTTCATGAACGACCCATCACTACTATATAAGTGAGGACATCTCACAGACTTCCACTGATTTCAGAACAGACTAATGATATTTTCTATCCCCTAAACCTAACCCTCACAGAAACCTGTGCACATCAGTAGATTTAAAGCTAAACAAGATTTGGCCGATTTATTTTTTACTTGTGAGGACCACCTAAAATGTCCTCAAGAGTGGGTTTTCAACAAGTCTCTATATTTGTGAAGACATTTTCAAAAATTTGGCACTCACAAATATAGTGAAACCTGTACATGAACTAATATAGTGAAACCTGTACCCCCGCTCCACAGTGAAGCTGTGGACATATTTATACTATATCTCTCTCATACTGGGAAATGTTTATATTGACAATCTGACTGTTCTACAATGGCTCTATTTGCATTTTCAACTCCTGATTTATTTTATGTGTACTGGGGCTTATCAGTCAGGAAGGATGAAAGCTAAATCACACCAGGGAAGGCTTGAGAGAAAAACTGGACTGGCATTTAAAATATTGAAATATTTTTATTTCCCACTAACCTTTACATTTGCATAATTGGATTTATTTATGGTAGCAGGGTTCAAGTACCTGTTAGAGCAAAATGCAGGCTGTGCATTTGAGGGTTCTGCTACAAGTTTGATATGATAACCCTATCTATAGAAAAACAGTGAAATTTGAGACTTCTAAACAACATAATCTAAAGTTGAATGTTTAAAGCGTCACTGTAAAACATGAATGCAGGTTGTTATGTTATAGCTATAGATAAGTAGTGGTCGATAGATATGATTTTTTGAATGACTGATGCAGATACCCAAATCTAGCGATCAGGTGGCTGATAAAATGGAATTACAACCTAAAATGTGATTCATGTGGTAATATCTGAATGAACTGGTTTGATTCAAATAAAAAATATTCTTTAACTTGTCTAAATCAACCTGACTAAATGTTACACCAACAAAATAAATTGTAAGGATTAGATCAGGTATAAAGCTACTTATGATAACTATTGCAGGTTACCACATTTTTACAGTGTGCCGATAAATTAATTATGCAATTTAATTAAAGTAAATGTTTTACATTACTAAAATTAAAAGGACACTAAATTTACACAGTATTCTCTCTAAAAACCTGTGTGCGATCCATTGACAAGGTTCTTGGTAGATTTTGGACCTGGCACACTCTGTTAGTCAGCCAAGCGGTCATGGCTGTTGTCCAATACGATAATCTCCAATATGAGGAGAGGTCGCCAAAAGCTAGTTGTGAAGCGAGTTCTTTTCAGCTGTAAAGGATGTAACAAATTTAAGAGGAATGCATATTTGGGGGTCCTGGGTAGCTCAATGAGTAAAGACGCTGACTACCACCCCTGGAGTTCATGAGTTCAAATCCCTAGGTGTACTGAGTGACTCCAGCCAGGTCTCCTAAGCAACCAAATTGGCCCGGTTGCTAGGGAGGGTAGTGTCACATGGTGTAACCTCCTCGTGGCCCCTATAATGTGGTTAGTTCCCGGTGAGGTGCGTAGTGTGCATGATGTGGCGTGAAGCTATGTCTCTGCAATAATGCGCTCAACAAGCCATGTGATAAGATGCACAGGTTGACGGTCTCAGATGCTGAGGCAACTGAGATTAGTGCTCCGCCACCGGGATTGAGGCAAGACACATTAAGAATTGGGCATTCCAAATTGGGGAGAAAAAGGGGAGAAAAAAAAAAGAAAGAGGAATGCATATTTTATGGACTCTACCTCCCAACCCAAACCTAAACATTAGTAGAGTAAAAATGAAATGTTAGGGGGAAAAGTGCTACCTCACGCTGCTGACGCAACCCGTTGGTTGAGCTACATGGGAAGGTGAAACTGAAACTGATGCAAAAATGTCTGGTGGGAAATGTTGCATGTCAGTGGGTCGGCATACTTTCGCCGATCTACCGGAACTTTCGGAAACAGCATGCCAATTTCCTGTGTGTCCATGTTGGTAAATCTTTGGAATTACACCACTTTTTGTTGCCTCCAAAAAACATGTGCTTTGATCCTGAAGGAAACCTCTGCATCACACATTTCTTTGCCTAATTGCCCTTTGTGGATGTGGAATTCTGTGAATGAAGATCTTTTTAACAACTATGTCTAATTACTACATATACATGCACAGCTAATCCAGATACAGGGAAAACATTATTAGAGGTAAAAAGTACATTTCACAGTTGTTTCCAAGTCTTCACTGAATTATTGTTAGATATGATGCATTCATACAGATATAATGCGGCCGGGTTTTGACTGAAAAGCAGAACCGTAATAAAAAAATATACTTGAATTAACTGTATGCTTGTTATATATGCGGTTAAAATTCACCACACCGGAAAATAATTCACTTATTTTGGTGAAGCAAGTGGCTTATTTTGGGCTTGTTTTTCCAGACCACATTGCTTGTTTCGCTTGTGAGATCTAGCAACACTGCAAGTGGTATTTGACCCACCCTTAGCTCAGAGTAATTTAATTTTAAAAAGAACGTTATTAACCATACTTTTATTTTGTTCTAACTGGTAACCTTTTGGAAAGGAGGCTGTAGAACTTACAAACCTGAATGAAAAAATACTGCTTTTGCTCAAAACGAACCAAAATGAAAAACATTTTATTTTTAGTCCCTACTTTAAATAGCCAGAAATCAGCCTCAAAGGGGCCATGACATGAAGAATTAAATATTCCTTTATCTTTTCACATGTAAGAGTTCAAGGTACTATTAAACATACTGTAAGTTTCAGAACTCAAAACTTCCTCCTTACTGCAAAAAGAGCATTTGTTGAAACCAAGCTGCCAAAACGACTCTTTTTTTATTTATTTTTTTATTGTCAATGAACAACAATAACCTTAAACAGAAAAAAACATGTCCATTCAAGTCTACACTAAGTATGCATATACATGAACAACAATACTCTTACAATATAAAGAAGCAAAAAAAAAAAAAAAAATAATAATAATAATAATAATAATAATAATAATATATATATATATATATATATATATATATATATATATATATATATATATATATATACAAGGGGGAGTCTCATGATATACAGTTTTCAATTACCTATGTCAGTAGAGTTTTTTGGTCTAAAGAACTCGTCCATAAGGTCCATTAACAAATTGTTCTTCTTACTGACAATTAGGTTTAAAGATTTCTTTAAATTATCCATTTCAAGCAAGAATAAATTAAATTTAGGTTGACATTTTGCAAATTTTAGTTTGTGAATATAATATTTACCATGTAAAATATAGAAATTAACAACATACTCTTTCATCTTATCCTTATTTGTATAAGAGCATATGACATTTTCAAGAGTGAGCTGGTAAATAATTTTCAGATGAGTAAATAAGTAAGAGCTGACCTTGGACCAAAATTCTGAAGATACACAACAATTATAAAATAAATGAACCAGGTTCTCCTCGTTAATGCTACAAAAATTGCACTTGCAGTCAATGTCCCAGTGTTTAGATAAAATAACATTACAGGGGTAGATCTTATGTAGAATTTTAAAATGCACCTTTCACCTTATTGGAAATACAAAATTTGTAAGGAATTAACCAAGCTTTTTTTCCGGGGGCCTGGAGTTCGCTAGCTCGCTAGTTTGAATCCCAGGGCGTGCTGAGTGACTCCAGCCAGGTCTCCTAAGCAACCAAATTGGCCCAGTTGCTAGGGAGGGTAGAGTCACATGGGGTAAACTCCTTGTGGTCGCTATAATGTGGTTCATTCTCAGTGGGGCACATGGTAAGTTGAGCGTGGTTGCCGCAGTGGATGGCATGAAGCCTCCACACGCGCTATGTCTCCGTGGCAACACACTCAACAAGCCACATGATAAGATGCACAGGTTGACAGTCTCAGACACAGAGGCAACTGGGATTCATCCTCCACCACCTGGATTGAGGCAAATCACTACATGACCACAAGGACTTAAAAGCACATTGGGAATTGGACATTCCAAATTGGGGGAAAAAATCAAAAAAATTAATATGAGAGATCTGGGTATTCCAGAAGAATTTCCCTCTAGGGGAAATCCTATGTTTTGATTGAAAAATTAACCTAATACCTTTGTTATTGTAGGGAGAACAAAATAAATTAAAACCACCCACAGACAACTCTGGCATTATCCTTTCACTATTTTCAAACAACATTAAATTACTTTGCATTAATTGTATAAGGCCATTAGGGATGGCTTTAACCACCAATAAGAATTCTTTATGGGAAATAGGGAAAATATGAAAATACATAAATCTCTCATAGGACATAATATTTCCTTCTTTAGCAAAAAGGTCCATAACAAAATTAACATCCCTTTCAAACCATTTATTAAGGAATAAATATTTGTTTCTAGAGGTAATCAAATAATTATTCCAAAGGAGGATTTTATGTCGGGAGAAGTTGTGAAGGAAGCATGTTTACCAGGACAATAAAGCTTGCCGGTGGAATTTTGATAATTTAATAGGTAATTTCTCAGGAAGAAAATTGCATCTTAAAAGAAAAGAAAGACCTCCAAGTTTCTTAAAAAGGTAATGTGGGATAAAGTACCATAAAGAGTGTTCATTCAATGCACATAGTCTTAGCCAATTAAGTTTAAAAGTGTTATTAATATCAAAGAAATCTAACATTTCTAGACCACCTTATCTTTTGCCAGACGAAATGTCTTTTTTTAATTTATAGGGTTTATTCTTCCAAATAAAATCTAAAAAGGCTTTGTTAATTTCTTTGGCAGTAGTGTCACTAACGAACAGGGCTAAAGCTGGATAAACAAATCTAGAGAGGCCTTCTGCTTTGGATAATAACACTCTGCCAAAGATTGAAAGGTCCCTCTGAAGCCAGTTATTAAATATATGTTTTGTTTTCTTTATTTTGGGTATAAAATTTAATTGTTGGCGAACAGTGCTATTTTTGTCAATATGGATACCAAGGTATTTTACAGATTCTTTAACCGGTATGTTTTCAACTGAAGCCTCCCTAGCCTCATGAACGTACAGAATTCGCATTTGTTAAGATTTAACTTCAAGCCTGAAGAGTCAGAAAAGGTAGAGATTGAATTAAGAGCTATTTTAATTTGACTGCTGTCTTTCAAAAATAAAACTGTATCATCAGCCATTTGAGATAGGGAATTCACAATATAAAATATTTTTAAACCCAAAAAGTTTTGGTCAGATAATACATGAATTGAAAGGAGTTCTGCTACTAGTAAAACCAAAAAACTTGAGATGGGGCATCCCTGATGTACGCCACGACGGATATCAAATCTATTAGAAGTTTCCATATTTACAACGATCAAGCTGTTTATATCTTTGTAGAGCATGCTAACTATGTCAATAAAACAATCCCCAAATCTGAACATTTCCAAAGAGTGAAGAAGAAAACCGTGTTCGATTGTATCAAAGGCTTTACAGAAATCAAGAAATAAAATAACAGCCTCAGGCTCTATCTGGTCAGAATAATCTAAGAGATCTAGAATAAAGTGAACATTGGAATGAATATGTCTTTGTTTCAAGAAACCCGTTTGAGATTCATGGATAATTTGATTTAAACCAGATTTTAATCTTTTGGCATATACTAAAGCAATAATTTTGTAATCAGTGTTTAGAAGTGTGAAAGGTCTCCAATTATCAATTACAAGAGGATCTATCTCTGGCTTCGGTATTAGGGATATTACTCCTTGCTTCATAGTTGAAATCATCTCCTTTTTCTTGATATATTCATAAAACATACAAAAAATTGGCTGTTCAAAGATAATTTTTTTGTTTAAGATGTCAATAATAGAGTTACAGGTAATGTGATGCACTTTTGGAGGCAATCTATCCAGCAGGGGATCAGGTACTTCATTAAAGTCCCCGGAAATTATTAGTTTAGCATTGGGGGTTGTATTTTGCATTTCAATCAAAGTTTTGGCAAGATCATTAAATAGGGATTTATTTTTTACTTGAGAGCTATATCCATACACATTACAAATAATAAAAAATGCATTATCTACTTTTATAGATAGTGTGACCCATCTACCTTCTGCAGATGTTTTTAAATTAAGAACGTCTTCTTTAAATTTGTTGATAAGAATGAGTACACCAGCAGCATTGTTTGTTCAATGACTAAAGTAAATTAAATCACCCTACTGAGCTTTCCAAAATTTTGCATCTGACACAGAGGAATGAGTTTCTTGGAGAAAGATAAAGTCTGCGTTGTATCTTCTACAAAACCAAAAAGTAGCTTTTCTTTTTGTATTATCTCTTAATCCCCTTGTATTTAAAGAAACAATGTTTAAGGAGTTAAATTCAAAGTGATCCATAAAAATAAATAAATAAATAAATAAATAAAATCACTTTTACCAAAATACAGTGAACACCAAACTAACCACTTCTACGTGAGTAGTTTTTAACCAGAATGTTTAACCAACCGAGAGAATATGAAAAACCGACCACAGAACCAAGATCACTGTTAAACCGGGCAGATTTGAGCTTGAATGAACTCAGGGCTTTTGTGAAGTTATCTGCTCAAGAAGTTTGTATTGAATCAGCGGAGATCCTCGTCATTGATCACGCGAAAGGCCCACTGTAGCCAGCCTTCTTCCCCTCTTTCCTTGCAGCCTGAATCAGCGGCCAGAGTTTATTCCAGTTCTCAATGTGGTCTCAAACCTGGTGAGCAACTCCTTAACGAGGAGGCCGTTCTCCCTGAGGTAAATGTTCTTCGCTTCAGACCAGATGATATCGCGGTTCATCCTTGTCACGAATCGAACAATGATGTGTCGGGGAGAGCCGTCAGATCTGCGTTTACCAACACGATGTGCCACATTGATAACATCCTCCATTTTATCTCTCATGCGAGGAGACACTGGCAAAGTGATTAATGGTCAACAATCGAACATTTTCACCGTCACACTCCTTCACTCCAAGTAATTTTAAGCACCACCTGCAACTATACCTTTCCAATGCCTCCACTCTCAGTTTGAGTTGTGTATTCTCATTTCGTACACATTGAAGCGACTCTTCAGTGTTCCTTATTTTTTCACCGTAAAATGCGACATCAGAAAGTAGACGGTTAACTGTTTCAGACAGGGAGTTAACAGCAGCGGTTGTGACCTCAAGTGAGCACTCAATATTAGTGATTTTTTGGAACACTGCATCTTGTTTAGAACAGTAGCAAACCCACAAGAAGTAGAAGGACCTAAGGAAATTACATTAATAATTATAATTAGAAATATTAATCTCAGGATATTCTACAGTAAACTGAGCAAATACAAAGGCTGCTGTGCTATTAACTTACCTGCCACATCCGCTGTGGGTGAAACAGACATGGAAGGAACAGTAGAATCAGTGGATGCAGGTGCTGGTAAGTGCTCCTTGCCTGCAGAGTTTGGACCTGATGAAAGATGAAAATAATAATAATAATTATTATTATTATTATTATTATTATTATAAAATCTAGCCATGTTAGATGTCATATTAGAAGGTAATGCAACTGTCTGTCAAAAACAAAAAAAGATCTCACAAAAGGCATGGTTTTTCCATATAAATATATTGATCTGGGATTGTTGAAAAGTCACCTGCTGTATCATCATCAGCTGTAGCACTGGCACTTGGTGCAGGTGGCGTTGGTTGTGCCCCACCTCCAAAATATTTCAACAGTGCTCCTAGGGAAGTTTCATAAGAGTACATAGTTGACGGAACAGAATGTTATTTTAACAACATAAATTATTATACACAGCAGCAAGCCATATGTACACCTAAAACAACAACTCTTAATCTATAACTAGCTAATTGAGGCATAATGATATTGGAATATAATAGCAAAGACCCCAAAATGGTAGGCTAATGTAAATAATGTTAAGCTGTTATCAGTACCAAGTTTATGGAACAGAAGATTATTTTTATTACAAAAATATATACCCAGGAACAAGTTATTTTTACACAGAAGACAAAAACTTTAATCTAAAACTAGCTAAGTAATACAGGTGCATCTCAATAAATTAGAATGTCGTGGAAAAGTTCATTTATTTCAGTAATTCAACTCAAATTGTGAAACTCGTGTATTAAATAAATTCAATGCACACAGACTGAAGTAGTTTAAGTCTTTGGTCCTTTTAATTGTGATGATTTTGGCTCACATTTAACAAAAACCCACCAATTCACTATCTCAAAAAATTAGAATACATCATAAGACCAATAAAAAAAAACATTTTTAGTGAATTGTTGGCCTTCTGGAAAGTATGTTCATTTACTGTATATGTACTCAATACTTGGTAGGGGCTCCTTTTACTTTAATTACTGCCTCAATTTGGCGTGGCATGGAGGTGATCAGTTTGTGGCACTGCTGAGGTGGTATGGAAGCCCAGGTTTCTTTGACAGTGGCCTTCAGCTCATCTGCATTTTTTGGTCTCATGTTTCTCATTTTCCTCTTGACAATACCCCATAGATTCTCTATGGAGTTCAGGTCTGGTGAATTTGCTGGCCAGTCAAGCACATCAACACCATGGTCATTTAACCAACTTTTGGTGCTTTTGGCAGTGTGGGCAGGTGCCAAATCCTGCTGGAAAATGAAATCAGCATCTTTAAAAAGCTAGTCAGCAGAAGGAAGCATGAAGTGCTCCAAAATGTCTTGGTAAACGGGTGCAGTGACTTTGGTTTTCAAAAAACACAATGGACCAACACCAGCAGATGACATTGCACCCCAAATCATCACAGACTGTGGAAACTTAACACTGGACTTCAAGCAACTTGGGCTATGAGCTTCTCCACCCTTCCTCCAGACTCTAGGACCTTGGTTTCCAGATGAAATACAAAACTTGCTCTCATCTGAAAAGAGGACTTTGGACCACTGGGCAACACTCCAGTTCTTCTTCTCCTTAGCCCAGGTAAGACGCCTCTGACGTTGTCTGTGGTTCAGGAGTGGCTTAACAAGAGGAATACGACAACTGTAGCCAAATTCCTTGACATGTCTGTGTGTGGTGGCTCTTGATGCCTTGACCCCAGACTCAGTCCATTCCCAAGTTCACCCAAATTCTTGAATCGATTTTGCTTGACAATCCTCATAAGGCTGCGGTTCTCTCGGTTGGTTGTGCATCTTTTTCTTCCACACTTTTTCCTTCCACTCAACTTTCTGTTAACATGCTTGGATACAGCACTCTGTGAACAGCCAGCTTCTTTGGCAATGAATGTTTGTGGCTTACCCTCCTTGTGAAGGGTGTCAATGATTGTCTTCTGGACAACTGTCAGATCAGCAATCTTCCCCATGATTGTGTAGCCTAGTGAACCAAACTGAGAGACCATTTTGAAGGCTCAGGAAACCTTTGCAGGTGTTTTGAGTTGATTAGCTGATTGGCATGTCACCATATTCTAATTTTTTGAGATAGTGAATTGGTGGGTTTTTGTTAAATGTGAGCCAAAATCATCACAATTAAAAGAACCAAAGACTTAAACTACTTCAGTCTGTGTGCACTGAATTTATTTAATACACGAGTTTCACAATTTGAGTTGAATTACTGAAATAAATGAACTTTTCCACGACATTCTAATTTATTGAGATGCACCTGTATGTTGTATTATAGTATATTAAGATGTCAAGGCTATTTACAGATGTTTAATCAAATGTGAACTTTCCTAAAACAAGAAGATATGCTACCTAGGCTATGTTAACTAACTAGCCAGCTAACGTTAGCTCGCAACATAGCCTAGCTACTTAACATACCTTTATCTTGCTGTTTTTTCTCTTCCTCAGTTTTTTAATTTTTCCTTTTCTCTGCACCAGAGGGATATGTCCTTTTTTGTGACATTGCTGTTTTGCTGCATTTCTGCTGCCTCTTCAATCAAATAACTGTCTGACTGTGCTTGCATCCTGCAGCCCGTTAACATAATATTGAGTTTAATATTGCATTTTTGTATAATTACCCTTGTCCACTGACATAATATATCACAAAAACAAAAAAACAAAAAAAAATCATGCTGTCATTTCATGTGCTCTTGGGGGCCCCCTGGTTCTAAGCAGCCGCTTAGTTCGCTTATGCCTTGGGCTGGCTCTGCATGGGGTAACCTCCTCGTGGTCACGATTAAGGCTTCTCGCTCTCAATGGGGCATGTGGTAAGTTGTGCGTGGATTGCGGAGAGTAGCATGAGCCTCCCGGGCTGTGAGTCTCCGTGGAGTCAGGCACAGCGAGCCGCATGATAAGATGTGCGGATTGACTGTCTCAGAAGCGGAGACCTCCGCCAACCAGATTGAGGTGAGTAATCGCGCCACCACAAGGACCTACTAAGTAGTGGGAATTGGGCATTCCAAATTGGGAGAAAAGGGGATAAATAAAACAAAATAACAAAATTAATAAAAAATCTGAACTTTTTCTTTTGCAAGGTTTGTGATAAGAATGTTGGTTTATCACATGTTTCAGTATAGGACCTCAAACACAGAAGTGCCTACATATACACAGGCATCCGCAAATACTGAAAACTCAAAGGGTTGTAATTGGTGGTCAACCAATATACTGCAGAGGCCGATAAATCGGTCGATATTCTGACTTTTTTCATTATCAGCATCAGCCGATAAATTTTCGGTTTGGCAGATTTTTTTCTTGAGGGCGCTGAAAATCACCTGCTTGCATGTGAATTGACTGAGACATGTAAACGACCAGTCATGGTTAATTTTGTTGTTACGTGCATCATGTTACTACAATAATAGACCGGTGTGCAACACAGTGTCATTTATACGGTCCGCACATCAGAGCTGCAGCAGACATGTTTGAGCTCATAATGTTAAAGTTCTCACCTGTTTCACTCTCTCCTCATCAGTTCCCTGTAACTTTTAACTGTCTTGTCTAATGATAAAAAGGCAAATATCAATAAAACTAATATCACATATACCATCTGCTAATATGCACATATCTCGTTTAAACAGATGTAATAAACCAACCTCACACAACTTGAGCAGATCCAGCATCCTGTGGAGTGCTCATTTATTTACCTCTAATGCATGTATTCTATCAGCCTCTCCTCAGCAGTTCCCTGTCACTTTTAACTTTCTTTTCTAATGATAAAAAGGCAAATATCAATAAAACTAATATCACATATACCGTCTGCTAATATGCACATATCTCGTTTAAACAGATGTAATAAACCAACCTCACACAACTTGAGCAGATCCAGCATCCTGTGGAGTGCTCATTTATTTACCTCTAATGCATGTATTCTATCAGCCTCTCCTCAGCAGTTCCCTGTCACTTTTAACTTTTTTTTTCTAATGATAAAAGGCAAATATCAATAAAACTTATATTATATACCATTTGTAAATATGCAGACATCTCGTTTAAAAAGATGTAATTTACGAACCTCACGAAAATCCAACGTTTTCTTCCGGTCGAGTGCTCATCTAATATCTTCCTCTGAAGCATGTATTCTATCAATCAGAATCAAAACTTCAGGATCAAGATCAAAAGTTCCTCTGATTCACAAATCATGATGGTCAGTGGTCACAATCCAAGCAGGCGATGCAGTCTGTTTAAACTGTCAGAAGATTGCTGCTGCTCGCTGGATCCGCATGAGGGTGTGAGTGCAACCAAGTCTTTCCAGCAAATCAGTCCACTATCGGCCATGTTTGGAATGCTCTTGGGAGGCTATTTCCAGTCATGACAGAGCAGCTCCTATATACTTGAACGGTATAAAACGAAATCTCCAAAACGGTTGGCCAAGATTACGATCAAAGACCATATTGCAAATCAGCAGTAAAATCTGACAACACTGGTATCATAAATGGTGCATCTTTACGTCAGATTACACTAAAAAACTAAATTTTCCCAGCTTTTAGCTAATGTGCATGTGCATTCTAGAGCTGATTGACAGGCGATGTCTGTATCTAAAGGCTCTTTTACCTGTAAGGCAAGACTTCCTATCTACATCTGTTGACCAAACTGAAGAAACAGTTTGATGAGGGGAAAACACTGCCACAGGGACAAGCTATAGTGCAAACTCTATTATCTGCCATATGCAGTTTTGGTGGTGGCGTGGTCTGGTGGTCAAGGCTTGGAGCTGGTAACCAGAAGGTTGCATGCATGTAAGGAGCTAGCCATGAGCCATCCCCATTGTACCCCTGGGGAAAACACAATGGAATAAGTCTATGGAAGCTTTGCTTGTCAAATTTTGGTGATAACAAAAGGTTCTAAAAGAACAATGTAGATTCTGAAAGAACAATGTAAATAAACATCTGGTAGTATTTTGGGGTACTTGAACAAGTCTAACAATGTGATGGATATGTACTTCAGTAGATTTGAGTCTCAAACTGGCCCAGCTTTTCCCTGTCACTGTCAGTCCAAGGGCAGTGGCTGGGAGGTTGTCTCTCTCCCCGGTTTAATCTTTCTCCTCATTCACTAACCAACTGGACCAACTGCAGTTTTTCTGCAAGAAACATATACTGTAGCTCTGAATGATACTCTGATATCTGATGATTCAAAAGGCATAAATCCACCTCAGTGAAGTTAGTACTACTGTGTGGATGATACTCTTTGACTTCTCTTTTCCATTCAGTTTGTTGTTGAGGCATCTTAATCAATGATTCTTATCTATCTGAACTATTCTCAAGCTCCTCTTGCACTCACCATATTGTTATCAGATGCATGCATGTGCCTAAAGCTTTGCAGTTCAATTTAATGCTTCTAGAATTTTGTCAGGCATCACATTTTAATGCATCTCTATGCTTTTATTCTCTCTTGTCGGTCCATATCAGAGTTCTTGCTGTGCTTTTTTCTCATTGTACTGAGCCTTGCTTCCTTGCCTGGTCAGTCCACCAAACTCCACCCAAACAGCAAACTGAACTAGACAGACAACAAAGTTCTTTCAATGGTCTTTCAATGTGTGATGCATTCTGGTGGAGATGTTTTACCATGTTTTTGAAGATGTTTGATGTTTATAGGGGTGAGTATGCCCCTGGCCCCTGTAGTGTGGTCTCTTGGGAGAGCAGTGATTCGAAATGTCATATCTTTTATCCAAATGTCCAAAAGTGATCAAGAGACCATCTTTGTTTCTGTTCTTTGGTCCCCAGGCTAAGTGGAGACAGTGAGCTCAATATCTTATTAGTGTAACATTCCCACATGTGCTGGCTATGTGTTGAAGGATCATTTCATGTTTATTAAATGTTCCTCTGGTAGATTTGAAGCATGATTTAATCATTGGTGAAGCTGACACATGTTGTGATGATCTGATATCTGATATTTGTGCATGTATATGTCTTTGGATCATTTTATGACCTTGTGGCTTTGTAGTGGGAAACATACATGCTTAGGACTATGGATGCCGTGGTGTGTGATTTTGACGGTTAGATTACTGTCTGAGAAAAAAATGGTTAACCGGTTTAAAATTATTTGCACATTTTCTAATTATGCAAGAACTGAGGCAAAAATTCCTATCATATCACAATTGAACGTGTTAGTGGATAAGTTTCTTGGGGATATATGGACTCTAAGTACAGCCATTCAATAGGAAAACTGATAAATACACAAAGTATTAATAGGAGGTATATAAAAAGAGATGCTTCAACACAGGGCACTACACCACTTATTTGCAATAATGATTCTCTTTAGTGTAACTGGAGTCCTTGAAGTCACTTCAGAACTGCATAACTGTAAGATTATAGTGGGTGCACAATAGTTCATGGCATCCAACAGTTTTTTTTCTTCTGCAACAGATTATCAAAGCAATCTGTTGTCTGACAGACACCCCACTAATTTAATTTCCTTTATATTTTCAGTTTAATTTAAATATTAGTTAAAATAAACAAAAATAAAATTCAAAGTTTAGACTCAAACTGCCTTAAATTGTGTATTACCCCATAGCACCACCTATAGTCTTTGGCAGACTAAGCATGACAGTAAGCATGATCGGTCTGCGTACAGTATAAGAGTCTGTGTTATCTTTGACAGAAATCTATGCATTTTCCTTTGGCATCTGGCAGAAGCCCACATAGGTAATCAATAACTTTTAGTATAAATACTACTGTTGAAACCACCGGGAGAGTCCAGTACAGTTCAACAGTTGTTTGATAAATTGCTATTAAACACAGTACAGATTTGAATTGCTAGTTTTATTCTCATTTCTTATTGTTTTGGTTATGGAGTGCCAGAAATTCAGGAAAAATGTTATACCATCTTCTAACAATAAAAAAGAAGTTAGCTAACCTCTAGCTGGAATTTTAACATTCTAACGTGACAAGAAGCCAAACTAATGTTTTGGTTAACATTATATTGTGAAAGCAATGTATTTCTAATACTTTTAAGTTTTTATATATTATTGTTCTTACCTTGGGTACATTCAACTGACAGGAATAGCAGTGGCACGAAAAGTCAATTAAGAGTCAGGGGTGGGGGATGGGCATTGCTGTTTGAGATCTCCCCCGCAAAAGTTACGCAAGTTCTCACAATAGTTTTTTTTTTTTTTTTTTTTTAACCTTTTTTGATCCATGTCCATAGGCTCTTGATCCTTTTAAAGAGCATATTGGATACAATTGCATGAGTGTTGGCATTTTTAGATTAGCTATACCAGCTATTGCACATTAGTCCAAGTGTCAAAACAACAACAACAACAATAAAAAATGTTTTCAACGGTGCATATTTGTGTACTATCTTGGATCCATGTAATCAGCCTATATGGGATTGATTGTGTTTGCACTTGTCTAACCCATTTGGTAAACCAAAATGGGCCCCAACTGTGTTGCCCATTTTGATCCCATGCACTCATTTCCCATTAGTGACCCAACTAAGAACCACATAGGAAGCCCACCTGTGCTCGCCCATGTGGGACCTACTTAGTTGACCCAAGTGGGCCCCAGATAAGATGCCCATTTTGGGCCCATGCCCACTCGGTACCCCTGTAGCCCAAGTGTAACCCAAGTGGGGCCCACATAAACATGTTGGCTGGGTGGACCTGATTCTAGGCACGATTCTGATCTGTGGCAGATCGATCGGTACACCCCTAGCAGCCGGTAAGATTAGCACCTCGGCTGTTGTGTGCTGTTTTCCTAATTTAGCAACTCGTTGCGAGACGTAGATGACTAACACTTGTTAGATACTGATGTGTGTTTGCTGATGTTGCATTTCTGCTGTGCAAGACAAGATAACTTTAATTTGAAAAAGGGCTTGTCTTTAAGTGTTGGATGTTTGGTTTCCAAATGGCGCTTCGACTTGAATGGCTTCATGCTACCATTTGCCAGCACATCTGCACATTTAACACATTGAGGCAGCGGTTCAGCATCTGTCCCAGCCACCGTAAAGCCAAACTGAAGATAGCTACAATCATACTTTCGTGTTTTTAAATTTTTAGGGGTAGATAATGATGCTGATGAGGCATCGTTGCTTCAGCTCCTTTTGGCAACTTATCCATAGCCTGCTTTCCACCATGGGTTCGTTCGGCTAGTAGTCACTGTCGATCTGACACATGGCTGCACTGACAGCTAATTAAAAAGGCAGAGGCTAAGCTCTGCCTCTCCTTATCAAAAAGAAAATGCAGAGGGAGAGGGAACGCATTTTTATTTTTCATTCATGCAGAGGTTAAGGCGATTGTGAACAACCTTTATACATATTTTGTAAAGGAGATGAAGCATATTGATGTTACAGGTTCTAATTATATTTACAGTTCACATTAGGCTCATGTATATTTGCTCGGTACTTCAGTACTGAAGCCTGTTTGAAGTCAATAAAAAATTCAACCTTGAGAAAAATTTGCACCCCGCTTCCAACCTCTCTGTGCCTCCCTGTTGAGACCACTGCTTTAACACAAATACAGACTTCACATTTTTGTTTTTAAACCATCTGAAATCAATGCTTACTGAGAAAGGTCCTCAAATAAAGATAATTTAGTATTTAATAATTAAACTTAATATATAATCAATATTATAATTCAGATAATTCAAATACATTACATCATATAAATATTGTGGCAGCAGACAATTTAAGCATTTCTAGTACAATACATAAGTAAATATTGTTTGTTTTATTTCCATATCTTTGAACATAACTCTATTGTTGGCCCAATTCTGTCTGAGCTTTTTTAAATTGTTGGGCTGTGTAGGCTACTCGTGTCAGATGGACGCTTTTTAGTTGGAGTGTCTCACTTTAGTTGGTCGGATTGCATTTCACTTGTTTTTAGTGTCTCTAGTCATAAGTGCTTTGTTTTTAGAATGCTGTGCCAAGTTAAATGTAATCTGAAACTTTGAAAAATGTGTCTCGAGATCCCTGCAGTCTGTTGTGGTACACTGGCGTGGAGACAAAAGGCTGTTCTTTTTGAATGATGTCAATGGAGGAGATGCTTCAGTATGCTGAATAAACTGATTTTGTGAGGAAACAGCTTATCACTTAATGAACTGACCATACAGTAAAAAGTTATTTTGGAGTGAACTATGTGTGGAGTTTACTACGATAAAATTGCTGTCATATTAGAGAAGTCACAGACAATTATGCGACAGGTTGGTGTTAGTTTATGACTCTACCCATTAATTTGCATGCTATCCTCAAACTGTGATTTACTGTTGTAACACCCTGAAAGCAGTTTATTTATGTCAGGCCATTATATGACTGGCTTTGAAGACTCATGTGGTTGAAGTTGGTTATGGTGTTGCATTATATAAAAGAATCTCTGGCTGTGCTTCCTGTTTGATGAGGTGCATTGGCTGTACAGCTGGAACGCTCACTGTCCCCTACTGCCACATTAAGGTGGTACATCAAGCATAAACTGGTCTAAAGGTAGGAACATTCCTGATTACTGAATTTATGTATGGATCGAGAGCACGATTCATTGTATTAGTGTTTTATAGTGTTATTATTCATATAATTAATCCCACTAAATTAACTCGTTAAATCGACAGCCCTAATATATATATATATATATATATATATATATATTATATTATGTCATATAAAGTAGTCTATAACTTTTTGCTGCCAGGGCCAGGTCTCTTTTCTATGTTTTTAAGGGGGGCCGGAGTGAGCCTAAAATATTTTTCTCACAGAGATTATTCTTCTGCTTTTAATAATTTTGATTAATCTCAGTGATTGAGTCTTTTTAATCTGTTCACTAAAAAGATTTGTTCAGACTAGTTCATTGATTCGTTCATTGACCATTTCTGCAAATTTCACTTTTGTGCCAGTAGATTGCACCAAATGACCGTCTTTTATGCTTTGAACGTAGAAAAAGCAGTTATTCATGACAGAAAAAAGTCTAATTATCATTCATTAAAATGTATGTCTCAGTAATTCTACTAAGAGACTTCAGCAGAGTGTTTAAGCATCATAATCATTTCCCCACAAATGACAACAAAGCATATCTATCATACTGTGAATTGCTGAGCATGACTTTTTATCAAGCTACAAAAAAACAAAAAACAATACTAGCCTAAAAAGAAAGTCTGTATGCCTTTGTAATAAGTTGTTTATCACACCATTTTATTCATAATTCATCCAGCCCATTTTCTTGTTGAATGAGATTGCTGAATTGAACAAATGACTTGCCTCCTCCTCTTGTTTAGTTGTTCAGCAGATCCTCACTAATGATTCTGATTCATGCATTTCGTTCATGAACAGGTGTACCAGTGCAATCAGTTCCTTCATGAATGAGATGTCTCATCTTGGGCAGACTCGAACGATCGACACCAACTTCTGTGAAGGGGCGTATTCGTTCACGAAACCAATGATGTGCTCCTTTACAGCCTGCACTCTAATGCTTTTGGCTCACGCTATAGTCAGTCTTACAGGCTTGAAAAGCTACCAAAGCAGTCTCTCATTTTCAGTGCGGCTGGTCAAAATGTGTGACAGGCACGGTTCCGCTCAAACATTTCAGAGAGCCGTATTTGGCCCGTGGGCCGTAGTTTGGGGACCCTTTATAAAGCATGAGAAGCACTGTCTCAAACACTGAGCCCGTTGCAAGCTACATGCTTGTTTTTGAGACAGACTTTACAATTGTGTTTCTTGCTTGATCCAGCATGTTTTGTTGGCTCTAATAATATCTTATAGGTGTTAATAAATAATATGTGATTTTTTTCTCCAATACCCTTGTCCGATTTATTTTTACAAACTTATGGAAGTAGATTTTAAAAAGCAGACAACAAGGCAATGTTGGACATTGTATGATCCTGTTTAAACCATACTGTAAAATAATTGTCTTAGACTAGAAAGCTATGTCATATTTCTCTATTAGCTTTGTCACAGGGAATTGAGGTGAAGGTGCTCTTTGTATCTCTCCTTATCGATTTCTGCTTCACTCTGGGTCTCCTCTTATATTCCCTTCATGCATTCATGCATTCTTCTCTCTTCAGCCATTCATCCTTGTGTAAATCTAATAAATCACCCAGTCAGTTTAAAACAGCCTGTCTCAAAATTTTGTTAGAAAGCCCTTGCTGATAAGTGGAATGCATCGAAAATGCAGAAATGTTATGTGAGCACACTAAAATGCATTAACCTGCATTATGATGGCTTAATCAACTCCAGATGGGACAGGTTGCAGAATCACCCCATTAAGTCATCTCACGTTCTGCTGATGATTTCTTGACTTATGTTACATAATTATGGAAATGAGAGGGCATTTATACACTCCTGTGCATACAAGTTTTAACTTTTCAGTGGACCTATCCCTGACTCAATCAGTCAATGCTTATCAAGGGTTTTCTTGTGTGAACTGGAGTGCCTTGCTCATTACTTTTTCATTACAGATAAGATTGAATGGATTCTGTTATTAAGGGGAGATAGGACCAATATCTCTGCTGCAATATCTTCCGCCAATGCTGACGGAACACCGAACTACAATGATGACAGTGTTTCCTGCAGTGTTGTTAAGCAGCAGCTCTGCCACATTACTGAATCCAGAGCATGAAACACACAACATGATCAGTGTAGTCCAATTCCTGAATTAATTACTCAAATGAGCTGGTTCTTTGCAATCTACAGCACGAAACACACAGCACATCTGTATAGTGTATTCCCAAAAGAATGACTCTTATAAGCTGGCTCTTTTTAGTGAATCATTCAACACTTTCATAAAAAAATTTGTGGTTTAGAATTTTTATTTAATATATAGTTATGATCAATTATTGGAATGTATTCATAACTCTAAGGGCCGTTTACACAACAAAGTTTTCAACTAAAAACTGAAAACGTTTTATGCGTTTTGGCTGTTCGTTTACATGACAATGGCGTTTTGGGGCCTGAAAACGCAAACTTTTGAAAACGGGTTACAAAGTGCAAGTTTTTGAAAACGATGCTGTTATCGTCTCCGTGTAAACATACAAAAATGCGAATTTGTGAAAACGATGACGTCACGCGTATTACGTGTTATATAAAGAATGATGGATTGATAGGCATAAATTTGAGAAGTATAATTATCAATATGAATACTGGTGTGTGTGCAAATAACAATAATCAACAATTTATTCATTTGGAGTGTTTTGTATGGAGTGTGAACATTGCAACTTGAACAGAAACAGCAACAGAACCTGCAATTTGAAAATCTTGAAATTAATGTATGGATTCAGATGGGAAAAATGTATTTGTATTTTAAATGTTATTTATTTATTTACTTGATTTTATTTGATGTACCTTTACCCTGCAATTCATTTACCCACCACTTATGTATATAGCCTATAGACAGAGATGTGATGCCATGGACAGTATTCAATGATATGCTTAGAATATGAAAACATGAGGCAGTGAAAATGCATGTTAGATCCAGTGTACACAAGACCTCTTTCTCCATCAGAAGATATCCATATATCAGAGTTCTGTCTGATATCCAAAACCAGTCAACATTAACAGCTTATGTTAAATTACTCTCCTACCAGCCCAAGAGTCAGCAGGGGGAATACCAGAAGAAGGCAGGAGACGAGGTGATGGTAAAATGAGCAGAGTTTACTGAATAATCTTGAGAGTTCAGTCTATAGGCATGCGCGCGAGTACTTCAAAACAGCGCGCGAGACATTCAAAACTACAATGGCGGACTACAGGACTGTGTTTGTGCTGCTCAAGGTTTTGAGTTTATTGACGCTTCTCCAGCAAAGTGTAGATTTACTGCATCACTACTACGACCAGCGATCACCATCTTTATTGTTTGTATTCACCGCTCTGTGGAAGAATGTTTATGTGCGTAGTGTTTCTTTACAAAGTGACATCGCCAACTACTGGCCTGGCATGCATAATACAGTGTTTTTAGTCATTTTCGCAGATCCGTGTAAACGGGTATCATTTTGACAACGTTGTCGTCTGTACGCGAAACTTTTCAAAAATGCAAAGGAAAAACGTTTCCGTTTTTAGTACATCGTTGTCGTGTAAACGTACCCTAAAATTTCTGTGTAAATGTGACCGGTCATGCTCGACCTGCTAAAGGCTACAGCCACTGCATCAGACGCTAGTGCACATTTTGAGGCCAGGGGAGTGAGGTTTTACACATTCCGCATAGTTATCACTTACCAGCTGGCTCCTGTTCCCCTGTTCCTGCTCGTTTATTATGCTCGTTTCGAGGGAAACAACACCGCCCTCATGGAGAGAGCTCCCGCAGCCGAAGCTACAGAGGTTATTCTCCGTCTCTGTAGCGGACGTAACCCGATCCTTCCGACGGGTGAATATCCGTAAAGCTGCGGGTCCAGATGGCATTCCGGGCCATGCCATCAGAACCAACTGGCTGGTGTTTTTACAGACATTTTCAACATTTCCCTCGCCTTGTCTGTGGTCCCCACATGCTTTAAAATGTCTACCATTGTGCCTGTACCAAAGCAATCCAAAATCACTTGCTTAAATGACTGGCATCCTGTTGCTCTGACCCCATCATCAGCAAATGCTTTGAGAGGCTAATCAGAGATTACATCTGCTCTGTGCTGCCTGCCTCACTGGACTCACTGCAGTTTGCTTACCGCAGCAACCACTCCACTGATGATGCCATTGCATCTACATTACACACTGCTCTCTCCCACCTTGAAAAAAGGAACACATATGTGAGAATGCTGTTTGTTGACTACAGCTCAGCATTCAACACCATAGTGCCCTCCAAGCTTGATGTGAAACTCTGGGCTCTGGGCATAAACAGCTCACTGTGCAGCTGGACTTCCTGTCAAGCAGATGCCAGGTGTGGGCAGCAACATCTCCTCATCACTGACCCTCAACACTGGAGCCCTGCAGGGCTGTGTTCTCAGCCCACTCCTGTGTTACCTGTACGCACATGACTATGTGGCAACACATAGCTCCAATGCCATCATTAAGTTTGCTGATGATACGACGGTGGTAGGTCTGATCACTGACAATGATGAAACAGCCTACAGAGAGGAGGTGCACACTCGCTGGCACGCTGGTGTCAGGAGCACAACCTCTCCCTCAACATCAGTAAGACCAAGGAGCTTGTGGTGGACTTCAGGAGAAAAGACAGAGAACACAGCCCTATCACCATCAATGGAGCACCGGTGGAGAGAGTCAGCAGCTTCAAGTTCCTCAGTGTCCACATCACTGAGAAACTCCATCCACACTGAGGCCGTTGTGAAGAAGGCTCACCAGCACCTCCTCTTCCTGAGATGGTTGAGGAAGTTTGGAATGAACCACCACATCCTCACACAGTTCTACACCAGCACTGTAGAGAGCATCCTGACTGGCTACATCACTGCCTGATACGGCAACAGCACCACCCTCAACCGCAAAGCCCTGCAAAGGGCGGTGCGAACTGCCAGACACCTCATTGTAGGTGAGCTTCCCTCCAGGACATCTATACCAGGCGGTGTGTGAAAAAAGGATCGTCAGAGACTCCAGCCACCCGAGCCATGGGCTGCTCTCACTGCTACCATCAGGCAGGCGATATTGCAGCATCAGCACCCGCACCAGCCGACTTCATGACAGCTTCTTCCCCCAAGCAATCAGACTTCTGAACTCTTGATCGCTCACGATACATATATCAGCACCGCACTTTATTAGCCTCAGACTGGACTAACATTTTATACTTCTCTTAATGACACACTGGTAACTGACTATCAACCGACAGCTGAATGTCAACACAACACTTCATATTTATTTCCACTGATTACATTACAGTACATTTTTATTGTATACAGTCTTCTTATTTTGTGTATACTGTATATTGTATATTATTAGGTGTATATTGTATATTGTGTTGTGTAACAAGATGTGTAAATTATGTTATGTGTAAATCAGATGTTTATTGTAATTGTCATACTGCTATGTTGCTTGGAACCGCACCCAAGACTTTCAACCACTGTTGCACTTGTGTATATGGTTGAGTGACAATAAAGGGATTTGATTTGATTTTACAAGAACTGTATTACATTTATTTCTGATTTGTAATATCTGTTCTGTCACAATCTGTAATCTCATCCTTTGGCAACATTGTCTTGTAATGTTTTATTGGGTAGGCCGATGAGTAAGGCATTTTAGTAGTCTAAATGGGAGTCTATGAAAGCAAGAACCGAAGTTACACCATCAGTCATGGTAAGCGTGGAGGTGTGTGATGTTATGTAAATGGAAGGCAAGGCAATGTTTTTATGAAAAAAGAGGGATGATTTCAATACGACACCAAAATTATGGACTGTTTGGGAAGGCATGACGTGAAATCCATCAATGTTTCGAGTGTGTGTGTACTGGGAGAGTCAAAAGTTGACATACCACTAGGGCTTGGCGATATGTAACAAATATTTTATCGATAATCGCCTTAAAAAATATTGTGATATACGATTATATCATCAACCCCTTGCCGGTGAATATTTTTTTCTTTATTGATTTTGCTTTAAAAAATTTCTTAATTTATTGAAACATGAAAAACATAAACAAAAGACATTTCTAAATTCAAATTGCACTTTAAACTAAATGAAAAAAGCAATTTAAATATCAAAGTGATCACAAAATCCTACTTAACCACCTCCCCAATTCCAAACATTTACCATCTCCAATGGCTCCATTTGCCATCACGCAAGCATCCATCAACTACAACAGGTGGAAAATTACTAATAGCCTACAGATTAAGAACTAAAGACAATTATAAATGTAAAGATAATAATAATCATAATAATAAAGCCTTATAAATTCCCTTGTGTTCCCAAAATAATGCTACCAAATCTGTGTTCTTATTGAAGTTGTGTTTGTATTGCGTTTTGGTAATACAGTTAATTTTACTTCAAAGCGCAAGGACCGCACTTATTTTCTTCACTTTCACTTTCTCTCTTTCTCTTGCTCAGGCATCGTGTCTCTGATATCCTTGGTGGTTCTTTCCTACGACCGCTACAGTACATTGACAGTGTATCATAAACGCAGTCCTGATTATCGCAAACCTCTGCTGGCAGTAGGGGGTTCCTGGCTGTACTCTTTGATCTGGACAGTGCCACCCCTTCTGGGCTGGAGTAGTTATGGGCTGGAGGGAGCGGGAACAAGCTGCTCTGTGTCATGGACCCAGCGTACAACCCAGTCCCATGCCTACATCATCTGCTTGTTTATATTCTGCCTGGGCCTTCCAGTGCTCATCATGGTCTACTGCTATGGGAGACTGCTGCATGCCGTCAAGCAGGTAAGATTCTACTGAGTACACTAATCTTTTCTCTGTGATTCTATGCTGTGTGTCTTTTTAGCCAGAAAACAGCACGAGATAAGAGGTAAAAATTCTTTACATTTCTGAAAACCCTAGGTCTGAATTGAATGGCCAAGAGTGTGATTTTATGTTATATAATCTGAAGCACAAATGTATGCCACTAGATATTAAATGATAGCTGACTTTTTAGCAAATGTGTTAGCTGCTCAGTACAATAAATAATAACAAATAGAAATACTAAGGCAAGCACAGTGACAATTTAAGTCAGCTGTTTCTGACTTTTCATTACATTGTTATACTTCACAGTGGAAAGATATTTACTTTGAATTGCTAGCTTTCTACAAAATGAGTTGACTTTACAAGAATTACCTTGAGAATCCACAGCCACATAAAAAGACATTTGACTGTTGGCATATGTATTATCAGTATCATTAGAGGGTTAGTGAACAGACTGGGCAGTTGATGTTGATGAGGCTAATGCATTTGTTTGATCCAACTAAGAAACACTGATATTTTCAAATACCAACTCTTAAGAAGTTCTTCCTTCTGAAAGCAATAAATGAGAAATGAAAATGCTTTGAAGGGTTAACCTTTAACACAACTGAAAGAACAAAAAAGCTATATGTTGCCATGGTGACAGAAATGCGCAAAAAAGTGATTTTCTATCACCTGAGCTACATGTTTTTTTTTTCTTTTTTTAATTTTATGCTCTCTTTGCAAGCGCTTCATGCAACATATTGAAAAAATAAAATTCTTAAAGCAAGCTCTGTCACAGCTCCGTCACCATGCTGAGGCAGTGATGCTGCACATAATGGCTATTACCTTTAGAAACCTCTTTGAGAATGCATCATGAATATGGCAGAGTTTGATTGGATTTAGATGCTGTATTACCTGGGTGTTATAGTCACTGGAATGTAATTGGGTTCGGCTGGATGCTGTGAGGAGGATAAAGTAAAAATTATACTCTGGTTTGAGAGGAACAGATTATTTTTACCTTCATAAGAGCTACCGTGACAGATCCTGATATACACAGTTTATCGTTGTCATGTCTACTGTTTGATTTAATGTTAATCAAGACATAATTTCACCTGTGACTTTTTGGATGAAAATATGAAGGATGCTCCATCTATAATGCAAATGATACACCTAAAAATTAAGCACCATATGTTCAAACATTGAACGTCTCTTATTTCCTGCTAGACCTTGAAAGACTGTCAAGGGTTTCTTCAGTAACATAAGGGAAAGGGTTAAGACTCTTAAAATATTAAATGTTGAAGTCCTTTGTGTACAAGGTGACAGTCTGAGCAAGTTTCTTGGAGAACTGAAAAGGTGCAATTGAGGAACCTCAAATGGTACCTTGAGGATCTTTTAATTTTTAGAGTATACATTTAAACAATTCAAACATGGAAATACTACATGGGCATACTTTAAAAAACAGCTCAATAGAAGAGTAATTACCGTGTAAGCCCATGACTGCTTTCACAATCAGATTAAAAAATACCTTGCTCTAACCTTCAGTGTAGACAAGAAAGTAGGTGTGAGAGAAGCGGATGGGATCAGGAAATGACTCAGGCTGAACTCAAACCCAGGTACCCATAAGACAACAACTCTTATGTGTCCACACAAGATATATTGTAACACAGTCCACTGCACCACAACTTGTTTTTTTTTTCCCCAAGATTACTTTGTTTGTTATTTTGGGCCAGGGGTTACCCTGATGCCAGACTTTTCCCACTGCTCTAATCTAAAATCAGAAGTGCCTCCAATAAATCATGACTGGTTCTATGATTTGTGTTCTCATCTAGGTTGTCTCCCCTGAAGATCACAATACCCGTGTACATGTAGTGCATTACAGGAGAACTCTTTCCCACAAACCTTTACATATTCTCACCCAGAGATGTCTAGTTATTGGAGCAGGAATGGACATGAGGCTAAGATGTTTACTTTGAATCTCAATCTCAATGTCCTTAGGATTTTAAAGTTAGCAACACAAGAAGAATAAAATGTTGGCCTATTTTTGTATGTTAGAAAGGCAAATATGGTAATAAGGCACTGATGTGCAAGTTGTTTAACGAAATAGTTTACCCAAAAATTAAAGTTCTGTCATTTATTCAACCTCATGTTTTCCAAACCCATATGACTTTCTTCTGTGGAGCACAACAGGAGGAATTTTAAAGGATGTCCCATTCACTGATTTCAATGCAATGGCATTGATAGGCGTATGGGAACAAGTGAACCCCATTTTCTGGGTGTTATGTCCATGGAGGGGTGCATCCGATTGTGCCAAAGGGGAGGAAGGTAAACATGCTAGAGTGATGCAAAAATGTCTGTTTGGAGATGGTGCTTGTCGGTGAGTCGGTATAATGTGGCCAATCCTCGTGTATCAGAACTCTCGGAAACAACATAGCAACTTCCTGTGTGTTCATGTTGGACCTTGAAGCCTAGGGTGAGGTGCATTGCTTACTGTACAAGGCTAATAAAGCTCAGTTGGATATAATTTGATAACAGTAACATTTTGTTCTTCAGTTTCAACTGCTTGGGAATACACCTGCGGCATTTGCATTACAAGCTAAGATTCTTAACCTATGGCAGGGCTTGCTGGGGCTATTGCCACATAAGAAATTTGCATAGGATCGGCACACCCACATCAAGGATTTCCTAAAGATGTAATGTTTTTTACTCTCACTTTTACTTTCCATAAATATTATAAAATAAATAATTAAAAAGCTGAAATTTATTAATATGATTAAAATGTGAGTGTATATGGATAAAACAAACTCTATGGTCTTGATTATATTTGTTAGAGGGGAGGAGTCAATTAGGCTATGTACTCAGGTAAAGGCGTGCATTAGCGATCATTTGAAGTTGATCATCAACATCGATCACAATAGAATGCTATCTAATATGATGCAAAAGACCACGGACTTCAGACACACCTCAAAATAGTTTAGAGGACATTAACACAAGTAGACAGCCTCAGTTTGAGCCTGGTGTTCAGGAAGCGTAGCAGTGAAGCGAGACGTGTGGATACGTGCAGTACTAACAACAGTTGAAGGATATGTACTATAGCACACAGTTTATCTCTGGTAGGTGAACAGCATTTTTTATAACTACTTGAAAGTTTGCCATGAAGAGTCTAGCTGGTGGATATGTCTTTAAGTGCCCAAAAAGTGACCTTATAGATCGCGGCCATTATAAAGAATGAAGCTGCGCAAGTCACGCACTTGCATCGTTATCAACTTCATTGATTTTAAGGGGAGCGAACAAATATTCCAGCCATTTCTGCTAAGGATTAATTATAAGCATCTAATCTATGATACGCTTTAATTGACATGACCAGATGTCCCAATAAAACCGAGACAGTCCCGATTTTACGAGCCGAGTCCCTCGTCCTGCCGGAGGTACAGTCGGGATGCATTTTGTCCCAATTATCAGTCTTAGTTTAAATGTTTTACCAAACTGACATAGCTGTGATTCGTGCTTCTTCTGTCTTGAAAAACAAGCGATAAGTAACAAAAGAATCATTCATTTCCTCAGACAATTTTCTTAAGGCTGAGAAAAATATAATGAGAAAAAATAATAAGTCAAATGTATCCACAACACGTCTTTTAATGAGCTGTGCTGTATCTAAGCAATGCTAGATGGCTGAAACTGCATGTTGTTTAGAAGAGTTTATAGCTGCGGTTTATGCATTCATTACAAAATTTTAGCACCCCCTCTGGCTCTGAAGCCCCACCTGCCTTAGCATCCCTAACAGAAAAATCCTGGAGACACTGTTACCCCATTCCAATGCTGTCTCTTTACTCTCCTATGAACATTACTCTCTGTGGAATGTGACTGATCCAATCAGCCTCATTTAGTTTCTACACCTTCTCTCTTTTCTTCACTCAGTCTTGGATAGCAAAGATCGATAGCTCAGTTGAAGAGTTTTATATCCCTTGGTAGAGGAGATAATCACATGGACCAAATGGACTAGTTTCGTCCCAGTTGCACAATTACACAAAGCAAGTGTGGTTACAGTTGTCAATACTGGGAGATTTGTAAGCATGTCTGAACAAGAGAGGAAGGTTACAGAGGAAGCACTGGACTTCATGTAGGAGTTGTGCAACATGTAGAATGCCTTTTAAATACCAATTCAATTCCTCAATTTTAACTGAGGCAGCAAACAGGGTGCAGAATTGAATTTCGAATTTGAAGAAGAAAGTAGAATTAAAATACAATTATATTTGAATTACTTTTATTATTTTTTTTTTTTTTTTTTTTTAAATAATAATACATTTAATTTTTCTGTTTTACCCATAAACATACTCACCTATTTAAAATACATAAATAACTTACTGTGGTATTTTCAGAGACATTAGATATATCATTATATGATACTAAAAAATTTGAATGCCACCTGTGGAAAATTTGTATATACACTCTTTTATTGGCAACACTTTACAATTATGGAGGGCCAAATTACTCAAAATGAAACCATTAAGTAATTATTTAAATATTTGTATAAGTTATTAAAGACATTATGAAAGTGTTAAAAACATTAAAATAAAATTAATCAATAAATCACTAACTAAATCAGTAAATATCTTGTATTTTATTTAATTTTTTTGCACTGGTTTGGGTCTATTTTCATTTTAGCAGTATCTTTGGGTTGTTGTCATGCAGGTATGAGATTTTTTGTCTTTTAATTTTCAGAGTTACAGTTAAAAGTATGACGTCCTCTTCCATAATGACCTTCTCTCACAGAATCAACACCAAGCCAATATTACGTTCATTTATTTTGGCCAACATTTCCCTTAAATTTTCATATGGTTTTAAATTAAGTGATTGTCAACATTCTGTTATTGCTCCAAGTAGTCATAGTGTTGGTGTGAAAAAAAAAGAAAAAAAGAAGAAACATTTTGAAAGGTGTTGTTGTTGAGTGATCATAACCCTGAAAATGAAATGAACAGACACAAAACTAATGCTTGAATGAAAAATCAACTCAAAGATAATGCTAAAGTGAAAAACAAGGGGACATTAATTGATAAATTTAGTGATACAATGATTAATTTAATGATTTTGTTCTATTGTAGTAACTATTTCATTATGTATTTTAAGATTTATTTATTCTTTAATATTTATTTAATTATTTTATTTTGAATAATTTGGCCCACCATATACAATAAGGTTGTATTTGTTAATATTAAATTAACTGTATTAGTTGTAGCTAAAAATAAACAACATTTTTACAATATTTAAAAATCTTAATGTTGATTTCTATATATGTACATATATATATATATATATATATATACGTTTCTAATATATATTTCTAATATATTTTTTAAATAAAGAGGTGTAAACGTTAACATTAATGTATTTTGAATCAATTATTATTAAAAAAAATTGCAATAAATGAAATGTAAAAAAAAGTTTAAAAAATATTGCTAACTGTTAGTTCATGATACTTCATGCATTTTCTAATGTTAACAAATATAACCTTAAATTAAAGTGTTATCATTGTATTTAATAAATTAACATTCATTTTATGGACTATGGTAGAAAAACACATTTCCTATCCTCTAATTTACCCCAGAGTCTTTGAAATAGAGCCAAACAACATGAAGTAAACCTTAAATAAAACAAAGAAGTTGTCTGTGCTAATAAAATGAATCTGTTATGTGACTGTGTTGAATTTCTTTGGACTGCAATGCAGTAAATTCCTCTTGTCATTCCAATTCAACATCCTGTGGGGCGTGGCCAATTCAAATTAAACTCCTACTCATAATTTGAAAGGGACTCAATCCTTAAATCCAGAATTTGTCCAACCCTTCTAAGATGTCTTTTGATACTACATACTTGGAAGTGATTTCAAGGTGGATGTAAGGATTCTCATCACTACTTTATGTGGCCTGAATATAAATCACAGAAGTGATAACAGTAATATATTAATAATTGTGCAACCATATTTGCAAAATATCTGGCTTTGGTAATCAAGGGTTTAGAAGTTGAAATTCTGCATACTTCAAAGATAAATCAGACCAATTTACATAAATGTACGCTCTTTGTAATGACCTTGTCCTTTTAGAAAGACATTCATCACCAGATACTATAAAATGTACTCCCATGGTTCCAGTGTTTTGGCTTATACAACTCTTTGGAGTATCAGTCAGCATGGTGTCTCTTCATGAAGGAGCATGCCTCATTTTTGAAGGGTTCTTTAAAAGGAATAGCATCAAAGACACGCAAGAACTTACTTTTACCCACAGTGTCATATGCATTTAAAGGGTGAGAGTCAGTCATCTTTCATTAATGTAAGGTTAGGGATTCTTTGTTAGCAGAAGTTGGCCAACATAGCACATTAAGAGTTGATGACAATGCATTGCTGCAACAGTCTAGCCTTGGTCAGTTTTTTAACGAGGCACAAATTGAGTGCACAATTAAGAAGAGATGCCATTTTCAAAATCACTTGTACCAAGAAACTCCCCCATTCACAATTCACATGAAACTGTCTCTGTGTGTCTCTTTCTCAGGTAGGGAAGATTCGCAAGACGGCAGCCCGCAAAAGAGAATACCATGTTTTATTTATGGTTATCACCACCGTGGTGTGTTACCTTTTGTGCTGGATGCCATACGGCATTGTGGCCATGATGGCCACATTTGGCCGGCCAGGAATTATTTCACCTGTTGCCAGTGTGGTGCCCTCTCTACTTGCCAAGAGCAGCACAGTCATTAACCCTTTAATATACATCCTCATGAACAAACAGGTAAGATGTCCATTTCAAACAACTAGGTATAAGGTAAAATTCTATCCCTGATGGACCCTTTTCATAGACATTTTTAGCATATTTCCACCAGAGGTCAACCTGTAGTGGATTTTGGCGATAAAGATAACTAAAGTGTTGGAAAAGGCAAACACCCGATTAATCAGCCATTCGTTTTTAAAATTGCTTTTTTGATTGTGTGTATATATATATATATATATATATATATATATATATATACACTACCGGTCAAAAGTTTTGAAACACTTACTCATTCTTTATTATAATTGTTTCTCTTCACATTTTAGAATAATAATAAAGTCATCAAAACTATGGAATAACAAATGGAACTATGGGAATTATGTTGTGACTATAAAAATCCAAAATAAATCAAAACTGTGTTATATTTTAGCATCTTCAAAGTAGTCACCCTTTGCCTAGAATTTGCAGACATGTACTCTTGACATTTTCTCAACCAACTTCTTGAGGTATCACCCTGGGATGCTTTTTAAACAGTATTGAAGGAGTTTCCATCTATGTTGGGCGCTTATTGGCTGCTTTTCTTTATTATTTGGTCCAAGTCATCAATTTCAAGTGTTTCAAAACTTTTGACCGGTAGTGTATATAAAAAATCTTTCCTTACTGTGATAGGCACAGACATACATCACAGAGGTTTCATAAATCCAAAATGAGTAAAATCCCAGATGCGGTTTTACTGTGCAACCAAAATCCCAATAAAAACTAAAAAAAATTACAATTTCATGTATAACGCAAGACTCTAATTAAAAAAATGTCTGTGCTTCCAGCTCACACAAACACACAAGGGAAACAAAACAAGCACTCTTACAATCATCTACAATGTATTGCAGTAGAAATACTATAGAGCAAACACTGTCATAGAGGCTAATAAATACTGCATGAACAGTAATTCATTAACAATAGATCATCAGCAATCACTTGTCAATTGTCTAGTTTCCAGTTTTATAATAACTGACTTTTTCCTTTTCTCTAGGGACACTCATAATCAACATGAACTCAACCATTAATAAAGGTTATATAAATAAACGTTTACTAATGTCTATGGTTCATACAGTATGTGTATTTTTATAACATTTCGTATAAATAATTGTAAATTATTCACCAAATTAATCTTTTTATAGCCTATATATTCACCAGATGAAAGGTTTGGCCCACAGAGGGTGTGGCCAAAACTATTGGTGTTAATTTTGCCATTAAAGGTATATTCTGAGTTCAGTACAAGTTCAGCTTAATTGACAGCATTTGTGGCATAATGTTGATCACCACAAAAATATATTGCAACTCATCCCTCCTTCTCTTTAATAAAAAGCAAAAATTTAGATTACAGTTAGGCACTTACAATGGAAGTGAATAGGACCAATTTTTGAAGGGTTTAAAGGCAGAAAAGTGAACCTTATAATTTTATAAAAGCACTTACATTAATTCTTTTGTTAAAACCCAAGTATTATTTGAGCTGTAAAGTTGTTGAAATAGTCATTTTTAGTCATTGTTGACATTACATCGTCATGGCAGCAAAATTGTAAAATTGGCTATAACTTTACACAGAAAAGGTTAGTAAGTGATTTTATCATACTAAAATCATGTTAACACACATATTGTTTATGTCTTGTGGTTATATTTTCGAAACAGCAAGTATTTAAAATGTTAAAAAAATTGGCCCCCATTCACTTCCATTGTAAGTGCCTCTCTGCAACCCATGTTTTAGAAAATGAGGGGCAAGTAAAAATAAATTTTTGTGGTAATCAATATTACGCCACAAATGCTGTCGATTGAGCAGAACTTGTGTTGAACCCGGAACATTCCTTTAACCGATAGTTCCAACAAAAAAGCAAAACAACTATCAGCACTGATTAATTGGTAAAAGCGACTAATTGGTCGACCTCTAATTTCCAGTAGTAGGTTAAATCTAGCAAACCATATTTTTAAATGATTAAATGTGTATTTATATCACTTAATTCATTGAAATATTAGCCTGGTATTAAAAAAACATATGCCAACTAGTCATCAATTTAGTGCAGTTTCAAATACAGCTGCTGAGGGAGTGACTGTAAATTTGGCATCTTTGTCTATTTTGACTGACATATTTCTCACTCTTTGTTTTCCCAATTTTTGAAAGTCACAGAAATGTAATAGTGGACTTTATTTTTTGCTGTTGGAGCAAATGAGAAAGCACATTTTTTCTCCTATGGTCTCCCATTTACCTTTATTGGCCAGTGGCAAAGTTTCCCCTGCTATAGCTTAGTCTCCCATTCCAAACCCAGAAATGTGAAAAGGGTCCATAAAAATACTGTGCATGCTTGCCTACTGCTCCTACTGAGACAGCCCTGGATAATCTGTAATACAGCCGATAATCATAAGATTTCTTATCTGCTATATTTACATATACTTTAGACTTACAAAGAGAAATTTACCATACCACTGACACACAATATCTTTCTTGTCAAGTAATGGTCAAGGTTTTAATATAGAAACAATGGTCAAAAAATACACAAACATTTAGTAGCTTAAAAAGTAATTCAATGACACATGTGTATTAACATATGGAGAAATAATCATTATAAAACCTCCCATGGCTTTTAAATGTGAACTGGCTTGTTATTGACATTGCAGATATTTACAGTCAAAAGATGAAGACTATTCACATATAAACAGTTGAAGTCAGAAGTTTACATACACCTTAGCCAAATACATTTAAACTCAGTTTTTCATAATTCCTGACATTTAATCATAGAAAACATTCCCTGTCTTAGGTCAGTTAGGATCACTATTTTAAGAATGTGAAATGTCAGAATAATTGTAGGGAGAATGATTTATTTCAGGTTTTATTTCTTTCATCACATTCCCAGTGGGTCAGAAGTTTACATACACTTTGTTAGTATTTGGTAGCACTGCCTTTCAATTGTTTAACTTGGGTCAAACATTTTGGGTAGCCTTCCACAAGCTTCTAAAAATAAGCCTTTTCAGTTCTGCCCACAAATTTTCTATTGGATTGAGGTCAGGGCTTTGTGATGGCCACTCCAATACCTTGACTTTGTTGTCCTTAAGCCATTTTGCCACAACTTGAGGCATGCTTGGGGTCATTGTCCATTTGAAAGACCCATTTGCGACTGAGCTTTAACTTCCTGTCTGATGTCTTGAGATGTTGCTTCAGTATATACACATAATTTCCCTTCCTCATGATGCCATCTATTTTGTGAAGTGCACCAGTCCCTCCTGCAGCAAAGCACCCCCACAACATGATGCTGCCACTCCCATGCGTCACGGTTGGGATGGTGTTCTTCGGCTTGGAAGCCTCACACTTTTTCCTCCAAGCATAACAATGGTCATTATGGCCAGTTACATTTTTGTTTCATAAGACCAGAGGACATTTCTCCAAAAAGTAAGACCTTTGTCCCCATGTGCACTTGCAAACTGTAGTCTGGCTTTTTTACAACGGTTTTGGAGCATTGGCTTATTCCTTGCTGAGCAACATTTCATGTTATGTCGCTATAGGACTCGTTTTACGGTGAATACAGATACTTGTCTTCCTGTTTCCTCCAGCATCTTCACAAGGTCCTTTGCTGTTGTTCTGTGATTGATTTGCACTTTTCACACCAAACTACATTCATCTCTATGAGACAGAATGAGTCTCCTTCCTCAGCGGCATGATGGCTGCATGGTCACATGGTGTTTATACTTGCGTACTATTGTTTGTACAGATGAATGTGATACCAAGGATGAACCAGACTTGTGGAGGTCCACAATTATTTTTCTGAGGTCTTTGCTGATTTATTTTGATTTTCTTATGCTGTCAAGCAAAGAGGCACTGAGGTTGAAGGTAGGCCTTAAAATACATCCACAGGTACCTCCAATTGACTACAATTAGCCTATCAGAAGCTAATTGGCTAATTGCCTAAAGGATTGACATCATTTTCTGGAATTTTCCGAGCTGATTAAAGGCACAGTTGACTTACTGTATGTAAACTTCTGACCCACTGGAATTGTGATATACTCAATTAAAAGTGAAACAATCTGTCTGTAAACAATTGTTGGAAAAATTACTTGTATCATGCACAAAGTAGATGTCTTAAACAACTTGCCAAAACTATAGTTTGCTAATAAGAAATCTGTGGAGTGGTTAAAAAAATGAGTTTTAATGACTTCAACCTAAGTGTATGTAAACTTCTGACTTGAGCACAGATGTACAGTACCACAGATACGGTACCATTCACATACTCTAACAAACCCAGGAAAACACTTAACATTTGGCACAGTCCTCTGGATTCTACTGTGCACATCCTTGAAGCTGCACTAAAGTTCGCCAGTGAAATCACCTGCAAATATTTTTTTATTTTTTTACAAAGACCATATGCTCAAAAACAACCCTAAAGACCAAGCTCATTTTCCCATTACAAATGGCTAAATCTTAACATTTCCATAACTGCATATTTATCTTTTATACTAACAAGCTCTGCTTTACATCACATGCTCTATGCACTTTACTTTACTGTACATTTCTTTCTGTATTCTCTCCAAAGTAGTCATAGCAACCAACAACATAAAAAAATCAAGCAAAATAGATGTTACACTAAACACTTAAATAATACTCTTGAGATAATGCTTGTATCTAAAGTCGCCTTCTCTCTGTAAGAAACAGTGACTGGGTTTTTTGCTGCTAAAATACCAAATGCTAAATTAAAAGCTTCGAAAAGACATTCACAGAAGAAGGACTCGTATGACTTTACCTCCAAACGTGAAGTAAAAAAAAACTGACAATTGAGAAAAGAGGAAGCAGAGTTTTAGTCCCTCCATAGGTCACAAAGCAATTTTGGCCATCACATGTTAAAAAACAATTATTAGTCAGGGCCATGGTATAACAGTTAGGCTCCACCGATGCCCTGACACATTGAGCGGTGATGTTCATGCAGGTGACACAAGCTCGAGTTTGGTTTTTGTCATTTTTCCCCACTTCCTGTACTTTATCCACTACCCTTTCAATAAAAAAAATGCCTGGTCATTTAGCCCCAACCAGTGAGTCATATTTAGAAAAGACACATTGTAGGTTTAGTAAAACACAGTATACATCTTTATTCCAAAACTAGTGAGCCTCCCATAAGCAGAATTTGAAGGCATCATAAATGCAACCCAGCATGAAGGCTATTCCAAAAGGTAGGATAATGTTACATTATGCTATCCTTCATGGTGAAGGTAATCCTGTAATGGACTGTGACCAGCTCAGTGGAAAAAAATAATCCAATATGGCGAACAAAGCAAGAGAAATGTTAATTGTAAACGTTGGTTAAAATTTTTAGCAACTAACTATTTTATGCAGTTTGTTATGGCGTAGCAACATGCTAATGCCAAACTCTCAATCAATTCGAGTAGAGTCACTGAAAGAGTTGCTGCCAATGTAAAATGTCACAAATCAATCTGATATGAGGTTCCATTTCAGTTAGGGTGTTGCCTTAAAGACAGCTGCCTATGTAAGTAGGCAGCTCACTATGTTTCGGAACAGAGGCTTATAGTTGTTTTAACAACAGTGGTATGTGTAGGGAATATGGTATATTACATCCAAACCTACTTGTTCAATATTCCACAGAAAAAAAAAAAAAAAAGAAAAAAGTTAAATGAAATAATCACTGCCCAATTTCTATACATCTACAAACCCCCAACATGGGGAAACAAGGTTGAATATTAGCTTTACGCTCCTCAGTCTATACAACAACAAGATAAAAAAATGTCTCTCTGGTGAAAACCAAAGTTTGAGTATTTTTAGCTCCTGAGTGAAATCATCAATTACCATACTAGTTTACTTCTACAATATACAACAACAATTAAAACAGACTTTAGCTCTCCTTAACAGATCTACAGAAAAAATAGCTCGTGTAAGTTTTCTGTCTTATTTAAATGGCACACATTGAAACAATGCAAACGAGTAATTAACAAACCTTCAAGTTTTTCCTTCTGTTAAAAAACAAAACAAAAAAAAGTCTATGTACATCCACGTCAAACCACAGAGTGAATCAATTCAAATTAACAACTGCACATTTAAGAGAAGACAATGCAAAGATGCCTTGGTAATTCATTCGCTTTAAAGAAGACTCCAGCAGGAGTCAAGAAAACCTCTTATTTTTAGGTGTTACAAGACATTAAAAAAAGACCAGGCTACCTCGGTTTATATTAAATATCACCACTGTACTTTTTATATTGCCAAGCAGCCTTAAAGTCCCAGATAATATTTACAGTGCTGCAATAAATCCACAGTACAAGCAATCAAATCCTTAATCAACACTTATTCTGAAAAGGAGAACCCTCTATTTCCTGTAAACCGCCTATGACGACAGATTCTTCAAAGTAGAAAATGGCTAAAAAAAGAACTAAAAATTAAGCCAACTCTCATTTTCCTTTATTGAAACAATTATTTTTTTTTTTTTTCAAAAGCTCCTTTTTGCTGACTTGTTCAATAAGAGGAATATTCAACTTGTTTAAGTATTCTGCCTTTGCTATTAAAAATGGAGGACTCTAACATTAAAGCAGAGTAGGAAGAAATCATTTACCACAGTTATGAAAAATGTTTTAGAAGAGCCAAATATTCTCAAAAAGGGTTGTGAATATTACAGCAGAACAAAATAATAATAAAATAAAAAATTACAATCATAACATGACAAAAAGTCTATAGACAAATAATTTTAATTAATTCTTTTAGATCTAAATCTGAAAAAAAAAAAAAAAGTGGTGCCCATGTCATTGTGAGTTTGTGTGAATGCTCGTTTTGACAGTGCTGCTTTCAGTGTCTATGACTGCTAACATTTCCAACCCTGTGAAAAACAGTTTCAATTAAAAAAAAATAACATACTGTTTTTTTGTTGTTGGCTTTCAGCACCACAAACATCCACAGATTTATAAAAATGACTGTTCTCGTGACATCTCTATTGCTATTCTAACCATCTTTTTTAACAAAGGCTCAGGAAATGCATTTTTAAGTGACCTACAACACATGGTTTTGCCCTGCAGAACTCCATCCAGTCTTACAACATGATCAATTCTAAACAGCTGGCAAGTCTGACTTTGCATAGTGCTGCATAAGTCTGCAGATCTCGTCTGCTTTGCAAAGGCAGTTATTGCGTCTTTATCTGGGTTCAGGGCTCACAGTGGATGTTCTTGAAACCGGGGAGTGTGACCTTGCCTTTCCTCTTGAGGTCGTCCTCGGAGCCGATGTTCATGCGCTGGATGAGCATCTTCTCGTAGAGCAGGGGGTGGTACGCACCCAGAGTGCAAGCTGCATCATAGTAACGCTCGTGGTAGTGGCACAGGTCAGTCTGTCGTAGTGAAGGAATGTACTCGTACACGTGGACCTGTTCACATAGTGACATCATTAGCAGGATGCCTGAAAGCCAAACAAAATAGGACATTAACAAACCAGCCCACACAAGAGTACATGAGATTCACCCACCCATTCACATATTCTTATAAATTCAAACTATGACAGTCAGAGAATGGGAAAATGACATGACAAAATGGCAACAGAAAGGTTAGCATACCTGAATGAATTGCAGATAAAAATATTTGTCACAATATATTTTAAAACCATTTACACCAAACATGACAAATTTTCACCAGTCTTTGAGAAAGGTTAGCATACCTAAATTAATTGCAGATGAAAATATTTTGTCTGAGAAAGGACTAGCATACCTGAATGAATCGCAGACGAAAATACTGTCACATTTTTTTCAACAAAACTATTCACACCCAACAAGACTAATTTGCGTCAGTCTCAGAGAAATGTTAGCATACCTAAATGAATTGCAGACAAAAATATTTTGTCTGAGAAAGGATAGCATACCTGAATGAATCGCAGGAAAAAAAAAGTCAAAATTTTCTGTACCAAAACTATTCACAACAAACATGACAAATTTGCCTCAGTCTCTGGGAAAAATGTGCATACCTCAACAAAAGCAGGTTGTATTTTGCTTTTTTCATCCATACCTGAATGAATCGCATACTGAATTAATCACAGACCAAATATTTTGTCTGAGAAAGGTTAGCGGCATACAAGAATAAATCGCAGACCAAAATATAAATAAATTGTTGCAAAAAAAAAATTCCAGTGAAAATTCATGCTTAAGTCTTTTTGTGCTTAGGAGGTGAGTTCTTATATCTCCTGTTTTTCTCCACAGTTCTACAGGTGTTTCCTAATGATGTTCTGCTGTCAGAGGTGGTCAGTGCAGAATGGTCATTCCATGCCCTCAAAGACCACGGTCATCCAGCTTCATCGTAGAGTCTACAGCAACACAGTAGCCTGCACTGCCCAGATCTCCACTGGGATCCACAACCATGACTGCAGTACTCCTGCCACAGAAAGAACCAACCCCCCAGAGATCAGCCCCTAAACTGGGCCATCACAGCCCAGCAGCCCCTGCAAAAACAATACTGCCACTGTTGTTCCACTGCCGCTCTGTGCAAATCAGGGTTCCCACATCATCTGTTCAATGCATTTTCATGATTGTACCAAGACTTCACCACAGGATTCCCTCACCTTTTGAACAAAGAATGTCAATGACCTTTCCACGACTCTTTCAGTTGTTTGCGATTACTGGATAAGGATTTTTAAATATCATTTCATAGAGTTTGCACTCTTTCTAGTTTGCACCCTTTCTAGCAATTTCTAGCTAATGACAAATTTTAGATCCAAGCAAAACTAGAACAAATTAAACTGTCTTGAAATTTCCATGACCTTCCAGGATTTCATGAATTTTGATGACTTTGCCAGGCCTGGAAAAAAGACCATTATAAAATTTCCTGATATTTCCATGACCCTGGGAACCTTGGCATGTGCATTTGCTCTTTGCTGCCATGTCATCATGATGATTTAGAGCATGTGGATGATGGTCAATCTTTGCCTGCTTTACTGAATATAGCTCTGTCATTCAACTCTTGTCTTTTGTCTTGACCTTGTTCACTACTTCTCTTTCAACAAGGGCTTTAATTTACTTTTCACAGTAAAAAGTAAATGTGCTTTTTTCACTCTCTTTCTTTCTTTCTCCTTCTTTCTTTGCGGGCTATAACAACTGCAGCAGAACACAAATTGTCCAAAGCTTAGGAGCATTTTATGTTAAACACTTTGAAGAATGTCATAAGCATATAGTTTCATGTCAGGCTGCTATGAACACGGATAGACTGAGCTGTTCAATGTGGTTCAGAGGACAAAAAAAAAAAAAAAAAAAAACTTACATTTTACTTTATGTACTGATATTGCAATTATTTACATTTTGCAAAACCTCTCGTCCCAACAGTAAGCCGGCAATAAAATGTCGCTGTCATCTTTACACTTCAAATACTTCATAGAGTGTGCACATGCATGTCAATCAAATGGTGCACAACATGGAAAAAGAGCGCATTCAGCATGATCAAAACAATGGGTCTGTTCCAAAACCTAGTGAGCGTCCAAAAGGTAGGTATCTTAATTATGCTGCCTCCTGAGATATCTCATTCTGGCCAAGTTCTAAGATTGCAACCTATGTATCCTTTCCTGGGTAGGAGATCCCAGAATGCACCGTGATGAGCTCGGTGGAAAAATAAATTCAAGATGGCGGATGAAGCAAGAGAAATTTCCATTACAAATATACTTACACTCCATTCAATACTGGAAAGCATTGATAAAATATAGTTTAATATGATAGAAAACTCGCTTTAACTCTATTCAAATTAGTTGCGAGTCAAGTCTTCCGTGCATTGTGCATGAGGAGCGCTATCTGAATGATGCGAGGAGTTGCTGCCTATGTAGAGTGTTTCAAATCAGTATGAGGCTTCATTTCAGTTAGGTTGCTGCCATACAAGACAGCTGACTATGTAGGCAGGAGACAGCAAGGCAGCTCACTAAGTTTTGGAACAAACCCAGAATTTGTTGTTTGACGTCAAAGTTACAATTTAAGTCAACCATAATTAATTGAAATCCTATATGCAAGCAAGTAATTACATTATGTAAACAATAACTTTAATAAAGGGGTGGTCCTTCACATAACTTAAAAAAAAAAAGTAAAAAAGTGATCTGATTACAGTAACGTGTTACTGTGTTCAGAGAAGGGAATGTGTGTGTTCTACCTCTTACCAAGCGTTAGCCATTAAGGTTTAGTTTGGGGTTTTATTGTTCTTTAATATTATTTCTATTTCGGTTATTTAAACTGTTTTGCTTTCAAACTGTGATTTTTTTGTTTTGTTTGTTTTATCAGCACTTCATATTACAAATGTATGAAGACTTATCCAATATCCGATTGATTAGAAATGATTGACAGAATAAATGATTACACTATGTGACACAATTTTTGTTCCTGGGTAGTAAGTGTTATTTCCTAATTTCTTATGCCTCAAAAGTATAGAAAATGTCTATTATTCCCCACAAACTTTGCTTTTGTGACCAGGACAGTGATATTTTGAAATTTACCTATTTCCAATGAGAAAACAGCCGAATTTGTGTCTTTTCGTTCACATAGTCAGAAAACAACAACATATGAATCCAAATTAACATGTATTTATACTAAAGTAATAAAAAAATGACTACAGAAGATTTAGAAGTGAGTAGTTTTTTGAGATTTACGATTATACTGTAAATCACTTTCATGAATCAGCCCCCAAATGTAGTCTCCCATCATGTTCTCATTATACTGTCCTTGGTAGCGGTGTTCAAAGTCGAGTATATCCTGATAAAAGTGCTCACCTTGCTCCTCTGAGTATGCTCCCATGTTCTCCATGAATTTATCAAGATGAGCATCAAGGATATGGACTTTGAGGGACATGCTACAGCCCATTGTGCCGTAGTTCTTCATCAGAGTCTCAACCAGCTCCACATAGTTTTCTGCCTTGTGATTAACCAGGAAGCCCTGAACCACTGCGACAAAGCTGTTCCAAGCCGCTTTCTCCTTACTAGTGAGCTTCTTGGGGAATTCATTGCACTCCAGCATCTTCTTTATCTGTGGTCCGAAGAAGACACCGGCTTTGACCTTTGCCTCAGACAGCTTAGGGAAGAAGTCTTGAAGGTACTTGAAGGCTGCAGACTCCTTATCTAGAGTTCTGACAAATAGTTTCATAAGGCCCAATTTGATGTGCAGTGGTGGCATCAGCACCTTCCGGGGGTCCACCAGTGGTTCCCACTTGACGTTGTTCCTCCCCACAGAGAACTCGGTCTGCTGTGTCCAGTCCCGCCTGTGGTAGTGCGCCTTGGTGTCCCTGCTGTTCCAAAGGCAAAGACAGCAGGGAAACTTGGTAAAACCACCTTGGAGACCCATCAGGAATGCCACCATTTTGAAGTCTCCTATGACCTCCCAGCCATACTCATCATACTACAAGCCATCCAGCAAGGTCTTGATGCTGCTGTAATCCTCTTTGAGGTGCACCGAGTGAGCCAGGGGAAGAGACGGGTACTTGTTACCATTATGGAGCAGCACGGCTTTGAGGCTCCTGGATGAGCTGTCAATGAAGAGGCGCCACTCATTCTGGTTACAGGCGATTCCGATTGCCTCGAACAGACTGGTCACATTGTGGCAGAAGCAGAGCCCATCTTGACGGGTGAAGAAGCTGGAAAAAGGTTGGTGATGCTTCCTCTGATCTGCGACTTGCACACTTTCATCCAACAAGTTCCACTGCTTGAGCCTAGATGTCAAAAGCTCGGCATTGGACTTGGTGAGACCAAGATCTCTAATCAAGTTGTTGAGGTCTTTTTGGTTGGGATAGTATGGGTTTCTCACCTCAGCTCCACCTCTGAAATCCCTCAAAGTCCATATCCTTGATGCTCATCTTGATAAATTCAAGGAGAACACGGGAGCGTACACAGAGGAGCAAGGCGAGCGCTTCTATCAGGATATACTGGACTTTGAACGCCTCTACCAAGGACAGTATAACGAGAACATGATGGGAGACTACATTTGGGGGCTGATTCATGAAAGTGATTAACAGTATAATCGTAAATCTCGAAAAACAACTCACTTCTAAATCTTTTGTAGTCACTTTTGTATTACTTTAGTATAAATACATGTTAATTTGGATTCATATGTTGTTTTTTCCTGACTTTGTGAACGAAAAGACAAATTCGGCCATTTTCTCAATGGAAATAGTGTAGGTAAATATTCAAAATATGACTGTCCTGGTCACAAAAGCAAAGTTTGTGGGGAATAATAGCCATTTTCTATACTTTTGAGGCATAAGCAATTAGGAAATAACACTTACTACCCAGGAACCAAAAAAATCAAAAACAAAAATTTGTTACACAGTGTTATCAAACTAGTAGATATTTGCAACTTTTACATTTTTTCACAACTTTAATATTTTTCTGTCTTTTGCTCTCGTACACAATTTCTCTTGGGAAAGCAAGAAAACAAAAGCAACGTCTTGTTTGCATTCCATTTAAACTAATTAGAGTATTAGGCGATGTATTATGAGAAGCTATTGAGTTTTTTTTAACAGTTCCATCACACCATTGTGTATTTGATCTATTTTGCAGAATTGCAACTAAAGGATGAGTCATAAAATGAATGTATATTGTTTTTCCCAGCTATGTTTTATGTGTAGAATTGCTGTCTGAGCCTGGGTCACTGATGTATAGAAACCTCTTCTACCATAAAGAGGAGAGGCACTATGCTGCCATTGATTCCATAGCACTTCATAACAGTGAAGACAACTTTTTTATGGGTAAAGTGCAATAATAAAAGAGGGGGAACTTTTATCCCCAGAAGTCAATACCGGACACATAATACATAGATATATGAACATTTCACTTGGACGATGAATTCTCTAGTGATTTCCAAGGGAACATAAGGACTTTCTTTTATGTTTGAAACTTGATGAATGTATGCATGGGGTTGAATGGCATCTCTGGGCACTAGTCGACGCTGCTCAAACTCAACGAACATCACTCCCATTTCAATAACCCTGAAAAGATTGTGTATGATGAAGATGTGCCAAACATGGAAAAGGGAACACTGTGAGCATTACAATGTGTGTGTAAGTGTCTGTTTGTTTATTTGTAAAGGTCAACAAGAAATTACCCACAGCTTTAATTGTCATGACATTTAAAGAATTATATTTGCCTGTCAATTCGTCAGAATACAGTTGTGCCATTTTGTTCAAGTACATGTGCAGATCAATCTATATCTATAGGAGTGCCAATTGATTTTGGAAGAAGACTTATGAGTACTGTCTCTGCTAAAGTGTTTGTCATTTTTATAAATTAAGAGGAGGCATGAACAGCCCTTAAAGATTCAGAATTCTGTGCTGTCTTTTTAACACAAACAACTGAATTCTCGTCCTTTCAAAACCAGTAATTATATCTAGCACTTCTCATGAATCGGGTACTAAATGATTATTATTTTTTTTCGGTCAGTAAAAGGAGGTGCTTAACTTACAGTAAATGTTGATCGTCAATGTCAGGAAGTTAAACAAAAATTTTTATTTTCTATTTATTTACATGAACATTACAATGTATAAATCATTTTATATATATAGATTTTGTGATTTTACGGTTTGAGCAAAAAAACTAAACAAAACTGATAAAATGGAAAAAGTGTGCCACAACAAACATTTTTGGTTATTAAAATGAGTTAATTAAAAATAGTTTTTATGAGAATAAATAGAATATCTATTCTTAAAATTACAATTGAAATTGTTTTATAATAATAGCTAGTTACAGTCGCTATAAGTTACTCATATCTACTGTAGTTTTAATGACAAAAAAACATGGGGTTTGTCCCTATAATGCTTTGCAAAAAGTACTAGGAAAGTAAACTGTACTCTATTCGTGGAAAGTGTCAACTATTTTCCCAGTTTACATAACAACAAGGCGTGCAGCACAAAATACAGCAAACTACCTATATATACCACCAGTCCTTCCGCCATAACCGTAGAAACAGGGTCTACATCCGAGAGGAGAGTCTGTCTGTGTTTGTGAGATATCCAACACCTGTTTAATAAGAACGGCTGCGGATGATTACTCTTGAGCCTGCAGCAACGCCATGCTGCATTTCATCAGCAACGCTGAGGCCTTATAAGAGGAGAGGTGAGTGGAACGAATTTTGCTGCAAGCTAACCAGAGGCAGTGGTTGTGGTGTGGAATATGGCCAGTGGAATACTACAGGTCAGATCACTATTAACCCTATGAGATCCACTGTGGCACAATTAAAACACTTGTAATTATTTCTGACTGCTTTGGATCAAATTTAGCAATTGTCTGAACAAGTTTTTGACCTGTTAAGTGTTTAGTGGCCAAAATGTAGGTTCTTTGTTGCAGTGGTTCGAAAAAGCTCGCCTGCACAAACTTTCAGGAAATCTTCAAATCGGCTGTCAAACACCAACTTACTGCCATTGGTAAATGTAATCGGATTGTATAACTTTTTTTTTTCCTGGTTAATTTTTTTCCTCATTTAGGATTAGTCACTCGCTTCACAACTCGCTTTTGGTGCCACTCCGTGGACATTACACCCAGAAAATGGAGCTCACACGTGCCCATACGCCTAACAACACTTACTGCTTTGGCCACTGGAGGCAGTGGTTCACATTTCAGTTACCACAGACTGATTTTAGCTAAAGAAAAGTCAACCTACTGTTAACGATTTCACTGTGAGAACAGTGTGGATCGTTCGCATGGAGACGTTTTTTTGTTTTTGTTTTTTTTTTTTAAGATCAGTCCACAAAATGAACCAAATCAACTCAAATACAAATTAATGCCAATTCACTCTGTTGCTTGATATGCCTCATTCATATCTTTGTCTGCAGCCTGTTTGCCATTTACACTTCTGCCCAATCTCCCCTTTTATACCCCCATCTTTGCATTAGTATCAGTATCTTAAAAAAAAAAAAAAAAAAAAAAACAGTATAAAACCCTATTTCATGATGAAGCCTGCTTTTATACAGAATTATATAGTGCAGAAAATTGCCAACCTTGAAAGCCCAATTTTCAAAAATTCACCCGGGAAAAACAATCTGCATAAACATTATGAAAAATTCATCATGATATCCAACTGCTTCCTAAAAACACGTTTAAGGGGGAAAACATATATACATCATCAACATTAATGCTTGGATCTTTAAGGGTTAAAGACTTTGAGTTAATTTATTGGACACTAATAAATTGTGAATTCTGTGTTACTGTACACGTTTAGAATAATTTGGCTGGTGGTGAACGTGTCAGATTTTTCTTGGCTCTAGTCCAGCACAAGCTCCATTTCTAGATGAAAACACGGTCTCCATCTGCTACTCTGTGTGGTTTCAGGCAACTCAAACTAAGCCCTGATGACAACTGAGCAGATATCCCACAACCTCCAAACAAACCAGCAGAAGTCGAACCTACAAACCCCCATCGTGACATCTCAATCTGCTGTAGGACTCTTCCTAGCCTCAAGGTGTTTTTGCTGAAGCTTTTGGTTTGGACCCAAGCCTGTTTGACATCAGAGTTCAGTTTGATTGGTTTCTGAAGCTCCCAGCTTGAAAATAGAGGTCTGGGGTAAGTTTCACGTGGACGCAAGAACAGTTTGCAGTCTATATAAAAGCAATTTTGCCAACTGCTGCTGATATTGCGGACAACAAGACTGACAAGCAGACTGACAAATACACTTCTCATTGCCACTTGTCTCCACAAAAGATGCCCTTAGTGAGCGGTTCACATTCTTTGCATCTCTTATAATGCATCAGCAGCAGACAGATGCAAGTGCACTTCTGTGCATGTTGCATTGTGGTAGCGAAACTTAATGGACAAAATCTTAACAAAAAAATTAAGCGAACAACGCTTTCCATTTTTGTCGTTATCTAGCTACAATGAACAGTTTCAGCTAGCACTCAAGGTGGTACTCATGTTGACGATGCAAAAACACCACGAAACGGAGGCAAATAATAAACAGTAACCCTGTCAAAGTTCACTCTCACGTCCTTGGCCTTGAATATAACAAGAGGTGCTTTAAGTACATATTTCAAACCACCCATTTCTTCAGGGTGGCAGTAGTTGTATCATCAAGGAATTTAGAAAAGGGATAAGGCTGCTTTAGATCTGAAATCAAGCATTTGTTCATCTTACCTTAAGGGTAGCTGCACCAAACTGAATTGCAATCTATTTGTTTAACTGGCCCAGCTGGGCCGGGCAAAATAACATTAGCTCGACCAATGGCACGAGTTTGGGGCGGGACTATCTGTTTGTCCAAACAATTTAGATAGGGGAGGGTTTGAATCTTGTTTAAAAAGTCATTATTTTTTCAATTCTATTTGAGGTTGTTTGTTGTGCAGAAATTAAACTCTTTACCTTTAAACCAGTAATGCTGAATGTGTGTGTATGTCCGAGTGTGTACAGTATGTGGATGTCTTACCTATGAACCCTGAGGAGGGTGGGTTGGGCTGAATGTTCTCCAGATTGTTACCCTGGATCACATCCCATAACTGCCAGATGTATTTAGGATGCAGGATATAAAAAGGCTGAGCGGGGAAGTGCATCCGGTATTCCACGTATGGTGTGAACAGGTTGTAATCTGGATTCGAGTACCACTACAAAACAAAACACACAACAATATTATGACCAAAATTATTCTAAAAGAACTACCATGGTGTGACTCTGTTCAGTTTAAGGAACGAGACCTTTCAAGTGAATCAATACATTTTAACTGGTTACTCCATTACATGTTCCTGTGCGGCAAGCTCAAAACTGTGAGTCACTAGATACCATAGGCAATCTCTAGTGCTGTACTCAAGAATGATTCATTTAGACCAAAACATCTCATTAGCTATGTTCAGAATGGAATACTAGCTTACTTACTGAATACTGCACAGTATATACACTGTATTCTGTCAATTATTTAAAAAAGAATTGTATGTGAAGCAGGCATTACACAACTTGACATATTTCATGATGAAAGATTTAACATTTCTGTAATATGCTCCACTGTTATCACATGACCTCATCACGTTGAGGCTGCAGCGCAAAGGAAGATTTTCACTGAATAACGACTTAAATTTTGCTCAGTTTGTCACACAAAGCCATTGTATGGCTTCAGAAGACTTGGAATATAGTGTACAAGTGAGTCAATAAAGACAGAACTGCCTTTTTTGGGTGAACATTTTCTTAACCACCTAAGACTAATTACTTTTATATTATTATACAAAGGCAAAATTATTTTCTGGAGGATCTCACCACGTTGCATAAAATCGCCCATGTGAGACACATTTTGGCAGATACTCAAGGTGTCTGATTCTTTTCTAAGTACTATATGCCCTATTACAGTACAGTGAGTTCACCTTTAACGTTCCCACTTAACAACCACACATTAAGCAGAGATCAAGCTAACAAGCAGAACACTAACATGAGCAGCCTTGATTAAGTGCTAATAATTGCAATGCATAATTTGATTAAGCTGTATTTTGTAAGGAGGGTTGGTGCTAGCGTCATTAAATTTGTGCATGCGTATGAGTGTGTATAATCCCTTTTGTCTCTACATCGAAACACCAGCTTTTGATAAGAAAGTATGTATTCCACATTGGATACATACTGTTTAAAATGGCGGAGGACATTGCAGTTTCTACAGTGAATGACTATAGCGCACCGGCTACCACGAAATAAAGAGGAATACCCCGCTTGGACGGCTATTTTACCACTGAGAAAGCTGATCTTCAGAAAGCTGACAACATCTCTGCTTGGGAGTGGCAACAGGTGATCGCACACGCTCAGTCTCTCTCTCTCTCTCTCTCTCTCTCTCTCTCTCTCACACACACACACACACACACACACACACACACACACACACCCCCATCCTTGTTTATCCAATAACTTGGTAGAAACTGCACAAGCCGTGATACTATTTCTGAAGTGACATTTTTGAAATACTATCAGAGGCTTGGACACTTCATTTGGTATGAACCAACAACTTCAGATTCTGATCCGTCACGTAAGAAAGTAGTTCCATGCACAAATGCGTTTTTATGACCGTACTCAAATTTTCCTAATTTCTTAAAATGTACTTGTTCATTGAACTGTTGTATATAAGCAATCGTGCGATATGGCCCTAAATCAGCACTGCTGTGAATACCTACGGCACTCGGCCTGCGGCCTCGTGCCTGTGGCCGAATCACAGCAGTGCTGATATAGGGCCATATCGCACTCTTGCTCATGATATTGCTTAAATAAATAAATAAATAAATTATATATATATATATATATATATACACACACACACACACACACACACACATACACACACACTACCGGTCAAAAGTTTTGAAACACTCATTCTTTATCAATTTTTTTTTCACATTTAGAATAATAGTAAAGTCATCAAAACTATGGAATAACATAAATGGAACTATGGGAATTATGTTGTGATTAAACAAAATCCAAAATAAATCAAAACTGTGTTATATTTTAGCATCTTCAAAGTAGTCACCCTTTGCCTAGAATTTGCAGACATGTACTCTTGACATTTTCTCAACCAACTTCTTGAGGTATCACCCTGGGATGCTTTTTAAACAGTATTGAAGGAGTTCCCATCTATGTTGGGCACTTATTGGCTGCTTTTCTTTATTATTTGGTCCAAGTCATCAATTTCAAAAACTTTTTTTTTTATTACATTTAAGTTTTATAATGAAATAAATTAATATGGTGGCACAATTATATTTTTGTCTACAAAACTAAATTTCAAACATTTAAGCATACGCCTTCAGATTTTCAAGATCATGAGAAACATTTCAGTCAAGTGTTTCAAAACTTTTGAACACACACACACACACACACACACACACACACACACACACACACACACACACACACACACACACACACACACACACACACACACACACACACACACACACACACACACACACACACACACACACACGGCCAAAAGTTTGGAATAATGTACAGATTTTGCTCTTACGGAAAGAAATTGGTACTTTTATTCACCAAAGTGGCATTCAACTGATCGCAATGTATAGTCAGGAAATTAATAACGTGAAAAATTACTATTACAATTTGAAAATAAATGTTCAGAACTTCTTAAACTACTTCATAGAGTTCTCTTAAAAAATCCCCCACGTGCAGCAATGAAAGCTTTGCAGATCCTTGGCATTCTAGCTGTCAGTTTGTCCAGATACTCATGTGACATTTCACCCCACACTTCCTGTAGCACTTGCCATAGATGTGGCTGTCTTGTCGGACACTTCTCACGCACCTTACAGTCTAGCTGATCCCACAAAAGCTCAATGGGGTTAAGATCCATAACACTCTTTTCCAATTATCTGTTGTCCAATGTCTGTGTTTCTTTGCCCACTCTAACCTTTTCTTTTTGTTTTTCTGTTTCAAAAGTGGCTTTTTCTTTGCAATTCTTCCCATAAGGCCTGCACCCCTGAGTCTTCTCTTTACTGTTGTACATGAAACTGGTGTTGAGCGGGTAGAATTCAATGAAGCTGTCAGCTGAGGATATGTGAGGTGTCTATTTCTCAAACTAGAGACTCTGATGTACTTATCTTCTTGTTTAGTTGTACATCTGACCTTCCACATCTCTTTCTGTCCTTGTTAGAGCCAGTTGTCCTTTATCTTTGAAGACTGTAGTGTACACCTTTGTATGAAATCTTCAGTTTTTTGTAAATTTCAAAACAGTGATTGACTGATGAGTTTCTAGAGAAAGCTGTTTCTTTTTTGTCATTTTTGACCATAATATTGACCTTAAGACATGCCAGTCTATTGCATACTGTGGCAACTCAAAAACAAACACAAAGACAATGTTAAGCTTCATTTAACGAACCAAATAGCTTTCAACTGTGTTTGATATAATGGCAAGTGATTTTCTAGTACCAAATTAGCAATTTAGCATGATTACTCAAGGATAAGGTGTTGGAGTGATGGCTGCTGGAAATGAGGCTGTCTAGATTTGATCAAAAATGACTTTTTTCAAATAGTGATGACTTCACTGCTCAGGACAAAGCTGGGACTCATGCGCAACTGTAACAAAAGATCCAAATGGTCATTGATTTTCATGGAAGCAACACATCATGTTAAGAACCAACGGGACATACACTTTTGCGCAGCATCATTTGTGTAAATGCAGTTATTTTGTCTTGTGGAATATTTGTAAATATATATATATATATTTTTTTTTTTTTTTTTTTTTTTGTCAAATTGCTTCATCAGGGCAGTACTAAACAAAATAAGAAGATTGCAATTTTTATGATCATCTACTTTTATATGATAAACAATGCATATTCAGAAAGGGGTATGCAAACTTGAATGCTATTCTTTTTCTCCACAAGGACAAATCTTTTATGTTTGATTCAGGTTAAAATAAATTAATTGTGAACATTATCGTCAACTAAAATCTTATCCTCACTGACTAAAATTATATGCCATTTCAATCTGTCTAAAATTAATGAATATGATATGACAAAATACTTTCTAAATTTAAAGGATATTTTTGTCAAAAGATAATAATTATGAATAAAAGATGTAAATGGAAAAAACAAATAACAAAATAAATAGGCTCAGTACTCACTTTGTGCAAGTTAAGGGTGTATGGAGCGGGGTCCCACGCCACCAGTGTTGCATTCTTATATAATAAGCTAGTGTTGAACCGATGCTTGGGATTAGCCAGGATCTGCACAGAGAACAGAGGATATATTACACTGAGAAGACAAAGAAAAGAAGGAAAAAAACACACCAAATTAAGGATTGGCCACAAAAAACAAAACAGTTACACCTGTGAATCAAAGTACTACTTTTGTCTAATGCATCCTAACTGGCTGGACACTAAAAGTAAGCAAACAAGCATCTGTTTTTTCCCAATCTTGTTCTCAGAAATGTGCTTGTGTTCATTTGGTGACATTAAAAGGAATGTATTAAACTCAGCGCATCCCAGTATTTTAACAAAGTGTGGTGTTTGTCAGCATGCTTTGTGCTTCAATTTGTTCAGCAAGCATGTGTCTACTAGGAAATGATGACTCACAGCTCTCCATGAAAAACACACACAACCAAATCACATGAACCAGAAGCGTTTTCAAAAGTGATTTTGTTCATTTACGGGGCTGATTTACAAAGTCCCAGTACTATTTGTGCAAGCTGAAAACATCAAACGCCGCTCACCTGAGAGTTGATGATGCGTACGGTGGTTTTATTTCCAACGTCTCTTTCATAACCCTCAGTAGGAGCTGTATTAAACCGCAGAACTGCATCATGGGAGTCTGGAATAACATAAATTTGCATGTTTATCAAGTGATGCCTAGGACAGAACCATATTTAAAAGACATCTGAAACAATGGTTAGAAAAACAAAAAAGTTTCATTCTCACCCATGTACAGAGAACAAAAATGGAACCAAAATGTAACAAAAGACAAGAGAAACAAAGACTTCAGACTTCAAACATAATCAAAACAATGGTCTTACATGAAAAGCAACTGTATTTTTTCTCTTAACCTGCAGGCTATGTTAAATTGACTCGATGTTTGGGGTTCCAGATAACCTAATGCTGTACATGTTAAAAGTAATAAGTCATTTTAAAATGAACCTATTATTTTGATATGTCCTTGTGACCTAAAAAAACCCAGCATGCAGATATTATTGAAGCATTATTCTTCTGTTTTATCACAAAAAAAGCCATGCACTTTTCAGAAACATGATTGTTATCCACTATAGTAACACCGTTTCAGTTTGGGGTCAATATGACCCCAGCAAAAGCACATTACAGAAAAATTCCGTCAAAAATAAAATGAATAACCGGGAGGGATGATTGTACTGCTATACTGTGCACACCAATCTGAGAATCTTAGCATAGGAAAATTCATTGCATTTTTCATGCTTTTATAGTTGAAGTGTATTATCCAGTTCAAATTTTGTTGATCAGTTCTCATAAGATTATAAAAGTCCTTAAGTATCAGCCCTAAACTTCAGTACTGAGTGTGTTTCTGGATATATTTGTTTGTTAAGAAGTCCCTAAAATCCAGGGTTGGGTAAATTGTAATCCACCAAAAATTACTAATTACTGCTTTAAAACTGTAATCAGATTACACTGATCATTACTCTATGGAAAATGTAATAACATTACTATTTAGTTTACGTTACTTTCTAAAACATCTTTCACAGAAAGTTTTTTTCTGCTCAACAAATTCAAAATGTTGTCTATACTTCTTCCTAGATCACTGTCGCACAGTCATACACACAGAACAACACTTTTCTACCTTACAATGACTCATTAATGACTCTTTAGCTGTCACAGAAACACAGTCGTACATATGAACAATTTGTTTTAAATCTATTCTACATTGATATTACTTTAGAAATGTGTAACCCAAGTAATGTACCTAAAAGTAATTAACTGTACTCTGATCATGCAAATTTAGTCATGTATAACATTACTTTTTTTACTTAAAAGTAATTAGATTACTACTTGTAATCAGATTACACCTAACACTGCTCAGATCCCAAACAGAACATGAGGATTAATAAAATGTTGAAGGCTTTTACTACATGGAAGTCATTCCATAAATTGAAGGGTTGTACAGACGTCACTCATGATTAATTACAATTATACCCTGATATTTAACGGCATACCCATGGTTATGATAATGTAAAATGCACGTTACCCTCAAGCATTCCTGGAAATGTGAGGGAATAGTGGCCCGTAATCAATAACCATGCAAAAGCGTAAACCTGATCCTTTTAAGGAACTGTGCAAGCAGCCTGTTTAAGAGAGAACAAAGCAACAAAGTTACACACCATTTATGACTAAACTCAACTCTGGGATTTCTATTAGTTGGATGTCTTCCACTGAATTTTCACATACTACGCGATATTGTATTTTTGTCGTTTTTGGAGCTCAACATCATTCGTCCCCATTCACTTTGATTGAATGGAAAAGAAAAATGCAACATACTGCAAAATATCTCCTTAAATAATACACGGAAGAGAGAAAATCATATATGTTCAGAAGTACACTGGGTATATAAAATTATGACAACATTTTCATGTTTGGGTGAACTGTGTGTCAAACAATTACTCCCTTAATATAAGTCAATTAAAAAAGGCCAGAAAGTACATTTCTAAAATTCTTCAACTGTTGTGCACTGTTTCAGAATACATAACAACTAGGGCTGTCAATTTAACATGTTAACCCTTTCTGGGCCCCGCAGAGTAGCATCACACATACGTGTTTCTGTAACAGCCACGTTACAAGCTGCCAGATTCAAATCGGCTTTTGCGCAACAAAGGCTGCACTGGTCAAGCGTCTGTCATTTATATTTGCTCAAACAGTTACTCATACAGTCTTTCAAACAACAGAATAAATTTATTTTATATACATGCATCCAACTCATCACCAAAGTACCACAATAAAAAGTTTACAGCGCTTATACGCACAGTGAATACATCAAACGCGATCTTCCTCCTATGCGTACTGCCAATTTTTTTACATTAGAAGCGGTTGTCATTCGTCAAACAAACAGCTACTCAGAGTCTTTTCAAGCGCATTATGTTTAAGTAACAAACAGCCTAATTGTCACCAAAGTACTATGATAACGGTTCAAAGTATATGCACAGCCATCACATCTAAATGTGCAGTCATCCCATGCAGGCAGCTACGTCTATTTGTTAGGTGCAAATGCGGTTTTCATCCACACAAACAGCAACTCAAACAATCTTTTAGGCATATAATATGTATGTTTTCTGAAACAGAGAGCCAAACTATCACAAAAGCACCACAATAACAGTTTAAAACTCGTATACTCGCAGTGAAAACATGCTGATCGAGTGTGATTATCCGATGCACGCAGCAAGTCTGTTTACATTAGCGCTTGTCTCACACACACACACACACACACACACACACACACACACACACACAGTCTGAGAAGTCAAACAGTGCATATAGATAAACCAGACTGCTGATATTATTTGTTCATTTGTTTTTTCACAGCTATAAAAACAAAATAAAACAAATACAGTACAGCAGACATAACCCATTTGTTCACATGTTTACTATATTATACACCGTATTTTGTTTATGACAAGAAATCAAAAGTGCAGTGTCACGTGCAAAAATAACTCACTCCAGGGGGCACTGCAGGGGAATTTAGACCCTCCTCATGAAAAGGTTAATGTACAGCAGTGACAGGGATATGTTCAATACATGGAAATAAAACAAACAATAAACTGACTTCTACAGCCACTTTCATTATGCCTGTTCTATGCTTTACTCATCTGCCACAATAATGTAATGTCTTTGAATGTTCTTCATTTGGCGCATTTTTCAGGCAAATATTGATATACATTTATAAACTTAATTTGAATTAGTCCATTATAGAAATTGTGATACTTCCAGAAAGGCAACTTTCACCAGGTGGAGGTAGACATCTAGTACATTACAGACAACAGGTTTTTCAGCAAAGTACTGATCATGTTGAAGATGTAGAGGCTTTAGAAAATCAATTATAAAACATAATATGCCAGCTTTAAAAGGGTTAATTAATTAGCATATCATGTAAATGAACTTAAATTTAATTTCAATTTTATTCAATTAACAACACTACAATAATCCCATGCTCCCTGCAATTATTTTCTGTGGTTTAAAGCAACAGTGCTCTCTAGTGGATGAAAAGTTTGCTGCATTAAAACAGCTTTGTTCAAAAGCCACATACATACAGTATATACACAGTATATATGCATACATATACTATACAGAAAGACACAGACCGAGAATATACTTGTTTCCTGGGTGTGTGATGTGACAATGACTGATCTAATGAAGGTATCCTCTCGTCTTCTCATCAATCACTTGGTTCAGCTGGCATGCTGTTTATTGACATTCGTCAACAAGCAATATTTCAAAGCAGTAAATTTTAGTTTGACATTGAGCATGTTGCCACAATTTTGACAGGGACATCAATCTCATGACAGAATATAAGTCATTCCAGGAGAGAAAAATAGAGCCTTTGTGTGAAATACCTGTATATATTGAGAAATTATACAGACACACAGTGTGAAAAGAAGACAGAATAGTAAAAGAACAAATCACTCTGTTACTTTAACATTAATCTGTCATTTTACAAATGGTTACATGTCACACATTATGTGCTATAGGGGTCATGGTAGACGTCACAAGGGGAAGTTGTCATAAGGGCTAAATGCAGTAACTAAAAGGTTTGGAGTCAAAAGTTCAATGACATAAATACTTGTTTTCTACACTAGCAGTGGTTTTGTGTGTTGGTTTGAAAACACACAGTTCAATATATATATATATATATATATATATATATATATATATATATATATATATATATATATATATATATATATATATATATTATATTATAATAGTTGTTGGGTAAATAAGTGAACACAATAAAACCACTTTCACATATAGGTAAAGTAACATTCAACAATATAATAAGGGATTATTTTAACTGAAAGTTTGAACTATGTTGTCAATACAAGGGAATATAAAAAAATTATTTTTTATAGATTTATCAATAGCAATTTCAGTTGACCAAAACAATAGTTTGATATTTTAGGTCACCCTTTATTTTTATTTATTTATTTATTTTGCAATATCATGAAATGTTTTGTGTTTCCCATTTATCTTTACATTTAGCTGAGAACCTGGCTATTTATTTCTTTTGTAGCAACATATAAAAATGGTCATTGTGTGTTCAGTGGACTATCTTTTTTCTTGGGCAAGAGTGAAGGAGTTCAACAGCTTTTTTGTAAGACTTTTAGGGCTGTGTATATAAAGAAATTGACTTTCAAAAATAAATCTACCCTGAGAATATCCACTGGGTTAGAAAGTGTGACAGCTAGCCTGGGCTGCATTTCCTAAAAACATTGTAAGTAGATCGTAGAAACCATTGGTGGCAAAAGCAACGATCAACTTAAGCTTGTGATGCTTTTGTGAAACGCAGCCCTGGTCTTCTCAATATTTGTAGTGAGGCAAGTCACTGTATTACCACTAGGAGGCAGATAAAGACCAACAACTAAGGTAATAGGTACAGTTCGAGCCAAAACAAGAAACAACTGGGATATTGCAATATTTGTGCTTGAGGTGGTAATATGTCAATCAAATCTGGGATATCCCTGCAGATAACTGGAAATACTTGATGTGATAAACTACATGTACTCCAATAATAATAGACTGGCGTTTCCCATAGAAAATGTAAAGAGGAAACTGGTCAAAGATAGCAGAGATTGAGCTTTTGATTGCAAAGATAAGCTTTCAACATTACATGAGCAAGAGAGAGCAAAAATTCTCATCAGGCATATTGGCAGGTCTACTCTTGGCTGTGCTGTGATATTGCTGGCTGTGTTGCTTGTCCTTGAGTATTTTTGGAGGGCGCACTAGGTTGGCACAGCTGATGGGAAGTGTTCTGACAGACCATCAGTATTTAATAGACAGGCTATAGGACTTCAGAGAAATACAATCTGATCAAAACTGACCTTCGTGTATATTCAAATCAGTGCTAGCCATACTGAATAGATATTGTGTGTGAACTACTTCTACTACAACTATTGGAAAAAGAAGCAATATAAAACATTTAGCTGCAAGCGGCATTTGTGGGGCCAAGCACACAAGTGGCAGAAACATTGAAAGGCTTTGAAGATTGGTTTGGCCCCTAATTTGGTCAAACGACTTTTCAGACCTTGCCCTATAACAAAGTATGCCATATTTCACAGCTTTTTTTTATCATACAGTTCTATGGGCTACCACACGCCCCCAACCAGAAGAAGAAAAAAAATAGGGGCTACACACCTTATAACTGACTAATAATAGCAATAAACTAATACTACACACTAAAAATAATGGCAATAATACTAACATACTAATAATTAAAATATACTAATAAATAAATACCATTATAAATACTTCTTGTATTATTTCTTGGATGAAAGGAAAATAACCCACAGGGAAATCTAGTGATATTTAGTGGCATAATGAGCACTAGAGAGAAAGAGAAAGAGGAGGTGCATGAGTGAAAGCTCCAATCTAATTAAAATCTTAAATGGAAAACAGAAGAAATGGTAAGAAAAAAATCCATATTAAATCCTTCTAAAATGATGTCATTTAAAAGAACTAACATCACCAAATGTTCATGAGCCTCCACAGTGGCCATTGCCCTGAGAAACAATGAAAGCTGTGGCATTACCATGGAAACTCCTTCCTTGCAGCCCATTACCACTCTGCCACCATAGATGCCAAAGCTGGAAGAATTTGGGCCCTTTGTGTGCCTTGTGATACTCGTGATTATGCAACCAGAAAGGGCATCAGTATCCCACTGACCCATTCAGAGAAACTGGCATCACCACAGAAACCAAAAACCTCAAGCAAAGAGATTCAGAGAAAACGGCTTCTCAACCAAACCAAAACAAGGCCTTGCTTGAACACTTTCACAAAAAAAAGATTAGGCTAATTTCCTTTAGGAGGCTATTTAAAAAAGACCAGACAAGAACATATATTTTGATTTGGATCCAAACTATATCTCTCCAAACAAGCAACTGTACAGATAACTTGAAACTGTGACTGAAAACGATACTTTCATCAGGAAACTGAAGCATCAATGAAAAACTAATTGCCAGCAGGATGAAGCAGTTCAGAGAACACCAAGAAAATATTTTTTTCTTTTGAAAACTATAGTTCCAACTCTCAAATCTGACTGAACGAGCCCTGTTTGAATTACTTTGATAAACTCACAACTGTGATCACACATCAATTGAATTCAATAACATTTCTATAACTAAGTTACAATTAGGCTAATGATCTATATTGGCAGAATATTAGTTTATATATATATATATATATATATATATATATATATATATATATATATATAAAAACACTATAAAAAAAAATAATATATATATTATTTTATTTTTATTTTTTAATCATCAGTGTTTGTCAGACAATCCCTCTTTTTGTGGATAATCAAAAAAGTGAGTTGCATATATTTTTTCCACTTGGATTGTATTGAGATTGAAGCATTTGCAATCACGTTACACTTATATTTATCCACAAAAGGAGGGATTGTCGACACAAACACTGACGATTAAAATTAATTATATATATACATATATATATATATATATATATACATATATATACATACATACATACACACACACACACACACATTTTTATTTTTGGTAATTTGGGTTTGGAACGACTTTTTTTTTTTACCTTAATTATAACAATAGTTTACTATAAAAGTACATGTAATACAATACATGTACTTTTATAGTAAACTATTGTTATAATTAAGGTTAAAAAAAAAACAAAAAAAACATTATCAGGCATTCCCAGAAGTCCCTGTGTGACCAATCACAATACATTATACTGTTTGAACATTGTTATGGTTCTCCTTATTTTTAATATCAGTTATGTGCATTGGCGTGTTCTGTGTTATATTTCAAGCAGTTTAGTTAATGTTTATTGCATTATTTTAGTGTCACATGTGTTACCCTGATGGTGTTTTTTGGTGTGTGCACTCTCTCTACATGTGTATTATTCAGTGCTGCTGAAAGGGTCACTCTAGATGAATTTAAGTCATCATGTGGCCTTCTGTAGTTGCTATGGTGTTTAACAATACTTTTTGAAAGTGAAAAGCCGATTTTTATAATTCCAGGGAGTTAATATACTAAGTTTATTTCACATAATAATATAAACGATAGTGAACTGAAATATACAGGCATGAAAATGACATCCCATAATGCCTGAAACAAGGTCACTGTATTTTTATGGTGAATTTCTGGCAACCACAGCTGCTGGTATTTTACCACAAATGTATTTATTCGTTTTATTTTTATTTTTTTGTAATTATCCCAAAAACACTGTAATCATTTACCCACCCTCATATTGTTCCAACCCCATATTACTTTTTTCCTTGGAACACAAAAGATGTTAGGCAAAATGTTAATCTCATTCACTTTCATTGAATCTTTTTTTCCATACAATGAACATGAATGGTGCCTGAGGCTGTCAGCCCATAACATATCTTTTGTATTCCACCAAAGAAAAGTAATTTGGGTTTGGAACGACTTAAAGGTGAGTAAATGGCAGAATTTTTATTTTTGGGTGAACTAACCCTTCAACTTTGCTCTCTCACTCACCAATATCCTTGCCAAGTCCAGAGTGGAGCATGGCTCCAGCAGAGGTGACCACCGCACAGGACTGGAAGCCTGGCCCATAGAGCTGGCTTAAAGGTAAGGCAGGTACAATCTTCTCCCAGCCTAATTTGGAGAAAGGCATCTCAGCCCCATCCAAAGTTCTAACCTTCCCTCTCTTCTTTAGCTCACACATTACTTTTTGGCCGCTCTGTTGAGCCTTCCGGTGCCCCCTGTAGGACACACCGTGTTTATTATTATTCAGGTAGTCTTTCACTGCTCTCTGGAGACGTGGACTAAGCATGCCCACTGACAAATTCCCTCTCCAAAGTCCACGTACTACAGATTTAGATCTCGGCACATAGTACTCATCTGGATTGGAGTTATCCCGCCTTGTCACTGTGGCCCGTTTAATTGTCGTCCTCCTCCTGTCCTCCTCTCCTACTTCATCATCGTCTTCTTCCCCACCCACCACCTCCTCTTCATCATCTTCAACCTTTTGAGGTGAATCCTGGTTGTACTCTTGTCGTTCACGGTTGAAACTCACATCGCCCGATCTTGAGCCCACGTCTTGGGTGCCAAATGAGGACCAGGCCGCCAGGCTCTGAAGATCTGGGAAGGGGTATTCTTCCTGGCTGAGTGGACTAGGCTGGGGATTGGCACTGGGGTTTTCATCCTGGTTTTGCTCCTGTTGGGTGTCACTGGAAGCAGGGGGCATAGAGGAGGTGGCGAGCCCCAAATGTGTGGCCATAATGGTGCGGGGGTTACCTTGCAGTGAGGTCAGACGGCGGGTGTCCGTATAAGTAAGGCCGCCCGTAGAATGTGGCTCATCCACTCGTGACTCCATAAAGTAGGAGAGGAGAGCTAGGAACAGCAGCACCCAGAGCAGCATAAGCCCGAGGGCAAGCCGTCGCCACTGTTTCCGAATGGACTTCATTTCCCAGCTGTCCACGCGCTGCTGCACCTTGGACCCAACAGGGGCAGGAGGCCTACGACAAGACAAGTTAATTTTAAATTTTTCCTTAAAAATACAAAAAAAAATTATTCTCGATTCAAAACTGAACATGTCATTAGTTTTGATAACAACAATTTCCACTCTGAAATTGAGATTGTCACTAAAACGTTCTGAACACAAATACACTTTACTAATACTCAATTACTTAAACGTATGCGGTTACAGAAATACTCAAACCAACCCATCCGGCACCAAAAATCATGCCACGGTCGAAATCACTGAGATAAAAAAAATGTTCTCCATTCTGATGGTTGATATGAACATTAACTGAAGCTCCTGACCCATATCTGTTTGATTTTATGCATTGCACTGCTGCCACACAATTGGCTGAATAGATAATCACATGAATAAGTAGGTATACAAGTGTACCTAATAAAGTGGTCACTAAGTGTGTGTATATATATATATATATATATATAAATAACATCACACATATGCAGTAATATATATATATATATATATATAAACTATAACTTTATACAGTATATATTTAATTAGATTACTATATACAGTTTATATTAAAGATTACGGTAACACTTTACAATAAGGTTTCATTTGTTGGCATTAGTTAACATGAACTAACAATGAACATTAATTAAGGATTTATTAATCTTAATTTCAACATTTTAAAATTAAAAGTTGTATTTGTTTTTATGCACTATGAAATAACATGAACTAACAATGAACAATTGTATTTTTATTAACTAACATTAACCAAGATTAAATGTTTTTCATGATACCCAATGCATTAACTAATGTTAACGAATGGAATCTTATTGTAAAGTGTTACCAAGATTACTACTATGCTCTAATATAATTTTAAAAATCTATTTCTTTTAAAAGGTTTCACAATTGTACCTACTTTTTAGTCTACACTGTCAAATCAAATGTTTATGAAAACAAAGCTCATAGTCTGTATTCTTCAGGCCCTCTATCCTTATTTGCTATGAGTTAAACAATGTCAGACAGGCTGTGAGTTTTATAGCTTCTTTTATTATGTTATTATGGTATCTATGCTTTTATTTTCTGTCACAACCATGATATGTCAACTCCGTCACCCAAATTGTAAAGAAATAGTTTGGGATCGTTAATTTTCCACATTTTATTAAGATCCTGTTAGTAGCTAGTAACATAAGAAAAACTGCATTGTGTCATAAGCAAATTAGTGTTATTTGGTTAGGCCGCACTAACACATACTGTAAATGAATACCTCTGAACATGTATAACATATTAATCTAAAATAATATATTGGTACATAAACTTTCATTCTCTCACTTCTTTAGCCTGTTTTGTCCCATGTTTCAAGGATCAGCTTTGATTGGGAGAGACTTGAATTTAAATACAGCATCATTTCACATTCCGTACTTGATGGTGTTACCAGACAGAGTTGCTTGAGCTGTAGAAACCCATGAACAAAGACTGACAAATCAGCCTAAAAGATGCACTTTACACAAGCTGCTAAAAAGCAACAGCTTATTTTGTCAAAAACAGGAAAGACATCTCTGTGTTAGTTTCCATTTTCCTGTGAGAAAAGGTCGTCTCCCGAGATCATTCATGCTCTAAGCTTCGCTATTATGTTTCTATTCTCAATTTAGATATGAGAACACCTGCAGTCATAACAGTCTTACAGTACAGTATTTTATGTAAAAAAAACAATCTTTCAGTACTGTAACACTTTGTG